>NC_134835.1:40467324-40837324 GCF_004210375.1 Tachypleus tridentatus
GGCATTTTGGGAAGACCCTCCACAATTTACCTCAGCCCCCCCCCAACGAAAATATCCTGGCGCCGCTACTGAGAGGGAAGGCAGCTAGTCATCACCACCCACCGCCAACTCTTAGGCTACTCTTATACCAACGAATAGTGGGATTGACCGTCACATTATAACGCCCCCACGGCTGAAAGGGCGAGCATGTTTTGCGCAACGGGGATACGAACCCACGACTCTCGGATTATGAGTCGCACCCCTTAACACGCTTGGCCAGGCCGGACTATTTTATTGAAGATATCAGTTCTAAAAATATTGATTTCTTACAATTTATTTGGCACTTTTCCAACATGTTAGTAAATTTTCTAATTTCCATAGATTCAATTTAAGATAAAACTCCTAGTCATGTGTGAGACTAATGCACGCGTTATTTATTCTGTACAGGTTTTATTAAAATGTACTAACTGTCTAGTTTTGGAGAAAATTCACAAAGACTGTTTCAGCAGAAAGAGACGGTTTCCGCCATGCCAAAACAGTTTAACTGATCTTATTAACTCCGGAAATTAAAGTAGATAATTTTAAGGAAACCGGAGAAAGTTGATGTGTTGTTTTATCAATACAGTATATATATATGTTTAGTGTATTGTTCAACTTGTCATGCCAATGATCTATCTCAGTAATCGAGTGTTCGTGCGTCAATTGTTATTATCATTAACAAAACTTCGGGTGGTATTAAGAAAGTACTTTAACAAAGTGATTTAACAGAAAAACTTTAAAATGACTATTACAAGTTACGTAGTGTGCATTTAAACAGCTTTGATGCAAAAATGTTTAATGTATTTGCATGGAAAGAAAAATGTATAGTGTTATACACAACGTTGTATTAAGTCAAGCCCACGTGAGTGAGCGTGAATAATGGTGAACTGTAACACCGGTTCTCGTAATATTGCTATAAAGTACTGATCTTGACACTTTAATATCAATTTGTACAGATAACGGTTTCATCTCATACTCTTTTTAATAACCTTCGTAACCAACAACTCAAGAGTCCAAGTTAGGCAGACATGGTGAAAAGTGAAAAGCTCTTGGTTCCAACACTGACACAACCAGGAAGTTACATCTCCCTTGCCTATCTGAGCGTGTAAAGTACAATTCATAAATCACAATTTAAAATTTACTTTCAAACTAATAGTAAACTACTAAGATAATACTAATATAATAACGAAAAACCAAAACAAAGATTAATACAGGGACTCAAACATTAATTTCTATCTGTAGTAAGATAGCTCTGTGAAGTAGGAGCGTCCCCTATACAACATTGTTCTTATGTTATATTCACTTGTTCTGTTTTATGTTCACAAGTTTAAAAATGACCGTAAGTACAATTGGAATTTTTAATATCGTGACATTTTTATTCCTTACACACACATTTCTTTAACATTTCATGTTTTAAAAAATCATTGTAAATTACAGAATACGTTTTTTTATTCAATTTTGAACGATACTATAAGTTTGTTTGTTGTTTTGAATTTCGCGCAATGCTACACGAAGACTAATCTCCGCTAGCCCTCCCTGATTTAGTAACGAAAGACTAGAGGGAAGGCAGCTAATCATTAGCACCCGCCTTTAGGCCACTTTTTTTACGAACAAATAGTGGGATTGTTTGAAACATTATAACGCTCCCACCGCTAAAAGGGCCAACATGTTTAGTGGGAGTGAAATTCGAACCCGTAACCATCAGATTATGAGCGCCCTAACATTCTAACCATACAATAATTTTTTCTCTTCACAAAAATTCGAAATTATTACTTTTTACTTTATAAAAATGAGGCTTTAACACGCAAATAATGTGTCACCAATAATCAAAAGCGATATTCAGTGATGATATTTTCGAAGAGAAGTGAAATAAAATTATTTTGTTGTTGTGTAAATATTGGTAATTTGAGTCACTTTTTCTTGAAAATAGTTTTTCATACAATAATTTAACTTATACTATACAGAATGCTCTCCTAAATGTTTAAACGTGTTTAATTCTAACTATGAAGTCACACAAATTTTAACTTTTGTATAAAATAATTCCAATAATTATTTTAGATTTTGAAAACTACACTCTCGCAAAAACTTCAGTTCGTTTGTAATTTTGCGTATTCTTTCTGATTAAAAATATATGCACAAAATAATACTTCCTTCACTACTTCGTCTGCCAGTTGCCTGATGTCGCTCTCTCTGTATGGGTATTGATGTTTATCTACTCAGGAGAGTCAGGTTTCTTTAATCTCTTCCTCCTTTCTTCAGATTTTTTTTTTTTTTTCAACTGTCAAGTGTATTTATATATGGTACACGAGGGCCAGAGTAATCCGCACTTACTCAGTCCCCTTTCAAGGCAATGTCCAGGCACGATCTATACATGCATTTGGTGCAAATAAAACATTTCTCTTATAGTTCCATAGATTATTTGCACTTTCATCAGTTAGATATTAATTAGAAAACATTTTCATAAAAAACCCTTTTAATGTTTTGTAATTAATCTCTAAACTAATGTGGAGTATAGTTAATAGGTGGCCTTTTATTATTATTTTTATTTATTTATTTATTTTCATTTAGAAAATATATATTCATTGGGGAAAGGTGCTAAGATCTATCATCATCATGTAAACAATACCTGTCAAGTTCGCTCACTAGTTCATTTTTTCTTCAATTTTTATTAAAATAATTTATTGTACTATGTAGAAGTCTATCTACTATTGTTTCGATATGTGCGGTATTTATGCATAAATTCGGAAGATGTTCTTCTAGGTACTTTATAAGCTGTTGTGAGTAATGTATTTTGTATTGTTTGTAGTTTTGTTTGCAGTAGTTTTTTCCTTACATTTATCCATGCAGAAGCTGCATAGTTAATGACGGGTCTAATGTATGTCTTATATATTTTCATAACGTCGTCTGCTGTAGCTCCACTGTTTTTGCTAGTTAGACTCCTAACACAGTTTGTTCTTCGCCAAATTTTTGTTCTAATATTATTTATGTGGTTTATCCACGTAAGTTTTGAGTTAAACGTAAGTCCTAAGAATTTTGCTGATGTAGCAACCTGGAATTGTTCACCATTAATGTAGATCTGTGGTTGTGCTTTTTTATGTTTAGTTAACTTAGTGAATACTACTAGTTGCGTTTATTTTGATTCTGTATTTTTAGCAATATTCACTTATTCTATTTAATTGTGGTTGTATGCTCGTGGCTGCTACTGCTGGTGTATTTTTCCAAATTGCTACATCGTCTGCGAACTGTGATGAGTATCCATTACTTGGATCTTTAAGAGGCATATTATTCACGTTCATGATGAATAGGATAGGGCTAACTACCCCTACTTGAGAGACACCAGCTTCTGGAGTGAAACTCTCAGAGAATGTCCCTTCAACATCTATTCTGCACGATCTGTTTTCCAGAAAGTGTGACAGCCAGCGAAGAGTTCTCTGCGGTAGTCCCATTTCTTGCATTCGGAACCGGAGACCGTTGTGCCATAAAATGTCGAATGCTTTCTCAATATAGAAAGCAAGCGACAATGCATTCTCTTTTATTAAAACTATCTACAATTGTTTCTGTTGATCTGACTAAGTGGTCTGTTATTTGTCTGAATTTTCTGAAACCATTTTGTTCTTCTGGTAATTTGATGTTGTCTCCAGGAATGCGGAGAGTCTATTACTAATTATTCTCTCTAGAATTTTGCCTACACAGCTGGTCAGGCTGATTGGTCTGTAGCTATTTGGGTTATTGGCTTTGCCTGATGTCTTTATGTTTGTTTGTTTGTTTATTTTCAATTTCGCGCAAAGCTACACGAGGGCTACCTGCGCTAGCCGTCCCTAATTTTGCAGTGAAAGACTAGAGGGAAGGCAGCTAGTCATCACGACCCACCGCCAACTCTTGGGTTACTCTTTTACCAACGAATAGTGGGATTGATAGTAACATTATAACGCTCCCACAGCTGAAAGGGCGAGCATGTTTGGTGTGACGGGGATTCCATCCTGCGACCCTCGGTTTGAGAGTCTAGTGCCTCAACCACCTAACGGAATGAAAATTTTGCGCTAGTTACAATAGCACTGCACAACAATTTTTTTGAAAACTTTTGCTTCCTGAAAAGGTTTTGCTGATTGTGACAGGTGCCTGGTGGGTATGCACAAATATAGTTTTGGTTTTGCTTTATCACGTAGGAACTCTGAAAAATAGACAGTTAACTGTTTACCGGCAATAACGTATTTAATTGCGTTTATATTTCTAATACGCTATTAAGTTCAACATAATTAAAAGTGTTTTGCTCCTGATTTTCGTTTGTAATCAATGTCCGGTGCATCACGTTGCAGTGTCCAACAGTAGTCAGCAAGCATTGACGGATTCCAGTTGCCCTGAGATCGTTTTTCCATTGTTGCAATGTCCTGGTGAAACTGAAGATTTCGATGAAACGGTACGTGATGGGTAAATTTGGATGTGATTTTCGTGATCAGCAGCCAAAAATCTATAAGGAACACCCAACAGTGTTCAAGAAGCAAAAGCTTTGTTGTGCAGTGTAGTTATATTAACTCTGACTGAGCTGATTATTATCCAATTATCTTATCTGAGGAATATGTACAGAACAAAGGTATACTCGTTTGTTTTGTTTGGGCGGAGGGAAGAGTTATACTATATTTAAACAAATCTTCGTCAATATGATATACATCATCTATACATATAAAACAAAATTCTTTGCGTCTTTCTGTTTATCCGTTACCTAACACCACCTAGGCTGCTGGGCCAATTAATTAATCAGAGGAAACTAATGTGGAAAATGTGTAACAGAAAGCACCCCTACCGTTATTACTTTTTTCGATACCTATTCCTACAAAGCCACAATGTATGCTATGTTTTAAGTATACGCATATTGAATTATTAAAGCTTATATAAAACATCTGATGAGGTATAATGAATACAGTAATAATATGTTATGAATAAATTGTGTGAAAGTTAGGATTATTGTGTTATTTATCATAGCATCCAGCTCACGTTTATAAAGTTCATACCTGGACAAAGGGTATATGTATGTATGTGTGTTAAAGAAACTTGTCATTTTTCATCGATTAAAGCAAAATAAAACAAATGTTGTCGAGTTATAAGATACATATCCTGGAAGTGTCATACCTTTTAATTTAAAACTGTGTCGTGTACCCTTTATAAATAATTCACTTAATTCTAATTTAATAAAAAGTGACACATGAAAGTATATTAGAAAAAAATGAAGTAACGTTCGAAAACCAAATCCAGAAAATTGTGTTCTAAATATAAATAATATAGTTTGGCAAATACTTGTTTTGCAACGTTCGTTTTGGATCTTTTTTTCCAAACTAGTATTGTACATGAATAATCAAATAAACATTACAGCATATTCAATTGTCGATATGGCCAAGATCATTTACTCTACCATATTATATATAAGGTGGACAAGTATATACAGCACTGTGCAAAAGTGTTAGGGCAAAATGAAAAATTAGATTTCAGGCTGCTTTCACAGAACAATAGAAGTAAATCACAGGTGAAACGTCAAAACGTTTTTAGTCTTTATATTTAGAACAACAAAATATTAGTAAAAGTACTTGAGTTCAGTGAACAGTTAATACACTCCCATAATGTTTCTTTGAAAGCAAATTTGATCTATCAAATTCCAGATCTACTCAACTGGGATGAAATCTAAATCACATTTGGAATACACCTTTGTTTTAACTCAACAGTAACTACAAATTGCTCATTTTACCATGAAATCATGTAGTTTAGATACTGAACAAATACTACAGAAGGGAAAAAGCTGACTAGTATTCAGACCCATGGAATTATTAAAGAAAAAAACAAACTCCTTTTTTGTTTAATTCTTGAAACATGTTAGTCTGTGTCCCTATATGTTTATGATTAAATGGATCATTTAACATGTGACTTTGCACAAATACTCAAAACAAACAATCATTTTCAGTGTTTCAATCTGAAAACAATATGCGTAACATGAAAAGAAATATTACTATGTGTGACCATAATACACATATTAAGTAATGACACAAAACATATGATTAAAGTTTCTAAAATAAATGGCAAATATATTAATTCTTAACTGACTCACCTGAACCTCAGAATCTCTGACAAAGTGCTATTTAAAATGAAAATCTTAAAAATATACTTCATGTTAGCTTAATACAAGATCTTGATATTTCAAAAACACTGCTAGACATAAGTGTAATGGCTTTAATAACCAAATGCGGTTAATGTTTTTGTGTTATTTTTGCATAGCTAACATGTGAATGAACTGTTACATTTAAAACAGGGAGTTAAAAAAAATTAATGTATTTTAAATTCCAAATCATGGAAATATAGAATTTTTTGACAGTTTTTGTTGTTTTTATTTTACTTTGTATTAATTCAAAATGAAAAACGTTTGGTCATTTAAAACAATTTATTGAGGGTTCAATGTGGCTGGAAGATTACCGATAAAACCTACATCTTTTTTACATAACCATATGACTTATGTGATATTGAAACTTTTCAGTTTATCTATTCTTTTTACATTTATTTCCTATAATTATTTGAATTCATTAAGTTATACTAAGTGGTAGAACAGTGTTGAAAGTAAGTAACTTAGCCTTATTGCTACACCCTCAATCAACACATACATTTTCTCACCATTTCTTTATTCTGAATGTCCCTGATAAACATGTTATATGGTAGTGTGTCTTCTTGATGTTATAAGAATCAATTTCAGAAATTCTTAGTGCAGTAATCATGCCATATGAAAAATACAGCTTTCATAGATAATACCATGTCCATTTAAATCAAAAGATTGAAAATTAGCTCAGAGACATAGGCACCAGAAACTAGTGTTTGAACAAGACTAGACCATCTTTAATTGTGTACCAACTACAGACTAGCCAATGTTTTGTCTTACAATCAACAGGAAAGGGTACCACTGCCACATGATGGCCAGAGAACACTCTGAATTAAATCAGTTCTTGTTTCACATTCCACAGTGGTTCCAATCCAATCTTCTATGTAGAAAGTAACAGTGGAGTATTTTTTACTGACAGGCCAGATGAAAACAATGTCATACATAACACAAGAGTGTGATTCCTAGGAAGATCTAAACAGCAGCCGCAGTAGTAAGATTGACTTATTGTATTTAGATCACAAGGTAGCAGTTAAATATGTTGAATACGGCAAAAGAACCCAAGGAAGGAAATAACTAGAATCAGCCTGTGGATCTGAGCTTTGTCCAAGTGGATGGTACAAAATGTTGAGCATGTTATATCAGGCACAAAGTATTCATACATTCAGATCATAAAGACGTCTTAAGATCAGAGATTTAGTATTTTCTAGACATTGAAACTCTTTGTACTTAATGGTATTGGAAAACAAAGGAATGTGAAACAACTTGGCACACCAGCACTGTCTAGATAGAAATCTCTAATAAATAATTTGCCCAGCCATGGTAAGCAAAGTGCAGCATTTTGTAACAGGTGAGAATCCATGAACACAATGGTAAGTGATAAAAGCCATTAATGTGCCCCAAACAACAAAACCAAACAGGATATTTGTGTGGAGAAAACAACAAATGTCACATACATATAAGTTATTTCCATGACACATATTTTCATATGTTGCATACTTTAAACAGCTGGAGAATGAGACAGATTTTCATGTTACTAAATTTGAAGACATGCTACTCAAGTTGGTAAACACAGCATTTAGAAATTTTTATAAGATTGGACAGTTGAAATAGGTGCTGAAAAGTCATCATCCTCACATACTAAATGGATTATAAAAAAGCACACAGGAAGGTGTGGTATACTTTGAAGATTACAGCCTTATAATGATCCTTTTGTAATGAAAACTACAATATTAGGCTATTGTCAAGAGGCCTGAACATAGTAAAGCTCAAAACTCACTTTAATATAATGTACTCAACCTCTGCAAAATATAAAAATTGTGTTTACCCATGAAAATCAGATCCACTGCATAACTTTTCAAGAAGACAAGTCCTACAAAAAACTGTATACCCAGATTTATACTCTAGATACTTATGAGACAATAATGACTTAAAAACCAAAAACCAAACCTCCCCCTTTTAGACAAGGGTGAACAGCTCTGCCCAAACAATGAAGAAAAATGCATTTCCATCAAATGCAAGACTGCAATTTTACAATTTAAACAGTTAAAAGCATTCTGTGGGTTAATAACAACCAACCATGTAAGTTACTGTTAAAGCAAGGTAATATTCAAATCTCTCTTGAAATGAAAGAAAAAAATCCTTATTGTGCTTCTGTATTAAATGAAGCATTTTTACACAAACTGTAGTTTTGTGAGGCTTTCAAATAATTCTACAGAAAATGATAATACTTCAATCTTTTTATTGACACATTATTTTAATTCCTATAACTTACATGTAAACTCTCAATTAAAAATTCCACAATTTAAAACAAAGAGCAACTCAGAAATAGTTAATCTGTTATGTTTTATAATTTAATATTAGGTTCCTTTGCAATAACAGTAATTATATGCTTTCTCTAAAACCAACTACACTACATTTTAAATCATAGTTTATAGAGCACACAGTTGGTATGAAAGAGGTTTAAGACCTGATTTCACTTCCATTTTTTCACATGCTTTTAAAACTGTCTCACAGAATTCATAGACTATATAACTTCAAAGTTTACTGGCACAAGGTGTCATTCTACTCTGATTCAAACCAATTTAACTGGAACACACCAGATTTTGTTTTGCAAGTTTGTTTTTTTTTAAAATAATTTTTATTATATAGCAAGGCTAATAATAAACCAACTGTTTCAACATAGTTGGTAAAAAACAATGCTTTAGTTACAAACAAAAAATACTTTATAAATAATTACTAGCAATAGTGTACTTTAATAGATCAATCCTCAAAATGTCCCAATGATTCTTAGAGCATAAAACTAAGAGCAAAAACAACTGTACAGAAGAAAAAAAAACTTATTTCAAAACGTTGAGGAGTGTTAGAAATAAGCATTATAACAAGTCTCTATTTACTGTCCAGAAGTTACTTATTTAAGATAGTATATTTTGCTTATTTCACTTGAACTGTCACAGTCATGCCACAGACACATCTGGAACACAAGTTAGTTCATTTAGTCATGTCTATTGATTACGCCAAATAGTTGTATGCATCTTTTTGTCCCTCTGTTCTCTCTTAATACTTTTTCTCTATAAGAATGTCTATATATTTCTAGAATGGAAAGCAAAAATGCATTTAATAGTTATTTTACCATTATTACCTTAAACATAAATGAAGGCAACTTAAACACCAGAATTACCAGTTCTACGATAATTTTTTTTCTTTAATGTCATTACAAATGTTGAGTAAATATACATATATGTAGTTAATGTGAACCTAAGACAATGTGAGATTTAGTTGCCATTACAAAGCACTTGAAGCAAAAGCTAAGTTAATTTGGGCTTCTGTGCAAATTATTTTGGTGTGAGCCCTCTATTAACTGTTTCTTAAACTACTACACTCTTGATTGTGCTGATTAGAGCAAGATCCAGTAACTGAGATTTTAATTTAGTTTTCTGCATAAAAGTGTCAAACTTATCTATATTTAGTTCTATAAACTTGAGTCAAAGTTTAAGAAGCTCCTTATGATTTCACATTCCTTCTTTATTATGTTTCCTTGACCAAAGTTAGTTGCAAAGTACAAACTTGTAATTGGTTAGTTGGCTCAATTACTGTAAATTTGTGTATGATAATTGGAAACTAACTGACTATGTACATGGGCTATTTCTTTTAGAATTTTTGCCTGAGAAGGGGAATAAAAAAAAGACCTCGAAAACGAACACAATTCTATATTTGCGTAGGTTTTTGGCTTCCATCACTGAGAGTTGGTTGACTTAATTTTTACAGTGCTCTGTAACTCAAAATTGTCTGACAGTGTACATGGGCTTTTTTTGTTTTAGGATTTTTGCATGAAAAAGAGGATAAAAAAATCCTTATTAAAGCACACATTTCCACTTTTTTCTATAGACTTTTGGCTTTTATCACCTAGAATTGGCTGCTTTAATTATGGTAAGTTTCTGTATAGTAACTGGAAACTGTCCAACAGTCTATATAGTCTATTTTGATTTACAATTTTTGTCTGAGAAGTAGCATAACAAAAGCCTCTGAAATATGGCACATTTCCATTTTAGCTTTAAATTTACGGACACAATTACTTAATCAGTGAAATGGGACAATTATGACTACCATAAAGCAAGGTATACAGTTAGCATCTAATGAGGTCATTAGGGACTTAACAACAAAAGTAAGAGGAATTGTATCTAACAATATCCATTATACAGTTTTTGCTTTCTTAATGAGTACCTTCAACTAATAATTTCTAGGTGTGCAATAGTAATTTTTACAAGTTTTATCAATGTGAATATTCTCCACTTACATTAGATTTTCAGAACACAGAAGATATTTTATTTCAAATGTTTTTCAAGTAAAATGAGTAAGTACAGAACATCATTCATGTCTGTCTTGTTGCTAATGGGCAAAAGTGAAACCTAGTTTAAATAAATTGTAAAATGACAACAGTGTATATACACATAATTGTTCTTATTTCATTATAAATAATTAACTTACTAAAAAGTCCAATTCAGATATAAAAATATTCAGTGGTTTTAATTTTTTACATGTCAAATTAGTTTAACTCACATGAAAGGGTTAAAAACTACTTCAATGAACAACTTAGCAATTATTTTAAATTAATATTCAAATGAAAGATCTAAGTCTAGAAATTTTGAATATCATAATTTGGCAATTAAAAATCAAACTTATTTTCATTTATTTTACAAAAACAATGTTTCATATTTATTTTTCAATTGCAAAAAATAACTTATTTTCAGGCACATTGTGCTACTACATTAAAATTTAAAAAACACAAAAAACTAATGTTTTTTGACACAATAAGAGGTAAAACCTTTATTATTAGTTTTAGTTACAGCCACCTAAGTCTCTCAATATGGACTTGATCCCTGGAACTGACTTTGTAACTATTTTGTGTTTGTTATAATTTTCATTCTATTACTTATAAATTAGTATGTGTATGTTCACAAAATTAAACACACTATCAGTAAACATTACAAGGCTTTCATACATAGAATATCAGATTTTTTTACTCTGTCTATCCAAAATGCAAAGTTATTTTCATTTTAAAGTTAAAATATTTTTATGCATCAGAAAATTTTCTAATTTCACATGAAAATCCTTATAATGTCCAAATAGTTTTACTAAACATTTAAGGAAAAAAACGCTTTATATTTTATGTTATTTTCATTAACAAATCTTTATGTGGGGTCAGTTGATTTGAACGACCTCATAACAACCATATAAAATTAGGAAATTAATACCAATTATACCTTTTCATTCTAAAATGACTATAGATTATAAAACAAAACATAAATATTTATATCAGATAGCTAAAATCTAAAAACGTTTTACATTTATATAGATTTATTATATTGAAACTTCAATCATGCCTGGCTAACATTAAACAAGTTACAATGATGCAGCACATGTGCACTCATGTTACCATACCTCTTAAAATAAACCGACCTTTAGTTTTTAGAAAATGATCTATCTTTGCTGTGTTTTAGTGGACTAGTAATTTGTAAAATACATTCACATTTCAATTATTATATGTTATATATATTTATAGATTACTAATATTTACAAACAAATTCTTAAACTTATTTTTCTTAAAACATAGAACAGTAAATAAAGAAGTAAAGCCAACAATTATTTCTTCAAGTTACAACCTTTGTACTTGTTGCTACTTGTCTTAGCTTGCTAAGTCTTAAGAAATTATTGTGCATAGAAGATGTGAGAAGAAATAACTTTTTTAGGTTTTACATATACATATGAATAACCAAAAAATTAATAAATTAATTCATTGATGCCATAGAATTTCATTATAATTTATCAAATTTAATAACTAAGCTGTGTTTGTATCTTAAAAAATACCAAATCCTAAACAGATTACAGATTCAAGTTACAAGCTCAAAGGTATGTCTTGAAAGAAAGAGAGGACACAATTATATTTTAAATCATGAATGGGACATTCTGAGCTTCCAATTGTTTATTCACATCATACATAGAAGTAAGTGTACGTAAGGGGCAGAAATGGAAAGTTAAGCATGGGGTACTGTGTTTGATTCACTTAATATAGTGATAGCTCAGCAAATAGAAAAGATAAAATGTTTTTATTTTATATTATAGCTTGTCAATATCAGTAACATGAGTTCCTAATTCATACAAAACTATAGACTTTGTATTTTGACATTATAAACATCTAATCTGAACCAGTACTGCATTCAATGCACCACATAACAAACAAAATCAATGTTTAGGTGTTTATTTAATATTTACTTTCAAATCAAGAAATTAAATTATGTATAATGTGAAAATTTGTATTATAATCTACAGTTTGATACCAAACTTAAGATGATAAATTCACAAAATATTAATTCAATAAACTTTTGATTGTAAGTCAACAAATATAGCCTTTGACCAATGACCCATCTGAAACAGGTTAATGTGTTACCAAAATTAGTTATCTGTGACTATTAATAAAAAATTTATATTTCATTGTGTCAAGAAATGTCGAGTTTTTGTTTTTAACTCTTAATATGAAAAAATACTCACAAGTTTAAAACCTTTGTGAATTAGGTCATCATTAAATGATAACTTTAGCCACTTTGCAAATTCACTGATCATTTTTGTTTTCACAGTGATCAGTTTACAAGCATTCACTCAACAATTTCATATTCATGAATTTAATTTTCTTTGTAACAGAAAGATATGATATTCCAAACATTTTGTATTTGTACTTACAACATTACCACTAAAAGCCTTTCTTTTGCCATCAACCAACCATACCCTTAATGACTGGAACCCTAGGTTTAAATCAAGATGACAGTTGTTTTAGAACTTCCATCAAAAATTGTTGATTAAGTATTTTTCTCATTTTCAATATCTGAACAATTGCCACCTAGAAATTCAAAATATTTCTCAAAGAAATACTAGATTTTTGTAAAAAAGAATATACAATTCTCTGATTGTTTATTCTTAAGTAATTAATTGCTTAGAAATGACCACTTTTTTTAAATATTTAAGAAACCATTTGACTAAAATTACCAAAATCAGCAATTGGTACAAGGCGAACAAACTATGATATTGATCAATAACAAATAACTTACTGATGAAAAATTCTTAAACTTTTTCCAAAAATAATTCAAACAAAAACCTGGATCAACAGCTTCTGGTCTTCTTTTATATGTTTTTGTGTTGTTTCCTGTTCAACTTTCAAATCTGTTTTTAGAGGAACATTATATTCATTCAGTTTCTTGTTCTTGTATCAAAGTACAGTGAAACCTCTGAAGAAGGTAGTAATCCTTCCTCACAAACCAAAAGTTTACATTTAAGGAGTATGTGAATTACTTACAATGATGTGTCCTACACAGGAGATAAAAAAGAACAAATTTCATAAAATCAACCTGTATTTCCCTTTTCTTTCCTTTGTGAAAGCTGAAACAATAAATATGTTAAGCCTTTTGAACAGCTGACCTTTCTTAGCTTTTCTTGGTCAGTTTAACCCTGATTAAGAAAGGTTCACTTTTTAAAAGTCCTTGTGTTATAAAGTTTTGTATTTTTGTCTCAAGCTGAATTTTGAACCTACATATTTTCCTAACTGTGAAACTATCTCCTATATTGAACTATAAAAGTAGAGCCATTTGAAATGTTAATGCATAAAAGAATATACATCACATTCTCATTTTAAATATCATCTTTATGGCCATTTCACAAAGATTTAAATTATCTTCTAAACTTTAATTGCTTGTGTTTATATACATATATTTAATAGAAACCGAGTCTGCAAACTGGATGTTAAAATTTAAATAATTTAAATAACTGTTCTGAAATGCACTTACATAATAAAAATGTTTTCTGAAATAATATTATTATTCCTATAAAATTAATTATTTTATTAATATTATTATTCCTTATTTATTTGGGTGACGAAAAGAAAAACATCTCTGCAGTGGGAATGATACTTTTTATTATCACAAATTTTGATTTTTTTATTTGTTTCTCTCATCAGCTTCATCATTTAAACCATAAATAAGAAGATAATTTTTATTTTGTAAATTAATATTTTATTTCCACTTTCCAGTAAATAACTTACAGCAACCAAACATGCAATACTGAAAAGAAGCTAAATTTATTATTAAAAATTATTTTAATAAATAACTTTTAAAAATAATAACTTTTAACATAAAGTTATTCAATAAACTTTGTTATCATAATTCTACCACATTATAATGCTCTTCAGCTCCCAACATATCAAATATTCACACTTCAGGTTAATAGTTTACACTATTATTGTAACTAACTAACACCAAACAGCAAGAATCACTATGAAACCTAGAAGATTAGCTTCATAAACTTACAAAATCTACAATACATAGATGACAGTTTGTCTTCATATGAAACCAAACAAAAATTGAACATGTTATCATGTTTTTCATATATTGTTATAATTTTTTTGTTTATTCCCTAGTATTACTTAAGTGATTTTTGAGACAGTAAATCATAATACTTTTAACCCTCTACTGCATGCTACAGGCATGAGAACAATGGGACAAGTTGAAGAAATCTCAAAGTTACTGGCTAATATAACCAAAGGATAGAAAATGGGTTATTTTCAGGATAAATCTTGTGAACTTTGATGACTTTTTAAGATATTAATGCTGATACTTCTAAATTGTGTATCTTCTATATTTGTGCACTAAAACAAAAGGAAAAAATAATAACTTTTCATAATATGGTGTTCAACTCTTTCAATCTGCTTTTCAGATGATTGCTATTCACTGAAAATAAACCTTTAATAACTTCATGTGACTTGTGTGTATTTTAGCATAAACTCTAAGCAGTATTATTTTCTTGAAATAAACCCAGTGACAAAACAAGTGATATTTCAAATATGATGACAATCTATTAAGCAAAGAAGAACCTGATTTAGAAAAATGATTTACCATTTTTCAACCAGATTTTCAGACTCTGTTGTGTATTTCTTAGACTTATAACAAAAGTTTTCCATGACATATGTCTTCTTTCAACTTCCAACTCAAAATGTGCATGTATTTATCATGAGCTGAGCAGGAAGGCTGACTCAGTCACCATTTTATCACAGCAAACTTTAATAATAGTAATAACACTGAAGTATTGCCAAAATATCCTTTTAGAATCAAGTTATATTTCTATTCCTTTCTGTAATGTATCAATTCAGGAAAAACTGTTTGAATGAACAGATTTATGAAAATAAAACAAATACATTATTTTCATAGCATACCCACATCAACAAAAATCCTTCCAAACAATATGTCAGTATCACTGACTGAAAGACAATATAAAGGTGGTGATGTTTTAAAATTTCTTTCAAATTTTAATTGGTACAAAACTACATTTATTATTAACAAACTTAAAGATCAAATTTTATGAACATTTTGTATGATCCCCTACAATAATTTTTCTTTCAACTAAAAAAACGTTTTAATGGTCACCAACTGTTCACAAACAATCTTTCAAACTTTATGTAAAATAACTAGTAAAAAAAAAAAGAGAAAAATAAAATATTGATTTCAGACTTTTTTCCTTTTACTTGGCATAACAGAAATTTCTATTAATTCTTTCTAGAAATGGTATCAGAACACTTCTATTATAATACACAACCAACCAAGTGCTAAAATTTTTAATGTATGTTAAACTATATGTGTGCCAATAAACAGTGTGTGTCACAAAACCACATGTTAATACCTCTATACATTTACTGTAAGAATATTTTGTATATTTATCTGTAGTGTGTATCTATTTTTGAAACAGTTGGAGATCAGTTCTCCTTTGGACATGTTATACAAATGGTGGAGCTTCCTGCCACTATGTTGACTGCCACTGAATACAGAAAACCTTTGCACACTCCATTCTAACTGCAAGTGCCAAGTATTAAAACATAGAGTATTCTCTCTTAAGTAAACAAGGCACCATACAAAGTAAACAAAATAATAAAATATCCTAAAGTTTTTATAAATGACACTAAAAACCAGATAATCCACGAATTTAAACAAGTGATTTAATGATTAATAGGTACTAGAAATTTTATCTTCCAAAAGTTATTATGGTGACATATTGAAATTCCATACAATTTTTTTTCTAATGAGACAATTATTATGAACATGCCTGTTACACACTTGAAAAATAATATACACATAATTATATAAGTATCATTTCTAGATCTCTTCTTATTGTATTACACAAGTTAAGGTGGAGAACCAAGTGTCATGCAAAATATGTTATTAAATTGTGTAACTGAAGTATATATGTTCACTTGATTATCAAGTGAACAAAATATAAGGTCAATAAGCAAAACAATATACAAACCAAACCAAAAATACTGGGCTTCCTTTGTGATCAAATTTTAGAAAGGTAAATAAAAACCATGATGCATATAGTATGTGAGAAGTGCTATAAATTCCAATTGTATGAATATAAATTTTTCACTTAAAAACATTGTAATAAAAGTGTTCTTAGTATATATGTACAGAAGTGTTTAGTTTTATGATTTCACTGATGGAGAAGAAAAAAGTTGATAGCATTTGAGAAATCCATAATGAAATATTATTTGTACAATGACACCTTTTCTTTCATCAGAAACAAAGAGACAAACACTAGTAACAGCAAACCATGTTCTATAAACAGTATTTATTATGCATGTATTAATACTGACCATAGCTCTGGGAAGTTTTTATACTTTGTAATGTACAATACCTTTCACCTTAATATAAAGATGTAAAATGTATCAAAAATCCAGTAGTCAGCTGTATTTTTGTTGTTCTAGTTTTAGCATTTCTAACATTTTAATATTTTTAAGAGCATTCTATGAAATATTGATTTTACTGTGTTCAAAGCTGTGATCTATTTCTATCTCTAATAATTTAGTGAATTAAAAACTGTCCACACATCCATTCTTTATGAAAGCAGTCATAAATCTTTATTCCTTTACTACATTATAAAACAACAGGCTAAATGAAATAATTTAATTTTGCACAGGAACAACTGTGAAATTTTTGTGAGTTGAAAAAAATAGTCCTGTAAAAATGGAATATCAAGTGAAATAGTTAATAGGAAGAACCTTTGGCATATGCACAATTTATAAATATTTTTTTTAAATCATTAAATTTTATCATGAACTATTTAAAGTTGTGTTAACAATGTAGTATCACACTCAACATGGTCAGTAGTTTCAAATTCAACATAGTCAATCAGCATTAGATACAAAAGGACTCTTTTTCCATTTCCAAAGTTAGCCTAACTAAAAGAAATATTCATGATGTAAGAGATAATATCTCTAATGCTTCCATCAGAGAAAGTTCTAATAGGTTTGTGTTTTGTTATGTAATCATTTTAAAAGAACTTTTGATAGACTTTTATAAACATTAACTGTTCTATACTTGGCTACGTATTATAGCACCAGTCTTATTTACTCATAATTACTGTCAACTGTACCTTTATATAATTTTTTACTGTTCATAGATAGTCTGCTGAAATCTTTCCTTGTTCATATTAAACAAGATATTCAGATAATGCTTCTAACTTCTTTCAAGAATATTTTTGATTATTTTTCTTTTACAAATTAATAAAAAATTTTAGAAGTATTTTTTGAATAAAATGACAGCCAGAAAGCATGCTACTTATTCAATTACAGTTTGTTACTTGTATATTCTGCTTTTCTTTTATCCTGACCAAATGTTCCACAATTGAACTAACCATTTTCCTTAAATTGAAAAAATATTGTACCATCACAATATTAATAACAATTACAAAAAAAAAATTCCTGCAACAGAAAAACAACTTTCATGACCTAAAAAGTAGGGTTCATTGTCAATAATTCCTTGAAACTTAAAAAGAAATTTAAATAAATTTGAAGTAATATGTTATTACTGTTTCAGCTTAGAAGTTATTTGAAGTGAAAAAGATTTGGAATATGCTAAATAGATGAAATATAAAAGAGAGATAAACATCATATTGTACTTTTACTAAAAGTACAGTATATTAAGATCTAAAAAACATTACAACTTTGAAGATACAAATATTATTAAACCTAAACACACTTTACAATCCATGTTCTAACTTTTAATATCAAATTACAAAATAATTTGGTTTGTTAACATTTTATCAAGAACTGGTATAATTACAATAAAAGCCAAAACCTACTAAATGATTAGCTGATAATTTTTTTTTCAAAGTAATTAACATGGATGGAAAAATAGGATCACAATACAGTACATATTCAGATATCCTTTCTCTACATCATATTTTTAGAATTTTATTGAAGACAGTTCAAAGTTAAACCATCTGTGAAATGACTAGTCATTTTTCTCTAAATATCACTAGAACAAGACAAGTTATGAGAAAACACTAATTTTTTTTGTGGATGGGCAAATGTGAAAGACTGTTGAAAAGACTAAGAGCCTGAGCTGAAGCATTTGTATACGGAAATCCACTAGAGTTAACTCAACTTCGCAATAGCACCTAGGTACATTCCAACCTTAGAAATAAAAACATGTTTAGAAGATCTAATCAGAAGACTTGTGATACTTTCCACAGAAAACAAAAACGAGAAAACAATCAACGGAAAGACAACTTAGACAATTTTACTGACATCCAACAGCCAAACTTCCCAGGTAAAATTAAAAATTTATATTTTCCAGAAACACCTAAAAACAACATCTTAAATGATTTTTTTCAAAGAATTTTCTCACCAAACCATCAACATAATTTCACAAAACAGAAAGTTAAAAAATAATTCCATTAAACACCTAAAACAAGACAAAAACATTAAAATTCTAAAAGCAGATAAAGAAAACGCTATAGTCAAAATTAATATGAATGAATACATCCAAAAAAATGAAGAACATCCTATCAGGCACTAACAAATTTAAACCAATACACACAAATCTAACAAAGACACACGAAACACAACTAAACAAAATACTATTAAAAATGAAAAAAGACAACACAATTTCACAAACACTTTATTCCTACCTACGCAAAACCGACTCATGCACACCACAAATATACTGCATCCCCAAACCTCATAAACTAGATTGTCCATTATGACCAATAATGTCCACATATGAATCGTTTGATTACAATATTGGTAAATACATAGCATGGGCATTCTCCAAATATGTAACATCAGCCAGCTCATTCATCAAAGACTCTTTTAATTTCAAGTCTAATCTTAATCAACTTAATCATAAAGCCTTAATGGCCAGTTTCAATGTTATATCCCTCTTTACAGAAGTTCCAACCGCTGAAGCCTGCAAGATAGCCTTAGAACTCTATATCCGAGACCCTAACCCATCTGTAGACATTCCCAGCAACCAATTAGCAACCCTCATAGAATTCACCATGATGAAGACAAACTTCATGTTCAACAACCACAACTATATACAAACAAATGACCTAAGCATGAGCAACCCAGTATCACCAGTTCCAGCCAATATTTTTATGACAAAAGTTGAAACACAAGCAATTAACACAGCATTACATCCACCACCATACTGGTACAGATATGTAGACGATACGATTGCGGGATTCACATGTACAAAACACACACTTAATTTTTTCAATCACATTAACGCTATACATTCCAACATTAACTTCACATGTGAACAAGAAGGAAGCAATCAAATATCATTTCTTATCTTCAAAATTACAAGAACCGATACACAATTTAAAACAGAAATCCACCAAAAAATCACCCATACTGGACTATACATTCCTTTGGACTCAGCACATGAAACAAAACAAAAACTCAAGATACTAAGAAACCAAATAAACCCAGCCATTAAACTGTGCTCACCAGATAAAATTAACGATGAATTAGACAAAATAAAACAATACTTCATCAACATCAATAGGTTTCCTCCACAAACCGTAGAAAACATTATAAGCACACACCCAGACAGAAAGCAAAATCAACCAACAAAAGTAAATATATCTCACGAATCAAAAAATCACGAAACCATATACTGCTGCATACCATATATTCCCGACATCAGCAGAAAAATAACCAACATTTGGCAAAAACTAGTAACAAAATATGAATTCCAGTTAATACCAAATTTATTTAAAAACCAGACACGAAACTAAGGTCTATACTACATGAATGTAAAAACTACACTGACAAACATCACACCAACATTATCTATAAAATACAATGTGATAACTGCCACAACTTCTATATTGGAGAAACAAGTAGAAAAATGGAAATCAGATTTAAAGAACATAAAAAGTCACCACACGTTTTCGAACACTGCAAGTCAAATAAACACAACATAACCATAGAAAACACTCAAATACTAAGTAAAGAAACAAACATAAACAAATGCAAAATTAAAGAAGCCTTACTTATACAACAACTTAAACCTAAAATAAACCAATATAAAGGAACACCTTTATATCTATATTAAAAAATAGCATAATAAATAATAATAATAAAATAAATAATATAAAATTATATATTCAAACATCTAAGCCCGCCCTCTACATTCTGACACTCAGTTACACAATCCCTTGAGGATACTTCTAAACTTAAGTGGATGTTCCAAGACATTAGCATTAGTAAAGGTTTAAATGAACTGCTCAGAAACACCTGTTTAATTCTAGTGAGCCATTAGGTTGTAAGTTTCTTTTATAACCTTATAACTAACAAGGATATTACCCCTTTTATCAAAATTATTAGGCTAGGAAGTTTTCAGATCTAAATTTTGCAATAAAACATAGATAGTGATAATGAACTTTTCTCATATTTTTTAATATTTTATTGAGTTTGATTTTTGGAACACCATAAAAATATGTTTTAAATGAAGCAGAAGTTGTGTATCATTTACTATAAGTAATTTATAGCATTCAGTGACATCTAATTTTATAAGTGAAGTGTAAAGCACATACACCAACAGATTACTTTGTGTCAGTCTAAAACTGTCCATTAAAGCAATTTTGATGTTCAGAAATGTTTTTACACATTATTTCAGTTTTGTTGGTTTCTGTTGCCTAGGGTCCAGTTTTTGATAACTTCTACTACAAGATATGTTTAATATGCCATCTCCTTAATAAGTTAGGTAGTAATCCATATGTAGGGATTGGTCCAGTTAAAAGTAGCAGCCTGTACATTGCATATGGTAGCACATTTGCCAAGACGTTAGCAAAACTCAGAAAAAGAGATAGAAATTAAAACCCCTTTACTAATTAAGTACAAAAAGAAAATAGACCAAAAATATACCAATTTTCTTTCTCTCCATCAGCTGTAATTCATAAACCACAGTGTGTCTAATAGCAGTGTGCACATGTGCATACCAAAACAGTTCATAAATTCCTATTCATACCTATAGCAGCAAGTGATCCGCAATAGGTTAGTTACAGCCCAAAGTACTAATCATAGTTCCTGATCAGTAAGCTATTATGTGCATTGCACAAAAGTAAATAATCTACTGTATACTTCTTACTGTACTGTGTAGTATCATGATGATGACTTACCTCTCTCCCTGTAAAATAGAACTGAATAAAATGATCAAATGTTGCCTTCCACCTGAAAGTTATGGCTCCCACTGGAAGCCAAATGCAGAAACTAGTGACAAAAATTTTATTCTAAACTTTTTGGAATGTATGGAAGATTAGAAACTATAAAGCATTTGGTAAATGACTAACATATATGTGCATTCACCCTGTGAGTGTGTGGTATGAATAGTGGAATGCAGGAGTGGGTAACACAGATTTTCCTCCCATTTCAAATGTTCCTTATATCCCAAAAATTTTACAATAAAAATGTTTGTAACTAATAAAATGTTTAGTAGTTGTGCAGTAAACTAATTTTCCTCAATTCATTTGAAAATAACTGCATTTGTTTTATTCTTAAGGTAAAATTCACTTATGATATAGTTCTCTAAATGTGGATTTAGATTCACATTTCCGATACTCAGTTACACAATCCCTTTCAAACACGTGGTCAGCTTCCGGTCAGTTACCTCTCTCTTTCCTTGTGAACCTGACGATGACCGAAAAAGTCGAAACGTTGTTCACCCCTCTACGTAAAAAAATTTTTCTCAACCCAGACGAGCCGTTTTTACATATACACAATCAGTGTAAAGAAATATCCTAAAAGGCCTGTTTAAAAAAACTGGTTGAAAGGATTTACGAAACGTCTTCTGCGACATGCAACACATGTTTTTGAGACGAATAGCATTGGACAAGCTAAAAGTTTCAATTTTATTCGTCCTTTCTGGTGCTGGAGCGTTATTATATTATACCGTTAAGGCCAATTCCATTATTCGTTGGTAAAAAGAGTTGATGGTAGGTAGTATTGACTAAATGTCTTCTTTTAGTTTATCACTACTAAATTAATGGCAGTTAATGCACATAGCCCTTGTGTAGCTTTGCGCAAAATTGGAAACAAACCAAACTAATCTTGCTACTGAAACCTTTTTCAAATAAGTGAAGAAATAAGGAGAAAACACCAGTTTGAACTCACCAACACTTACATCCGTCAGTAAATTCTTACACTAACGTCAGTATTGTTACTTTCCATAATCGTCGCAATGAAAAGTAAAAAAGCTATAGGTATTATTTTCAGCACTGATAGATGGCAGGTTTACAAAACACCATCAGGCACATAAAACTTACTCAACAATTTTGGATGGATTAATGTTAACTTGCCCCTACAGTGGATGGAATATTGTGTGAAATCAATTTACCTTTCGAAACAACATAAGGTTCTTTTTATTCTTAATAATTATGAGAGCTATATATTTGTCGATCAACATACTGGATTATACAAGTGATAATGGTGTAGTCATATTACCCATTCCTTGACATGCAACTCATAAGCTCTGACCATTCAATGTTTAGGCGTGCGACTCGTAATCTGAGGGTCGCATCCCCATCGCGCCAAACATGCTCGCCCTTTCAGCCGTGGGGTGTTATAATGTTACGGTCAATCCCATTATTCGTTGGTAAAAGAGTAGCCTAAGAGTTGGCGGTGACTAGCTGCCTTCCCTCTAGTCTTACACTGCTAAATTAGGGGCGGCTAGCACGGATAGCCCTCGTGTAGCTTTGTGCGAAAAACAAGAAACCATTCAATGTTTTTCTGTGTGGTCTTCTTGACACTTATTTCGAGTAGACCACAGAAAAACAACTATGTCATATAATTTCATTCTGTACTTTACTTTAGGAAAATATTTTAATAAATCTAAACTAACACAGAATGCTGTCAGTAGTTTCAGAAAGTCTAGAAACAAAATCTGTGGGGCCTGGCATGGCCTAGCGCGTTAAAGGCGTGCGCTTCGTAATCTGAGGGTCGTGGGTTCGCGCCCGAGTCGCGCCAAACATGCTCGCCCTCCCAGCCGTGGGAGCGTTATAATTTCACGGTCAATCCCACTATTCGTTGGTAAAAGAGTAGCCCAAGAGTTGGCGGTGGGTGGTGATGACTAGCTGCCTTCCCTCTAGTCTTACACTGCTAAATTAGGGACGGCTAGCACAGATAGCCCTCGAGTAGCTTTGTGCGAAATTCCAAAACAAACAAACAAAATCTGTGACATCAGTGTTTTTGATAATGACAAAAAGAAGTGATTGATGATAATAGATAGACACCTGTTGATAATAGTTCCCCATTCCAGTTTGACCTATTAGCCTGGATTATTCAATTTGACCCATCCACTTGTCCCAACAGATGAGCCTCAACCTTCAAATGTGACCTTTCTAATAAACATACTTCGAATAATTGCTAGTCGAAACTTGATGTTTCTCACAAGATATTATTATGCATTAACCTAAGAAAAGTGTCGATCACTTCAAAAATTGGACCAGAAAATATCTAATCAATTGGTAATGGCTACCTTCTCTAGAGAACCGAATAAGCATACTTCAAGTGATCGCCAGTCGAAACTTAATGTTTCCCCACAAGATATCATGCCACACACTAAGAAAAGTGTTAATCAGCTCATGAAATTGGCTAAAAATATCTAATTAAATAGTAATGAGTATCTTATTCAGAGAAATACAAAGAGAGAAAAAAGAAAACCAAGTTGACTCAAAGTAGTAATCTAAAATGACTGAATGTAAATTGGACAGGGATCATAAAAGCATTAATTGGTAAGGGCAGTGGATCAATACGGAAAAGAGAGAGAGAGAGAAGGGATACGTCTCTTTTGTACAAACGATATTTGTAGCCCATTACTCAGGATTTGATCTAATGTTAAATGCGTAAATATTGGATTCATATAAAGTATCCTGCTTATAATATGGTGGTGAGTACTTGTTTATAACAACTGTCTGTTGTGAATTTTCGTTCACAAAGCTACACGAGGGCTACCTGCGCAAGCCGTCCCTAATTTAGTAGTGTAAGACTAGAGGGAAGGCAACTAATCACTACCACCCACCGCCATCCCTTGGGATAGAGATAGACTGTCACATTATAACGCCATCACGCCTGAAAGGACAAGCATGTTTGGTGTGATAGGAATTCGAACCCGCGACCCTCAGATTACGAGTCGAGTGCCTTAATCACGGGGCCATGTGACGATTGTATCAAGCAGATTGTTTCATTGTCAAAAACATTTTCATATTGTTGTCCCACATTTGTTTTTATTCCTATATAAAAACATGGTAGGTTTGTATCTCATATTTACAGGAGCAGGTTCTACCTTTTAATTGTTCAAGCAAACAAATAGCGCCAACTGATCTTTCAATTTTTAGTCTTGACTCCTTTTGTGTAATGGGCAAACAAAATGGAGCAATTTGGTCACAGGGAAGCATTTCCCAAACTTAACATACTCGAGGACCAGTTTTTTTCACCCTCATTTTCTGCGGCCCATCTTGCACACATAGATACAAGTATGTACACACAAAATGCTCGTAGTAAATTACGAGCATAATATGGTACCATAATAATTTATGGTACCATAAAAATAAATGTAATAAATTATATTTCACTGTTTATTCAGTCTTACATTAGGAATAAGAAATTAAATCTTACTGTTTATTCAAGCTTACGACGTGTGAAGGATGATGATGTTTGTTAGTATGTAACAACTTTATGAGGAAAGAAAGTTAATCTAGCCCTCAAATTTGGTTCGGCATTCAATCTATCTGTACACTTGTTTCTTAAGAAAACGACAGATGAGAATCTAGTTTCTAACTCATATATTCTAACGAAAGGCACTGGAATCTGTAAGTTGCTTTCAGATAACTCCACCAAAAATCAATCAAGGAGACTTTATCAACATTTTGTTTCAAGATGGTGTCACAGGACATTTCATTTAATGAATCCACTTCTGATTCTATCATAACAAATGTTTTTCTTTTGTTAATAATTAATGGGTTAATAATCCACATTTTACTTGTGTTAAGTTGAAGAAAAAATATTCATTTAAATTTCATAATAGTACCAACAGATATTCTTTAATTGATATAAAAGTTGCGTCCGAGATATTAATTTCAGCATATTTTTCTTGTAATTACAAGAGAAATATGTTGAAATTAATAAGTGAAAGTTCAAAATGACCTAAATTTCCCCTTTTCAACTGGTTGTATCCAAAACCGAAGTTTTTAAGTTGTGACTTCGACTTCTTCCTGAACTTTAAAAATATTTATGTTGGTACTTTGTAAATTTAAATTCAACTCATTTAAGACAAAATATGTCACATAACTAGACCATCTTTATTAACCATTCCAATTTATGAAACTTCTTGTATTTGAATACAGCACCTCTTTCAGTGGAAGATATTGTTCCAAAAACAATGACCTCTCGTCCTCCATTTCATTAAGTTGTTTCAATACGTTTCCTTTTAAAAGCCTTCGAGTTTCACAGTGTATTAAGAGTTGCTCATGTTACTTCCTAATTCTTTACATAAAGCACCAAAGATCCTGGAATTTGACGGACGAGATTTCATATATAATGCATCTATACACAGTTCGACATTATTGCTAGAACCCTTTGGAAACACCCAGTGTGGCAACCTGTCATTACCCAATGGAGATTGGATCTACAAAACATAAAATTTTCTTGAATAAAGCCTTCAAATTCATATCTTACAACGCACATCAAATTGAAATTGTCTGGTAATGCTGTGCTTTCATCCACTTGTAATGAAAAAAAAAACATTTTGTATTTGAAGCACGAGTTTTCTCAACATTTTTCGTCATATCCTCAATTATGCGTTTCACTGTACGTTGAATAGAGGCAGCAAACTCGACAGATTTTGTTGCTTTATTCCATAAACATAGATAGTAATAATTTTTATTGCAGGAAGTATTAACTTTTCATAAATACTATGCAGTTAACCTGTCTTGGTCATTAGTTTGAAACTTCGTATGATGCCAAAACCAAGCTTCTATTGAAAGAACTCGTATAAAATGCGCCATTCATGCTTTATGGGCAGAAAAGAATTCATTTTTCTTATTGACAAAAGTAATTCTGTTGACTTACTTGAGTATTCTGGATTCCAAATGCCGTTTCAGTTTCCATGATTTCATGTATTCGTTAATAATGTTACATTTGTTTGTTTCCTTGCTTTTTTTCAATTTCGCTCAAAGATACACAGGGGCTATATGCACAAGCCATTCCTAAATTTAGAAGTTCGTAAGGCTAGAGGGAAGGCAAATAGTCATTCACCACCCACCATCAACTCTTGAGCTACTCTTTCACCAATGAATCGTGGGATTGACCATCATATTATAAAACCCTAAACACTGAAAGGGCGATCATGTTTGGTGTGACAGGGATTCGAACCCGTGATCCTCAAATTTCAAGTTGAGCTCCCTAATCACCTGGCCATGTTGAGCCCTTAGAGAAAACTTTTAAATTTTGAATTTACTTAACCCAAACGTTAGTACACCTCTGAGTGTACCAGGATTCAGATACACCCTCAAGGTGGTTCAAAATCACTGCTGCTGCAGGACTCAAAATTGGGGCAGTTTTTGTAATAACATGTTTGTTATAATGCACTCCATTACTATAGAATATCAATTCCTGTAATAAAAACTGTATTATATTCATCTAATTATTCTAATAAGTAATTTTATGGTTTGATGCATAACAAACAACTACAATAATCATTTTATGTTCATAGCGTGTAAAAAAAACGTAATTTCAGTACATTTTTTGTTATATGATAATTTCATGAATGCATCAGATATAAGAAGTAGCTTATCACTTGCAAGTTTCTTCTTTGCAAATAATTCTTATCTCAGAGAAGTTAGGTTGCTCATCTTGATACCATACACAATATAAATCAGTTTTGTGCTGGCACTTGGACATCCTCATTTGAAGTACATCTGGACAAGTGAGTATGGTACATGGACTGAAGTGTTGTTATATCTATAGCTTGTGGTGATGTGTCTAATGCCATCACTTTGCTGAACTCACTAGCCCTACACACAATCTGTATCATTTCTTTTCCTTGCACATTTTTCAAGAGAATGACAACATTCAAATACTGGTACATTGATGTACTACTTTTTACAAAACTTTCTTCTGTAAAACAAACACATGGACTTTCAAACAAATGATTCTCTCTCATATGTACTTAACATTTTTTGAGAGTGAAGTCTTCTGTTATCCTTTAAAAAAACTTCAGACAAGTAATTAATGAATAACAACTCTGGTGTTATATCAAATGCTGATGGTTTAGTGAAAAAAGTTCATTTACATCAATAAGTAGTTTGATATCATTATAAAGCTCACAGTTACCAGCATCTATTATTTTGGCAAAAAGAAACCTTTTCTAAAACCAAGACCAGTTTCTTGTTTCCTTGTTAAACATTTACTTTCAATGGGCTCTCCATCATAGAATTTACTTATATGTAAGACTGTTATTTGTATACCCAATGAAAATGAGCAGATCTTGTACTACACCACACATACTTTACACCATCATGTAGCATTTTTGAATATACATTAATATTTCTGGTTTTTATCATATTTTCAGGAAATATCAATCACTTGTTATATCCAACATAAACAAAAATATCTATATCTCTCTTATTTAACCACCCATAATATAGATTCACCACAAAATTTGGTAAGTCCCCACTATCAACTCCAGTACTCATTGCTCATGTACAAGCAACCGAGAGAGCTTTCTTCTGCTAGTATGAGAACATTATGATATATTGGAACATAATTACAGAGTTTTTGAGTACTTCTATTCATATGTAAAAAATACATCAACAGTTTATGAAGCATCATATACATCCACTATTGTTTTGTATGGTGAACATAACTTTTATAGCAGCATTGAAGCATAAAATATTGATATTGAATGTATAAAAGGTTAACAATTGGAGATACACAGAAACAGCTGGTACAAGAAACAGATAAAAGTATTTTAAGACCTTTTCTGCAATACCTCAATTAAAAGTATTATCATCAATTTTTGATGCAGGTGTCGCTACATGATTAAAAGATTTTGGGCTTAGGCTCACAGACAAGAATTTCTGGCATTTCAGTAAAATACTGATTTTTCCAAGACATGAAATAGGGATTTGGGGTGTGGACCCACCCACCTAAGAGTGCTTAGCAATTCTTCTGCTTTTATTCATGCCACTTAGATTAAAACATCATGATTCACATTAAGTAACTATACTAGGTTTGGGAGAATATATTGGTAATTATAAGTGAGCCATATACACAACAATTTTCTTGTAATGATTGCAGCATAGCAATTACTTTAAATACACAATGTCTGAAAGGATGGTTTCTCCATCAGCAGCACTGTTTAAGATAACAAGATGCTATGAATTGGAAACATTGACAAAGTTATGAAGAAGTTTATTACAAGCAACATCAAAATTACTATGTCTAAAATATCTCAACATAAATGCATCTTTACAAAGGACAAAATCATTACTGTGAAAGTCATGAGAAAACAAGGCAGAATACTCAGAAAAGATGAAATATATTAAATTTTCATGAGAAACAACAACAGTAAAACTTTTCAAATGAAACAGTAACACCACAGTAACTGATTTTTAAAAGAAATAACAAATTCAACACCAATGGAAAAACAAATAAGGTTTTTGACTAACAGATTTTTCATTAATTATAGTTCATTTCATTAATACTTTTATTATTCAGATAATGACAACATCAACAAATTAAACTGCTACCTACAGATGTATGCAATGGCACAAAAACAGGCTTTACTGACCAAGTACATATTATATAACTGAGTAATGTCTAATGACACTTTTTATTTATCTAGGTGACTTCAGAAAAAAAATCATTATGAAAAAGGATGATTTACAAACAAAGTTTTTTCCTACCACTTTAAACACAATACGTTGTTCTGCTTAAACACATACTTCTTAATGACTTGAATACTTTTATAAAGTGAATAAAATCTGACAAAGTGAAGTGCTTCATGAAGTTAATAACAATAATAATTAATACCAAACATGATTTCTCTGATATTATGAAAATTGGCCAGTAACCAAATTTAAATAATTGTTTGTGTATCAAAACTAACCAAAATATCTATAAATCTAGTTTAGTTCCTTGCAATACAGTTCTAATTTTGTTTTTCATTTTAAAAGTATGCCTAAAGGCAACAAGTTTCCAAATTAACTGTCAATAAGAACCTTTAATTATACTAAATTGATAAATTTTGTATATAAAACTAAAAGCAAAATACTTCATACTTAAGCAGTAATACATAAAATACACATAATATATTTGTTTTTCAGCACTTGTTCATAAACACAACTTAAAAATAAATTCAGTTATATGTAGTTCAACTACATCAGTGAAGTGATTTACTGTACTTATTAACTAAATACATCTCAAATTTTAATAATACAATTATATTTGCAATTATGGAACATGAAATATTTTAAAATGCCTTTACAAGTAAAAGTTTGTAGTCATTACTCAGATAATAAATTGATAATATAGCAAAGAAAAATTCTGTTAAGTACATGTAAAGATGTATATATACAGCCAATCTCATAATTTTCAGTTATCAAAAAATACAAATTTAAACTTATGTAAATGTTTGTACAGTAGTAAAACACTTCATGCAGAAGGTTAATGTCTGTATCTTATTCTAAAAACTATCAATAACCTGAGGTAAAGTGCCTGTTGAATGTGAGACACCCAATGAGAATTCAAGTCAAAAAACAAACATTTAAAGTAAAAAATAAATGTGACCACAATAAGGATAAGTGCACCTGCTTGCTCTCAAATTTTTTATATTAAATTAAAGCCACTTTGATAATTAAGTTAAAAGCACTAATAACAACAAAAAAGAAAAACATCCGAGTGCCAGCAGTGTCAAATGAGAAGTGATAGTTTAATAGAGGTGTAGAAACTCGTGTTCATCATGAGTGTACTATGCTCCTATTGGTGGTGAAGTGACATACAATGATTTGCATGAAATACACATTGTAATCATTTGGTTCCAGTAGCAGGTGTGTGTGTGGAAGGTTTGTAGCATGCATGATAAAAAAGTTTGCATATAGAGGGCAGCAACACATGGGAGAAGCTAATGTTATGAGGAGAGGGAAGTATTTTATCAGAACATGCCAAATAAAGATGTGGAACGTAACAAAACACTCAAGTACATGATCATGTCATAGAAGGTAAGTACTGGCTTTTTTTTTCATTTACTTTTTCAGTTTTCCAACAAAAATCATTTTCACCTCGTTGTGCATGAATGCCTAGTTATCTCCTCAGAATTCAATTGAAAAAATTCTTTTTTGGTGTTAATTAAGTTGAAGTTTGACAACTTTTCTCTGATATTTTTTGTGCAAGCCAACGAGCCACGACTTGTAGAATTACAATTTTAATACACTTAAATTTAAAAACTATACATGTATCACAAGTCACAGCAATGGGCAAATAGTTCTTGACTGTAGTAGTAACACAGAAGTGGGTTTTAGAGACCTATGATTTTCAAAAAACAATCAGTTACATATAATCTACTTAGCATCTACTCAAAATATGGGGCACAAACCCACAAGTTCCTAAAAATGTTTAATTCCTGTTAACCTGGAATTTAGGCAGACAGAAATAAAATTTCAAATACTGATGATACATCCACATATATCTCAGATGAGTGTGTTGAAATCTGAAACAGCACAAGCCTGTGTGAAATATACATAATTTTAACTATCATTAATGGAAGAATCATTAAAAAGAGCTTCAAAGAAAAAGGTTAAATAAGAAACAAAAGAATTTTTTGTATTGAAATATCCATAGTTCACATCAAAATGTTTGAGTACTATATATGAAGTTCCAAAGCAAATTCTGACATTATACAAATTTTCAGAAATATTTGCAGATTAGATTGCTGGATACAACAGTAAGTTTTATTTATTGGACAAATCCTGTTTGTAACACACAGTCTGTTAAAAAATTACAGTTTTCATCAAGATGTATAGCCAAGTTATGATTGCAACATGAAACAACAACAACTCCTTGAGCAGCAGCAACTAATTATTTCCATAGAAGAACATACTTTCAAAATGTGAAACAACATAATTACACAAATTAAAAATGTACAAAACGGAACATACACTCATTACAAATATCACATTTTTATTTACATGGCATAAATGAATTAAATTCGTTAAAAATAGTATGGTTTTCCTTACACTAAGAAAGTGTTACACAGGTATATATGTCTTCCAAAAATGTACAACAAATGTTTAAGGGAAAGTCAATTTTGTAACATTTTGTCATCCTTTTTTAAGGCTTAATCTGTTAAAAAGCCAGTTTATGACTTTTTTTTTACAATAAGTGTATCTGTGCTGTGTCCAGCAGAGTAAATATTGTTTATTTTAATAAAGTCTGAAGATTTATCCAAACCCATTTTTATAGTTTTATTGTGTCAGTGCATGTTGGCTTTGAGGCAGGATATTAATGCCCCCCTTTTTTTAAGTGAAAATACTGTAGTTTGTTAGTTTTAAATTAAAGTTTACTTCACATACTTATGACTCAATTCCCACTTACATTTGTGCGTAGATGAGGACAGCAGATATAGGAGGCTACACAATGTGCTAGAACATTTCAATAGTTGTTACTTGCATCAACAAAAGTTTACAACTATATTACACATAAGAATTCCATGAATTTGCATAACATTTATTCAAGAATACACATCTTTACATTCACAGATTGCCATGCTGTTATCATTGTCTAGGTACAAATGAATGGCATATTGTAATATGTCAAGATTCTAGTATTAGTGGAGTGTTAACAATTCAGCAACTGCCTTCCAGCTGTCTTTCATTTAAAAAAGCTTTTAAACATTGAGCAGAGAACCTAAAGTGACAAAAATTGGTAGCACCTTTGATTTGATAATAGTCACACATTAGAAATTAAAAACAGTCTAATCAATATTTTTATAACAAATGTTATAAATTTTTTTGTTGGGTGTGTCAGGTAACTGAAACCACAAAGAAGTTTTATTTGACAATAGTATATTCTTCTAAGGCCATGAATGGAGTTTTTCTTCTTTTGCAGATACTTTAAAATACATGGTCAATGGTGATGTTATGGCCTGGCTGTTTGTGTTGCAATATAGATTAGCCAAAACTTTCAAACAAGGTTACTTGCATTTAAACATTAACACCTGGCATGATGGTTTGGATTCATAATCACTCTATGAAAGTAGTTACCAACTATTGTAAGTTGATTCAGATTAAGAAACTAAAGGATGCTACATAAGAATCTACTATTTTAAATTGGCTGTTTTCAACCAATTCATGGATGACAACAGATACCTGATAATATGGTTATTGAAGAATATTCTAAAAAACTTCACAGGTAGTATGGTACATCTCTTTGCTGCATTTCCATTTCATAACTAAAAACACAAACCATAACAAGATGTGATAAAATAGTTTTACCTTTAGATACAAATACATTAATACAATATTTCATTCTTAGTAATCACTACTTGTTACTAAATAAATGCAGAAAAAAAAACAAAAAACAATGCAATATCATACTTATAGAATAATACTGTCAAATCACTTGAGTATAATACACGTATTCTTCTATTATGCACAGAGACTGAATTTCTTTAAGCAAGTGGTTTAACAATTTTTGAGACTACATAAAATATTTGGAGTGTTATCTTCATGTACAACTTTCTTGTTTATTACATGTCAAAATATGGTTATTAGCAAACAAGGTGAATTAAATATTTACTTCAGTTACATATTTTTACTCATGAAAGAACTATATTGTACATGTATAATATTTAACAATACTGGTTTTCTTACAACATACTGAACGTGCAACATATATGTTAAAATTTGTAAAAAATCTAAGTATCTACACGTGTATTGCATAAATTGTACATGCATCTTACCTTAGTTCATATGTATTGTATAAAATCTACATATATTTTACCTCAATATGTCTTGCATGAAATCTACATGTATTTTATCTCAGTGGTTGAATGCATTATGTTAAATTTAAATGTATTATGCCTCACTTTATCGATCTTGTATAAAGCCCATCTCATCTCAGTTAATCCAGACATTTTGAAATGTTTCTGTAATTGTTCATTAAAATAAAAACATTTTCAAAGATTCATAAGAAAGCACCAAAGTACCATGTATACAGAAACATTTACTATAAATTATATTGTGCCAGTATTTCATACTACTATTTAGAATTGCATACTAAGGAATTTTCACTTTTAAAACTGCAACTTGTATCAAAAGACATTTTAAAAACATTTAATAAAAACACTTAAAACTGGTTAATATTTAGAAAGAGCATCCATATTTTAATCATTTTCTGATGCTATAAATACTGAATGATTAGCTGACTAGGTTTCTTACTTAATTTACGCATTTTTCAGGTATTTATGAAGCATCAATACACTGACACAGAACATGGTGGATAACAAGTAGACAGTATTTAAACCTGTGAAGGAAGTTTTATAAAGTCACCATGTTACTTGTTTATTTAGACTGTGTGTGATAATAATTAGCTTATTTAATTTTAGTTGCATATTTGTTGGTCAGTGTCAAGAGTATAATAATTACTTGTTAATAAAGTGTATTTCTGTAGCAGAACGTGATCCTTTACTGAGTTTTGACTTTAATAAAATTCAGAAGGTCATGTAACAAACAATACAATGATAATAATGAAATTAAAGACTTTTCTGAAAGCATTTTCATCCTATACAAAAAACAAAATCCAATCTAGTAGTATCATTCACCAATACCTGACAGACGGAAGTTCTGTGAAAAGACTAAACTAAACTATATAATGTTAGCAGACTGTAAATAAATAACATGCTTCCTTAGTAATCTAATAAAATTCAGTGCAAACTGAAACATTAACCCTAAACACCTTCAGGAAAACTATTTTCAAAAACATCATTACATACTGAACTAAATTTAAAGAATAGTTGTACAAATCAGCTATGCTTAAGTCACACAATTGTCACATATCCAAAAAAACACTGATGTTCAATTTATTCTTGAATATTAAATCCAACTTTGGAAGAGTGTTTTAAATGCTTCAACTTCTCTGTATTTCAAAGACTACAAGCTTCATTCTTTAATTAAGACTAGTGGCATGAAAGACACAACAGTTTACTTGTGAAATGAAGGCATTCACACATATATTATCTGCCCACTTAAAAGGTCACTTTGTTCAAAAAGCAGGTATGCAGCCTTCTTGCTAATATCTTCACAAGCTCTTGGAGATAGTGTCTAAAAGTCAAATAAAAATAAACAAGTTTAAAAGTAATAAGAGATTAATTATCAACCTTTACCTTTCTCTTGACCTAATGGTTATTTTTGAATGTTTTACATCCAAGTAACACATCCTCTTAAAAACTCTTCTCCACCCATCTAATAAAATATGAATAATTTACATGTGTATTTAAGATCCACTGACTAATTATAAGTCATCTTTGTTGATATACAAATAAAATGTAACTGTATTATAATTAAAATACCTCTTACATTTATAAAAGTAACTTCAAATAATTCAGGTTTTGGTATATTTTATAAACAAGTTCTATACATTAAAATTGAAAAAATAAGAAATAAACAATAACAAAAATTATTTGTAGTGTAAAGTGACAGATGAAATGTTTGATAACTTACTTGTATTAAAAAAGAATCCTATTTTTGTGTTAAAAGCCAGAGAAAACCATAGTTAAGATATAAAAGAACACTACTAGAACCTCGGAAATCTTGTATTCCAAAAGCCAAGTGATGACAATGATTAAAAAAAAGCTCTACAGGTAAAGATGTAGCAATAAGAAAATTTTCCAGAATTTGTTCTATTACTGGAAACTAGAACTATAATGTTTTGATGAAAGGGATTTGTTATAAAATGACAATCGGGAATGCATAAGAGGATCATAATACTTTAGTAACTATTAAGAGTTGTTGGGAATAATTATACAATTTGAAAGAAGTTGCACAAACCTTAATGAAATAACTGAATGCCACACACAGTTTACTTTATTATATTTTGCTGAAAGTCCCAGATATGAAAGTTAGGTAAGATAAGTTACACAATAATAGAAAATTCCAAGCACAATATTTGTCAGTTTGCAATGTTTTTCAAATTCTATGATAAAAGTGGACCACATCTGATAGAAAAGTAAAAATGTAGTTAAAGTTGTAATTATTTTGTATACATCACAGCTGCAACTTACTACATTTAACAGGGGTTAAAGTTTTCTAAAGCTCATTTATTCAAAAATGTAACCAAACTCTAAAAACTTGTCTTGTTATGGAGCACAATTTTCCTTTTATCCTGCAATATAATATGTGCAGAACTTTGGCAAACAAAACATTAGAACTTTCTCTTTCTCACAAGAGTGCAATCTATCTCTAAAGCTGAATGTACTTGGAAGGATGACTGTAGGACCATGAAAATACATCTTAACAACGTATTACAAATTTGAAATAGGTGTGCTTACTTTCCAACAAATATCAAAATTTAGTTTATTAAACTAAGCAATAGTCTACTAGATTGATTTCAGTCATTCATTATGACTATAAAAAACTAAAGAAGCTAAAACATACATTCTTCAAAACTGATAACAGTTATTAATTTGAATAAAAATGTTAAGATGAAACTCTTCTAGGTAAAAAGTTCTGATACAACAGAACCCGTTGTTTCAAGAAACGACATATTTACATAAGAAGAATGACAATTACAGTATTTACTACAGCTTATATAAAAAAAAACTGATAGACTAATTTATTTGATTTCATTGAACTTTACATCTACCATGAATTTTAAGTAAAGGTAATTAAAACCCTATTAAAGCTTCGTACATTACACAGAAATATATGTTGACCAACAGATATTTACAAAGTATAAACCATTTTTAACTTTGGGGTTGACTAAAAAAAGTAACTATCACACTACTAGTCCAATGCACTGCTAACTTTAATATAATATTTAAAATGTTTAGCTTCCTCTAGCACTTTAACATTAAGATGGGAACATAGCATTCAATTGCCAAAGTACATTACAGTCTGCAAAGTATCAAACTTTAACATTTAAATAGAATTTTTTATTAAAAAACCAACAAAACACAGAAGTATATGAGATAACGTAAGAATACAAAACACTAAAGGACAAAAATAAATGAACAAAAAAAAACGGTTTCACAACTTTCTTTAATATTTATTTGAAGTTACATATTGAATAGATGAAGGCTGCTAAACCAAGGTATATTAAATGACAGAGAACAAGTTCCATTTGCTCATCACTATAATTTTTTTTTTTTTAATTTTGCACAAAACTACATGAAGATCATCTGTGCTAGCCATCCCTAATTTACCAGTGTAATATTAGAGGGAAGGCAGCTAGTCATCACCACCCACCACCAACTCTTGGGCTACTCTTTTACCATCACATCACAATACCCCCATGGCTGAAAGTGTGAGCATGTTCGGTGTGACAGGGATTAGAACCAACGAGCCTCAAATTACAAGTCAAGTGCTCTAACCACCTAGCCATGCCAGGGTCCATATTCACTATAGAAGTAGGAGATTTCTAAAGGCTTAGGTAATAACAAATATCAAGAAAGAGTGACCAGCTATAAAAAGAAAAGTTAAAATTGTGAAAAGCTTGGTATAAAGCCATGTTTATCTTAGAAAATGTTACATTATTAAAAAACTTTAAAATATTCATGTATATGGTTTGATAAAATATGTATGAAAGATTGAAACCTTAAAAAAAAATAATAATAAATGTTTTTACTTCATTTCAAAGAACTATTTGGAGTTCAACAACATTAGTCTATTATTATTTTATCAGTTACAATGTAAAACAAAATTTCCATTTCTTGCTGAAGGTAAAAATACATGTTTTCACAGCATTTAAGTCAAATACCAAAGTATTTTTTTAGCACAATATACTTAGAATGCTTTTAAGTTTAGTTATATAACTTAATTCAATAAATAAGTTAGTTTTTTAATTCATTTACTTCTCAAAATAAAACTTTTACTCAACAAAACAATAAAAATCAAATGTCTGAACTATACATGTGTGCATGTATTGTTAAAGCTGATACCTAGTGAATCTCTACAGAAACACACTACAATAATGAGCTATCATCTTTACAAAAGTATGAAAGAGCCCATCTTTGGGTATAAATATTATTAAAGATTTAGCTACCAAAGTTAAGCATTTAAAAAACTCTTCTAACCATGTTAGCTAATGTGGGTTTAGTACTTCAAATTTCTCAGCTTTGTTTGCTGGAAATATTGTTGATAATTTTTAAGTGTTATGAGCTAGTTACGTTAATGAACTGTGATACTTAAAACATCTCTTCCATACTCTTGCAATGAAGTGATCATAAGAAGTATTATGTTTGAGTTTTTCACATTAAAAATACAGTTAAAATGTTATTATGGGATTTTATAATAATTTCATTGTGACATTTCACCAAAATTTCTAGTCTCAAAATAATAAAAAAAAGTGATAGAGATTCATTCCAATTTCACTGTCTCTGATGTCATCAATACTTTGTAATATTTTAAACATACTTCAGCTACAACTTTTAAATTACAAGACCATGCTGGCCTGACGAGTTCTAGAATGAAAGGTCTCAGTTAAAAGCATAAATGTAACTGCTATTTTTCCCATTCCTTTTACTGAAAACCTATATTGTGAAATTTACAACTGAATGTTAGAAAGTATAAAAAGTATCAGTACTTACAATTTATACTTTAAAATATGTTTTTCACTGCTTTGATATCTTTCATCTATCTTTTGACAAAGCATAATATTTCTAACAAAATATTTTCAAATGGTTGATGTCACAACAAATAGGTAGCACTAGCAATTTATTTTAACTCATAATTCAGAAGGGGCTATTCTGTCTGCTGGTTGATAATTTAAAACACAAGTATTTAAAGGTTTTGTATTTCTCACCTGGTATGGAGAAAATATAAAAAATACTGTGATGTTCCAATTTCGTGCCATGTTGGCAATGGCCTGGGCTCTAGCCTGAAGTGCTATAGTAGATGGATAGCCATTTTCATTAATATCAGTCTTGGTTACTATAGAAACCAAAGAGCTAGGTTGAATACATGGAGATAAAGCTTTTACCCATGCTTCTGTCTCTGATAGAACATCTGTAAGAAACATGCCATTGTGAACTCTTACCAGATGACAAGGCAAGGTCTGAACAATAGTGTCTTCACAAACTTGAACCTGAAACATGCCGTACAACAACACCTATAAGGCACTTATAAGACATACTTTAAGATATATCACTGTGCAATTTAGTAAAGTGATGTATTATCATAGCACAAAATAACACGCACGTAACAAATTCAATCAGAAAACATACACTAATGTTTTTTACACATTGAATTTATGTCATAACATTTAGTGTTATAATTTCAAATCCTGCATCTTAAAACATACAAGTTGATACAAATAAATCTGATCTATGTTGCAATTTATCCTCTGTCAAATAAAGTCATGTCAGTTAATCACCTTCCATAATGGCTCAGACAGCAGTAAGTGGTAAAAACAGATAACTAACAAACCTCAGAAAATCTCTCCTTCAGTGCTAATAAGATTTGTTCCAGAAGACAGAGATCTATCTCCTGTGCAACAAGATGAACACGTCGTCTCTCTACAATAATGAAAAAATGAACTGGTAAAACATAAGAAATATTCATAATTCATTGATATTCCTATATTTTAAAAATTTAACATTCTGCTGTTAAAATAACTGACAGGTATAATCTGTTTTACATAACAAAAACATAACATTTAGCTTATTTCTATATATTTTGAATATATTTAAATAGTCTCATTTGATAATGTTTTCCTTTTAAATAAAGGATTACTTTACGTTTTACAAAACCAAAATAATAGAAAGCAGACATAAAAAGACATTAAAATTATATGCAAAAATATCAACTGTTTGATTTTTTGTTAATTGTTACTATAAATCATTCATTATCATACACACCTAATGTGTTCCACATATTTCCCACCCAAAATTTGAGAAAAAGCAAGTTACATATCATATACTGAAGATTAAGATATCTCACCTTTTAGAGTTGTCTCTGCTGCATACAAATCTTTTCTGTGAGTAACCTGATTGCACAAAGTCACAAATGAAAATTGCATTAATAATAGTGATTTTCAACAGGCTAGAAAACTCCCAACTGTTAATCTTTAACAACTTACAAACAGATCATCTTTTGTTTCTACTAGTGCTAGCATAAAATATTATTAAAAGCAGTAAACAACAGCCAGGCAGTTACTAAATTAGAAACAAACACTAAAAGATAGGAATTATGCATTATTAGCCTGCTACACTTACTACAGATAAACACAACCTAGTGTTTGAAACAACAAAACTGGGACTTAGCTTTGAACTGAAATTATATTTCAGGAAACTACATGCAACAATCTTACACCATTAAGTATAACAACAATACAAATATGTTTATTTAAAAACAATATAATACAGGGTATCCTTAACATGTCATAATATACCCTTTTTCACTGACTTTTTGAGAAACACATCAGTGTACATCATTCAGTTTAACTTAACTCTTACATGGGTTCAATCAATTTACCCAACCTTGTGTCCCCCTTTTGTACTCATCTAAAGTCTTTGTAGATTTAATACTTTTAACTTCCAATGTATTGTGTATAACTTCCCAAAATTAAATTCCCAGTTAACATTTTATATATCTTTTATGTACAAAAAAATCATACTTTTGACAGTCAATGACATTTAACCCTACCTTTTTATACTGATGGTAGTGATATGGCTTAATAACTTTTATTTATTTAAATAATGCACCAAAGAAAATAGGCTAATAATATGCCAAAAAGTAAACAATTTCCCTTCACTATCAACATTTTTCTGGATTTCTTAACTATCACACAAGAGCTGTTACAAATTCACCCCAGTTATTTAACTTTTGCAAGGGAATGAACCATACATTATAAGTAAAACTGATGCTTATCTGTTTAGAACACAACATTATACATTATTTGATAGATAGAAAACTTTGTTTTGCATCGATTGTAGGTAATATATATTTAACTGTAAGAGAACTATTAATAAATTTTGAGGACAACATCACTTATGCATCCAGTGGAACAGAGTGTATCACTACATGCTTCAAAGCCTATTATTCCAGAAAGTTATCAGTGAAACAACTAATGGCAATGACAAACCAACAATCCAAAAATTCTGGAAGAAGTTTGAGATTTTTTACACTACTTTGTTAATTGGTTCTTCCTGGAATGAAGTTTTGAACCACCTAAGGAGAAATATGTGGAAGAAAGCACATCCTAAAGCATTGCTTTCCTTTGACGAAGTTGATGACACATCACATACAGGTGGTAAAACAGAGGAAACAGCAAAAGTTGGCTTCAGAGATGTAGGGAAAAATGATGTTGAAGAGCTACTGAAGTCGTATTGTATTCTTCTAAGCAATGACTATTACTGAATTAGATAAACATACTTTTGAAGAATCTATACATGATAGTGATGAGAATTCTCCTCAACAGAGATGCTTCACAGTCCAAGTGCTAAGAGATATGTCTGAGCACGTCAAAGCTGTAAATGATATTATTCAAAAACATGACACCCTTTTGGGTCAGCCTGCAAAGGTGACATGGACTGTCAGAGATTCTTTGGCATACTACCACAAAATTTTAAATGCATAACTACAATTAGAAAAGCAGATAATCCTGGATTTTTTATTTTAAAGATACCCGAGTAACTGAAAGCAGACTTTTGGCACTTAAGTGAAGAATAATCCTTAGCCTACGTTTTCTATAGAGATAAAAATGGTGGATGTCAGTGATGCAGGTAACCTTATAGCTGTGTATTCATTCTCATCCTCTGCATAATCCTATCCCAACACCTTTTACAATCAAGTAAATCAAGCACAACACATACCCTCTCCAAGATAAGAACATAATTAAAGGTTAGACTAAAATCTTTTGAAATGTTTAATATTCTGTGATTTTTCTACACTAAAAATAATTTTCTGTTTTAGTCATTGCTCAAAAATATCAGATATGTTTTCTATTAAAAAGGAAAATGTTTTAAAGTGTACAGAACTGCTTCAAAGTGTTCATAAAATGGTTTCAATGAATTGTTTAGCAAATATAAATCCTATTTAAAGGTCCTTGAATCCAGAATTAGTTATAAATGTGTGTACATTATGTGATGTATGGTATAGTATAGGTACTGTACAGGTACAGTATGTATTGTGGCTGCTAAGTATAAAACACAACATTTTCTTAAGTTATGGTTCCTATTCAGCACCATATTTCATTGTTTAATATAGCAGAAACTGCTCCACTTTGCAACAAATAAGCAATACTTATGCTCCTATGGTCCCTATCACCCCCCATTTTCTTTTATTCTTATGAGAAAAATTCTCTGTTAGAGTGTACATCATTTTGTTACACATTGCAACATTCTGGTCTCTAAATTCAACATATAACTGGGACCACTGTACTAATGATTAAGCAGGCAAAAACAACCTTGTTTGAACAGAAATTCTTTGTATGTTTCACATTGTTTTCCACCCAAACCACTGTTTAAAAATACTTCTTAAATTTTGTTGTAACATTTTCGGCATCATAATATTAATGTGATGTATTAAAAAAAAAAAACAGGACATAATGGATAATTAAATGCCATACATACCTAAACCTAAAGAACATTAAAAATATCCATTAATTCACAATAAATAGAAATAATATCAAACTGATTAAACCTTTTATCATCTTATTCTTCCATCACAGGAAAGTTTTTGATAATGTTATAAAATTTTAAAAAAGAAAAGACATTAAACTTTTAAAAATGTGTGTGTTTTCTTATAGCAAAGCCATATTGGGCTATTTGCTGAGCCCACCAAAGGGAATTGAACCCCTGATTTTAGCATTGTAAATCCTTCAATTTACTGCTGTACCAGCAGGGAACTGTAAGAATAAACAGGCAAAACTTCTTGAACTTTGCTATTATTATAGTATTTGTAAATCATATCTAATAGTTAAGATTTTGTATGGTAAATGTTTCTAGGAAACCCTAAGACACCCAAATTGGATACAAAAAATATTCAAAGACTGTATATCTATAAATATTAGTGAACTATATTAGGCATTATTATTAGAAATAAATTATGCATCTTACATCATATCAGTATTCTTCAGTTTGTTCAAGTATGCCTCCATAACTTTCAAGAAAATCTATACTGTTTTAGTATTCAAACACAAACATCTGTTAACATTTCACTTATAAGAAAAAATTCACAAATTTTGTAAACCATAATATTTTGTGTTCATCACAAAACCAGACTTCTTTAGATTCAGATCATGTGAAACATTTGTATCACTTTAAAAGATTCATTTGGGTTTCTAACAAGTTTTAGAACACATACTTAAAACACAGTTTGTAAAATCTTTTGACTTGAAAATATTCCCAATATGAGCAACAACAATTTGGTCATTTTAATGTATTTTAACAAAAAAGTTTATTTCTATAACAAATTCCAATAACTCTGATTAAAAAAAATCAAAGGAAAAAATAATATGCATTGTTTGTTGCCAATAGATTCAATAATGCATAATAAAAAATACACTAATTGAAATTTTTCCATATTTCTCTTAATTTGTCTACTGTGGATTCAAAAATCTCAGGCATACAAAAATAGTATTTCAGATTTATCTTCTGTTTCACACAAGTCACATCTCAAAGGACAGCATGATTTATATCATAAAGTTTTAGGTTTATTGATTTCTAGTGCCCTGTCACCTGTCAGTGTTTAAACCATAACTATATTACTTAATTATACTTATAATAGGATTAATACTAATATCCTGTGACATTTTTAAAAACTACATTCTGTATCTAGTCATTTACTGATCTTAAAGAAATAGAAAAGCGTACAATAATAGTAATCCAACCACACTATATTTGTCATATCCATTGCTCACAATATGTTTAACACAATCCAGAACTCTTATTGCTGGCTGGGATACAACAAACACAATAGCATTCAGAACACTACTTATATACCTATTTGTTACAACAGCAGTTGTTATGCTGTAAAGTGCATTCACACCTTAATTATATTGCTTGGAGACAACAAAATAAAATAATGGTTTGTTTGATTTAAGGAAAGAGTATAAGTTTCAAAATAAAACAGAACCTGAACAACATTTAACCAGTGACCTGTAACATAATTAACAATAGGGTATTATATAATGTTATATTATAAATCAAACAACAGACCTTCCACAAATCAGCAGTTCCCTCTACCAGACGAGGTTTTAGACCCATATATTTTTGGACAAAATGAAGGCATTCAGTACCATGGTCCAAATCGTGTTCTGAGCACTAATAGTTTAAAAACAGAATAAAAAACATTTTGTTAAGAATCAGAAAACTTTATTTCATCTGTTATCTTAATTACTGCTATTTTTATACACTTTTGGACAAATTCTTTTATTTGAAGTTTTAGCTCTTAAACCTGTTTTAAATTTAGTAAAATAATTAGTTTTCCAGTTAATCTCCAAAACTAAACATAAAAATTAGATTATTGGTAAAAGTTCTACATTATCAAGGAAAGCACCAGTCTGTATTGTACACACAAACAAAAATCTGAAAAGGTCTACAAAGGTAGTAAAACATAATTCAAAATAATATTACTGTTAAAACTAAGTAATAATAGATGGAAAACACTGTAAATTTATTTTAAGATGTTTTCCATCTGCTATTTATGTTTGACAAGTAATATTTTAAATAATTATAGCATACACATTGTTCATTGTTGGTGCATTCTTTATTACTGAAGTTCCAAAGTATCGTGTTGTTTTCATAATCATACAGAGGCACATTGTATAATATTAAAAACATAATAATGAATTACATTATTTTGCCTCCACTTAGAAGGACTGTTAAGTGTTTTATCTTTTTTCTTAATGCCAACAGTTTACTGGTTTCAGAATAATGAAAACAAAAAGCAATATTAATGCCTGTTTCAAATACATGCAAAGCTACATAAGGGCTATCTGTGTCTAGTTGTTCTTAATTCCAAACTGAGCAAAACAGCTAATAAACAGCACCCACTGCAAGCTTTTATAATTTGAGTATCACTCTTAAAATATATACACCTGTTGTCTCAAAGTGCAGAAAATGATTTTTTGTTTTTGTTATGGCAATGGAACTCCCAGGTCTGGCACACTAACCACAGGATCCTATCACAGAACCATGAAATGAAGAGTAAAGAAGGGAATGACTTGTCTTGAAACAAATCTGTTAATACTATTTTGACTCTTAAGAGATGATAGAAGAACAAATGGGTTGATCTCCAATAAAAAAAAAAACATTAATGAAATAAATTATATATCCCTTGTATGATCACAGACTGTAAAGTTTTTATAGAGTTAAAGGTAACTAATACGGAAAGAATGAGATGCAAATACCTGAAGTCTCAATAAAATGGATGGGGAGAAAGAGCACATTTTAAACATTTCTGTCTTAGTAAGTTCATATTTATTATAATTATAAATCATACTGTCCAATTCTCTACACATCTTCATAATACCTTTAGAACTTTTTAAATTAATCAACTGTTTTCAAATATTGTGATACTTCAAGGTATAATTTCTACAAATTTTTATATAAAATGTAAAGTCTAACCAAGATATAAATTTTTACAATTTTTTTGCAGAAAAGTTAAAACTTTTGTTACATATTATAATTTATCTTATGTTATGCACATTACACAATTAAATACCCAGACATTTTATTTTAGAAGTTAATTGATATGTATCAAATTTAGAATATTTGTCAACAAGATTGATACACACAATTCACTTTTTAAACACCATTATATTTTAATATACAAAAGAAAAAATACAACTTATAGTAATGGTTTATATACAAGTTTTACATGCTTTGTGAAAAATACCACCTAACATTTCTGTAAAACATTAATTTGCACCACTGTATCATGCAATAAAACCTTCCAACAAAAAAAAAGAGCAACACAGTTCCTTGCACAAATGCTCTCTCTACATTCCTGTAAAATTCCTCAGTTTTTTTTGTTGTTTTTTTTATGAGGCAACCAATAAAGGTGGAGAGGATGGGAACATATATGGAGGTAAGTATTTATTGGAAATACATTTTCAATTAAGGAATATGTAAATTTCTGATACATTCACTAACCTCTGTATAAAAAACTAGAATTCCATAATGAAATGATGGATGGACTGGTGTGAAAAATATTTAGAAATGCTCCCTTCAGCAAGTGTCTGATGAAGGCACACAGGGCATGACAATCTATGGCAGGGGGCTCCCATAGGGGAAACCTGTGGAAGATGGCATTTCATCTTTGCGTTTTGCCCATGATTATGAACAGAAGAGGCAAAAGACCTGCACTGTGTTTTTTTTCTAATACTTGGACACAAGTTGTTAGATGGCCAATATTTGTAGAGAGATTGAGGCTCATTCAAAATGTACATTGTGTGCACATCTTAACCATCAGTCTCTTATGGGCCAAAACCAGATCTGGGAGTAGGTCACTTCAGATATGTATCACTGCACAGCTCCTCTAATGTCAAACACCATAGGCCAAATGCTATTCCTGACAAAAAAAGTACTATATTGGACATAAATGGTATGGATAGTTATGTGACTGTTTCTCAACAAACAAAGTCTATGGACCCCTTGCCTGCTTGGGAGTAATGAGTGAGTAATACATCACATATGGATACTAATCAATAACATCTACTCTGCCATCCAATAATAAGGGTTCATGCCAATGCAGTAATAGTAAATATAATAAATAGAGAGGTATATAAGAGGTGGGTATTTGTCCAAAATCTACTTGTAGATTGCAATGAATCAGAATAAAGTGGGTGATCCACACTGCATTCCAGAAACATTCCTGCTCCAACTTCTTATCATAGATGGAGCTCCTTGTTCTAGCTCTGATGTTAGGTTTTAATCAGTGAGAATTCTCCATGGTCAGCCACCCTAATAGCCAGGGCCTGTAAGTGATAAGTGTCTCCTGTGCTCCACTCACAAGGGGAGGGGGAAAATTTGCATAAGAAAAACCCAAAGAATGAGCCTGGATCTGCATTAAGCATGTACCCAAATGGTCTTTTACTTAGAATGGTGTAATAAATAACCATGAAGTGGGTTTAAAATGGGCATTCTTTAAATGTTTTATAAAACTTTACTGTAAAATTGGCCAAACTGATCACAACCATAATATCCACCATAAGGGAAAGAAATGGCGGTATACCCTCTTGACCACAAGTATTATCAGGATGGTGGTATGGAGAAAACAATCTTCAGAAATCCAGGTAACAGAGTTGAGGAATAAGAGAAAATGAGCTTTGAAGGAGTTGATGGAGCATCACTGGCGTAGTTCCGACATTCAACCCAACAGGCAAGATCTTCCAGGAGATATGGAGGAAGGAGGACCTCTGAGGAGAGTGGACACCTGGACAGGTTCCATACGTTGTGTAGGATCCATTGGAGGTGATGCATATGAGGTGTAGCTGAGTGGAATGAGATGTTCCAGAACAGACAAAGTCCCCATAGGGTGGGGAAGGAGAGCATGACTGAGAAATGAAAAGTATCTAGAGGTGAATAAGATATCGGGTGACAGTTAGGAAGGTGTTGGAAATTTAGATGAGCTATCCAATGTGTAACTTCATGAAAAAGAAGCGAAGTGTAATCTGCAAATTCCACTTGGGAATGGAACAGAAGTCTGTTAAGCATGTAGAATTAGAATTGTAGTCCCAGACCATGGAAATGATAAGTAAAAGCCCTTATAACATGCAAGAAACAGAAAGGGCTAGGCTATTCCAAATGGAGGAATATGGAAGTGATAGCCACAATCCTCAGGAATGAACCCGAGATAAATGTCTTGAGAAAAGAGCTATCGGACAATGGAAAATACATCTGACTAATCAGCCTTGGTCATCCACAGGTCTGATTGGAAAGACCAGAGAAGAAGGAAGTAATATTCCTTCAAAAATAAGAGACAACCACAAATATGATTGATGGAGGATAAGTCAACAAACAAGCACCAGTACTCAGTAATTATGGGAACAACAGAGGCAATAATAATAAACTGGAAAAGAGTCAGCAACCCAGTCTATGGATTGCTTTACCAACAGGTCCAAAACTGTCCCATCAAGAGTGTAGAAGCAGGCTTGAACTGAGGATGGTTTGGTTTTTAGTTTGTTTGGAAGTACACATAAAACTACACAAAGGCTATCTGCTAATAATGAAAAAACAAAGTTGAGAAATTTGGGAACTAGACAGTGACACATCCTACAAAGAGTATAATCCCCAGACTGAAAATGAAACTCCAAGGACAATGCCCTGGAAAAGGAAGTGAAACTGTCAGGCAAAAAAGGCATGACATGATATAGCAAAAACACATTTCTTTTGAAAAGGATGAAACACGTGAGAAGGGAAGAAAAACCAAGAAATTAAGAGAGGGGAAGGGTTTTGTGAAAGAAAATGGAAAGCATTATAAGTAAAGGGAATGTTGTGGCAGGAACCAAGGAAGAGAGTAAGATTGGCAACTTGGATCCCACTGCACATTACCTGATGGCTGCTGCAATTTCTACAGGTAAAGAATTTCCTGAATTGTTAGTTACCTTGAGTAAGATTTGTTCTAAAAAAAATAAAAATTCATGTTAAATTGTGAATACATGGTGAAAGGTTGAATACACATGGTAAAGTTGACGAAGTAAAATTCTTCAAATCTCAGCAAAAATAACTACATCTTTGCACAAGGAGGCATGTCGCACTCTTGCTGGTGGAGAGTTTCAATACAAGATATATCACCACACAATAGTGCAGTTTCATGTTTCACAATTTCACAAGAGCTTTCATAAGGCTAGTGGTTTGCAGATTTTTTAGGGAGATAGCATAATTTCAAATTGAAAATACCTTTATGTATGTGAAGATTAGTGATGGTATCAGAATTAGAAACATTATTAGTAGTGGAAGACAATCCTAATTTTAAAAAAAGCTAAAAGATATTTCAATTGTATAACTACTGAAATTATTTTAACATTATTTATTTTTACATGTATGAAAGAATCAAACATTTCTAAGCAATAATATGAGGCAATTAAACTCTTAAAACAAAATAATTTAGCCATATTAAAACATTATAAAGATAAAGTACTCATGCATATGGAAGACTGGGAAAAAAGGTGCTGTGTTACCTGAGGTAATTAAATTTGAGATATTAAACTTTGGTCCTATCAGAAAAAACTGAATAAAAAGCATGTACTTAATAGCAAGGTATATAATGACATTAGATCATTTGAATCTCATTGTGGTATTTTGTATGGTTTATCTAAGACCCATCAAATTGGTTATCCAATCAGACCAAAAATATTTTATATCAGAAGTTATAACCATACTCTTATTGGATTTTTAAATACTTTTGTAGAGAAATTCACAAAAATAGCTTTGAAATATCTGAAGATTTGAAATTTGATGAACAGAATTTTTGTGCTAGTTTTGATATTGTATCCTTGTGTACTAATATTTCACTACCTAAGATTATTCAATTTGCATCCAACATTGAATTTGAACAAAGGATTTAATTTAAGGATTAACAAAATCAGTGTTTAAAGAATAGTTATATTTCATTTTTATCATTTCTATTTATGATCAAATTGATGAAGTTGCCATGAGTTCCAAACTAGCATTTAATCTTTTTAATCTTTTCATAGTTCATTATAGGAAACAATGGTCAAAAGGTTCTCTTGATAGTTTTGAGCCTATGACGTATCAGATATGTTGATGATACTTTTGTTATGATTAGGAGAAAGGAACGTGTTAACCGTTTTTGCAGTATCTGAATAAACAAGTTTCCATTATTAAGTTTACTTCCAAGTAAAAAAGTAGTTATATTGTTTATTGATCTTAAAATTGATAACTTTGGCAAATTTTTGAAAGTATGTATTTGTCATAAACCTATGTTGTTAAATAATATTAACTGAATCAAATCATCATCCAAACAGATAAGCTTAGCTGAATAAGCATTACAGGTGACTGCAAAGCATTCTTGACACAAATCTCTGATTACCCTATTAAAAGAATATACATAGATAAATTGGCTAACTGATATATCTTAAATAAAACCTTATTACTCATATAATTGAAAGTAAAACATTATTATTTAATTATCAATTTGATTTATACAAGCACAAGGGGTAGGTTATTGAACGTTTTGAATACAAAACAAATTAGTGATCTCTTGGTCATCTCTAGTTGACATTAGTAATTCATAAGACAGGAAGATCTGGATTATCTTAAAAAAAACAAAAAACATTTGTGCAAAAATGACTATCAGAAATTTTTTTTTTGCAAAATGCACAGATGATAACTTCCAAAAGAAAGTTAAAATATGAAAGGAAGGGTAATTCAAAAACTAAATGAAAAAACTAGATGAAAATAGATTAACATCACATTGGAATAATGCAGTGGTTCACACACATTTTACACCTATACACCCTCATTTTACTTTGGATTTGTTTTTGCTATACAGGTAGAACATATACATTGTATCATGTAATTGATTATCAAATACCAGTTGTCTCCTAGCTTCAGTCATAACACACCAATAAGACTGACAGGCCCAATGTTATTAGTTTATAAATTAGAACTTTGACTTAATATGGCACAGGTATTGCATACCTTAAAAATAAAACTTAGTATTAAACACCCAGTTCTTAATGAAACCAAAACAAAAGAAATCATTGAAAGATTAATTTATTCAAAGCATGCAATTACCAAGGACTGTATTATATTCATGTTAATAAAAAGACTACTACTTCCATACCATATTATAAGCTTCTTTGATCAAACTCAAAACAAATGCTTGAGGCATTTCACTAGCACAGTACTGACTTCTGTCTAATGCCTCCTCCATGAATCCCATCTCATCACTTCTTAAAACTGTTGAAACAAGCGGTCGTACAGCTCCAGCTGCCTAAACATTAAAAAAGTATCAAGATTGTAATAATTTGTCAAAACTCAGCTACAGTTTTCACTTAACTTTACATTGCTAAGATAGGTAAAAGTGTTTATCACAAAATATCTCTCATTCTGTGTTTACAAAGAAAGCAAAAACTTAATAGTTTCATACACAAAATTAAACTGTGCACTAACTGCTAAAAATCAATTTTTTATACAAATTGTAAGAAATAGCACTATTTTAAATGTAATACTACCCAACAAGGACCATCTCAATATGTTCAACCTAAAATGATAGAAATAATTTCTTAAATGCTAAGATGTATTTTAAGCTTCCTCTTCACAATACACATCACTTTAGTACTATGTGTTTGTAACAGATGGATAAGCATAAATTAACTAAACTAAATTAGTATAAAGCAGCTATAAAATGTTAATTATGTTTTACTTCATTTTATGTAAATAGTTTTAATAAATAGTAATTGCATTGTAATTTTTTTATTTTTCTGCAGAGGCAAATAGCTAACTGTGACAATATTGTACTTGTAAATCTTCACAACATAGAAGATTTATTACATAAAACATTTAAACCATTTCAAATCTAATGATGAGTAAACACTGTTAAACAACCAAATAAAAAAAAAGCTTTTATCTTTAAATTTATACTTCAAAAGAAATACTTGTTTTGTGTAGCTGTGAAAATAAATCTTTGTTTTTAAAAACTAAGACAGTGGTCATGTATCATACTTACATTTCTTTGGTACATATGACAAAACTTAAACAGTCTATCATACAAATGAAAAGCACAAACTGTTTTGTCAGTGCCCATTATGTTTTCACTGTATCATAATTCCATTTGTATGAAGTGAAGAACAATTATTTCATAGCTTCTAATAAAGTTTCATATAAAAGTTTTAATACATGCATTACAAAGCCTTCTAATAATGAAACAGATAACAGATTGAAAATGAGCTGATCAAATCAAACAAGAAAGCAAAAATAACATACAGAACAGATGCTTGAAATATTTAAAAGAATTGAATAATTAGAAAAAAACAAAAACCCTTGAAAACTCGGTACTAATAACTAAGAAAATAGTAACCTGCAATAATCATGAACAAGTTTATTATATTAGGTTGTCTAGAAATAATTGTTGGAATTCTCATGATGAAATTTAGAAGCTGAATATTGAGTAACTCATTGTTGGTTGGTTTAATCCAATGTTTGTTGCTCACAAGGTGTTTTAATTGTCTTTTGTTTCAATTCTACTCAGAGTAAGTTTCACAAGCTCCAAGGCAGCATGAACAAAAAGGAGTTTCATCTGATTTTCCTCTTCGACTTCAAACTTGGATGAAAAACTACTGATACTATATGGAACATCACCCAGGCAGTTGGCCATGGATCTGGTATTAAATGTACAGGTTTTGGCATGGAGATGAAAGTCTTGAAGACTACGAAGGTTAAGGAAGGAAGCCATCCTCAGATGAAAACACATTAAGGGAAACAGTTGAGACAGACCCTCACAGAGCAGTACCTGAGCTTGCAGAAAAGCTAGGCACCAGCAAATCAAGCATTTCCAACCACCTGAGTGCAATTGAAAAGATGAAAAAGTTGGATATGTGGGTTCTGCATGAGCTGACTGAAGACCAACAAAATTGATGTTACAAGACCTGTCAAGGGTGATGTTCCAAAAATTGAACAAATCAGGAATCAAGATTCTGTCTCATCCACCTTATTTACCAGACTTTTCCCCTACAGATTTTCATTTTTCAAGCACTTTGACAATTTTTTGAACAATAAAATACTTTCAAAACCAGGCAGCTGCAGAAGCAGCTTTCAGGGAGTTCACTGACCATAAAAACTCTGATTTCTACAGGACAGACATAAACAGCATTGTTACATGTTGGCAAAAATGTGTTGAAGCAAATGGTGCTTACTTTGATTAAAGCATGTTTTACAACACTGGTTTATACTTTTCCCAACTTTGCAGTTCACAAACAATATTTATTTCTGGACAATGTGATACAAAGATTAGAAGTTATTATTTGAGATTTATATACATTTAATATTATGTAAATTACCAATCATAAGAATAAAAGAAAAAATTATCAATTTATAGAATTTATTTAAGAGTTGAAAAACAAAACATAACATTAACAGGCTTGAACAAAATACTGACTGAATAGCACTTGTTCATAATTGGTTATTTAGTTTCACCTTTCAATTAACTACTTAGCAATTCCAAATGTTATGTATAATTTTGCCTTTTTAATTTCGCCACCCTAATTATATCTTTTACACATCGACTGTGGTAGAAGGTTATTTACTTAATCATTTTCATCTTGACAATATCTACCAATATTACAATAAGTGTATTAATATTTTATTTTTGTACCATTATGAAGCATACACATATTGCTTTAATTTTACCTAATTCTCAGCATGTTTTTATATGTATCTTCCAAGTTAATTCTTTACATGTAATATCTTTTTCCCTCTACATATTATTTATCATGTTTCATCATCTCCTTCAGCTATATGTTATTGTTATATACTGTGTTTGTTTCTATGACATATCATTAAAACTTTAGATCAAATATGAACATGTAACTGTTGGATAAGTCCAAAACAATGGATAATAAAATAATAAAAATGAGCTTGAATTTTGTACTTGCAATATTTGAAATAATTAAAAAAAAACTCTCTTAAACAAGAAGAGCCACCTAAACATACAAATAACTAAATCTAACTTACTCCATAATCTTTTGCTGCAGAAACCACTTCAATTAAAATCTCAGGAGGCACAAGGGGACGAACCCCATCATGAATCACAACTATATCTGGAGAATTTTCTAAAGAAGGTAGGAAATTAAAAATAGGATTTTGATGCAAAACTATTATCAGATTATTCAGTTACAGATAAAATATGTAGCAAATGTTAACTTGAAAAAATTCTAAAACAAAAAAGTGTTGTAATATACTAATCAATGTTAGAAAATTTAGCAAGAGTAATTGAAACTACTCATTAAAAATATTTAAATGGTTTCTGTTTTTAAATATGTTATCAGAAAAGATAAGATCAGTGTCAACCATATTTAAATATAAATTTAAAGTTAATGACATCACATGAAACTTAACACCTAACCTCACTTCAGAGTGCATTGGAATATTATGGAAAACAGGGTAGATTTGTAAGAAACCGAAATAACTGAATTAATATTAAGAGAACTACTTAAGTTAGTGGGACAGTCGAGTGTTATGTGGAAATTAATGAAGTTCTTTAGAGTTATTAGTGAAGTGGAAATAAAATTTAAAAAATTACCGATGCTTGCAAAAAAAATGGTCACAAATCATCTTCCAAACGTTTGTTTGGTCTTTATACCAATGTAACAACACTATGAAAGAAAGAAAACTTATACTTTTGACAAAAAGGAACATTGGTAAAAGCTCTTGAATCATCACATCATGTATTTCTGTAATATTTGATGAATAAAATGCCCTTAGTACAGTAGTGACTGTACTGAGAAATGTTCCATAATTACAGTGCAGATATATGTGAACATAAGTTTTAATCAGTGTATTCTTTTGTTAGATAAACAGGCTGGTTGATTGACTGATCAAAATTGTAGTTTCATGACTGACATGCTTGTTTTTGAACAAGTTCTTTGATTTATCCTCAACAGTATTGACAGAGGTTCATTCAACTTTTTCCCCTTCCCCTTAAGTGTTTGTAAGCTGTTAATTATTATTGTTGAGTCTATATTTTTAATATCTTAATTTATATATTTTGTTTGCTAAAGTATTTTAACATGATGCAAGAATGATGTAGTCTTTAAATGTTTCATGAATTCTAGAAATGTGGTATCATGATGAGTATGTAATGTTTCAAACTTTTTAGAAACTTGAGGAACAAAAAGGTAAAATATTTAAACACCAGAAGATTGTTAGATAGTTTGTTAATCCTCGATTTAGTGAGGGGAGAGTAACTGGAAAGTTAATTAGTGAATGATTAGTCAGTTAATCTACTGCAGTATTGTCATCCAATTACCAAGTTACTGACTGTTAGTTAGCCAGTTTTGAGCAATGTTGAAGCCATAAGAAAAACTTAATAGGCTTAACTCACAAATCTTGCTAAGTAATTATTTCTTAACATACACAGCCTATAGAATATCATAAAGTAAATTATATAAATTAAATGGAATAGTCTTTGTATTATTATTACTCAGTGACCAAAACAAGCACTCTCAACAAATGAAACCATATAAAGAAAAACAAAAAAAATACTAAAATAACTATAAATCCACCTCTGTTTGTAGATTTCATTGTCATGTTTTTATTGTTTCTTAGAACCTTTGGACAAAATCATCCAAATATCTCATTCAATTGCTTTGATTTTTCATAAACTTCATGATGCTGTCTTACTATATCATTTCATTCTTTTTCTGAATTCACATATATTGAATAAAGAGCCTATCTTTACAAAATGTGGATATCTTCATAGAAACTTCACAAAAATTAGACATGTATAATTTTTACACTGCCTTTTTTTGTGCATTCCAGGCACAGCAGGAAATTTAATGAATTGCACAAATGTAATAAAGCTACTAAACATATATATGTGCTATTGGTAAAACTGGCAAACTACAATACAGAAACACCTAATACCCTGAGAGCTCTTGGAAAGTTTGTCTTGTAAGTATATTCAAGTTATCAGATTTCTTATATAATAACATAACAATTAAATTCTACATGATTAGTCTCACTAAAATCTCATGCCTTACTGATGAATCAATAACAATTTTTTTTAAAACTTATAAACATAATCAGTCAAGAGGAAATAGAGAGAAGGGTGAAATGCAACTCATAATAAGTTAAATGATACAGCATTATCTGTTTCAAATACAGGGTGTCCCAAAATGAATATACCAAAAAGAAACAAATAAGTATTATTTGAGATAACAATGATTCAAAACATCTTTTGAAGGCTTACAAGTGTAATGTAATTATTTCTGAATGTGTTTTATTGCATATTTCAGAACTGACATTGCTTTTGAGTAGAATAACAACTTCTGAAGAGTTCCCCTAATTTTACACTTTTGGACTTTTATCTTTATTTGGGTCTTTTTTGAAACAGATTTACCACAACAAATCAATGGTTCCTAAGGAACTGAGACTTCATATCCATGATGCTGTCTTATCTGTTCCTACAGCTGTGTTGAGAAACATTTTCTCCTAACTTGAGCACAGAGTTAGACTGATTACAGATAATGATGGGCCATATGTAGAAGTTAATTAATTAAATAAAACTTGCAAGCCTTTAGTATACATTTTAATTCAAATTTCATTGTAATCTCAAATACTACAAATGTTATTCAACCTCTTTTTTGGTTTATGCATTTTGGAACTCCCTGTATAATACCTTTTTTTTTTGAAATATGAAAATATTTTGAAATTATTGGAAAGTTATACAGTTAAATAACAGTTTTCCTAAAAAAAACACAAACTTTACACTTATTTAATATTAAGTATTAAATACATATATTACAAGTTTATTTTATATTACAAATAGTTTTATAAAGGTATACCTAGATAACTAAATTAAGTATTCAGTATTTATATGCAATTTTAAGGATTAATATTTTCTTTTTAAAGTTGACAACAAACCAAACTTTAAAACCCAAGACTCTGATGTCAAATTTTTGTAACAATTCATAAACAAAACATAATTTTAATAAATTAACAAAAACACACTTACCAATAGATAAGGCCTTAAGTCCAGCCTGTATTGACCTATGACGACTTGAGGATCCACTGACAATTCTTAATCGCCCATAATTACCAGAATCTAATCCAGCTAGAGTTTCTTTCATCAAGTCCATTCTATCTGGAGCTGCCACAACAACTACTTGTTTTATCCATGAAAATCTAGATATATTACAAACTTTTGACCATCATTTTAGTGGGTGACTATCATAATCTCAGATTTATCTTTTTATTGATAGTTTTCTAGTAATTAAACATCATACATAACTAATTAAATATATCGTAAACTTTCCAAAATTATCTATTCATAAACAGTTGTCAGTCTTCTTTTTAAACCAATTACTTTAATATTGTTTTCTGTCTGAAGAAACCTCATACAAAACAACTTGCTAATCTCATAATAGGTCAAAAATTTTATGTGGAGGAGAATTACGGTACAATTAATACTTAAAACCATTAGTACTTGATAAAAATACATAAATACAGGACTGAGGAAAACAAAAATAATTGTGTATTTCACAAAAGTTTCATTTCTTACAATCAAGGTTTCATTTGATGTATTTACTAGCAAAACCATAGTTGTTATAAACAAAATATTTGTAGAATGCACAAATGCCTTTGCAAGTAAAGGTTCGGCAGTGTTTTGTTGTCTGATTTTGGCTTATTTTGAAGAATTAGAAGTCTCCTTTACATGTAGAACAGTTTTGTTTTTGGCTTTAATGATTACTTTGAATGTAATGGGAGATTAAACCACATCACATTCACTTAGTGTCAGCTGAACAGTGATTGTTCTTCAATCTAGGATTAGAATGTTTTTCTAAACAATCTCCCAGCTGACCCAATGTTAACACCTTCACATTTTGGGAAACAAGGTTTATAAATGACTTGACTTTTGAGAAAACCTGATTCCATCTTTAAACTTCTTAATTCCCAGTAGATGTCTAAACACTCACTGAAGGTGAAATTGCTGACAAACTTTGTTAATTATGCCATTTAATTTCTTCAAGATTCTTGAGTGTGAGCTTGTATATGATGAGAATTACTAACAGGTTCAGGACTTAAGTTCAGTGACCTAGATAAATGTAGTTGATGAATAGTTTTACTAGTGGTAGAATCAATTAATTTTTTGTGAAAGGAGTTAAGTTTTAAAACATATTTTACTGAGTAACTCAGTGTACATGGTATACGAGATTTTTCATAAAGTTTTCTTTCAAATAAAATGTAACAAAACTATAAAACTGGATGTACAGTCTGGGTTATAATTTGGGTGTAAGTGAGCTTCTGATAACAATCACCATCATTCTCACATTGTGTGATTTCACAGGCAGTGTGATGCCACCAAAAATTGAACACTTTTGAGAAGGGTATGTATAACAGCCCTTTCTGACAGAAAATATTTCAGCCATAAAAATGTGTTTTAATCATAAATCTTAAATTTTCAAGCCAGGGATATCTTTTTTTTCTTCTAAACAACTAGACCTAGTTAGCTCTAATGTAGTTACACAAAAAAATCACAAAAACTCAACTAAGATGCAGAAAAGTATTTCTAACATACTTTAACAAATAGTGTGAACTAATTTATATAGCATATTTTACTAACATCCATATTGAGACTGACTATATTCTGTTATACTACACACACACGTTTTTTCTCAAAAATTATAAAAGTCTTCAGAATATTTAAATGCACTATATGATGTTAAAGGTTTTTGTTGTACGGTAATCACTGTTATTACACTAAGTGCTATTTATTAGCCAATTGTAATAATTTTGAAATGAAAAAATACTTTACCAATACAGATAAACAAGGCCTTGCCAAAGATTTTCAGATCTAAAACCAACTTAAAAAATCCATAAGCCAGGTGTGCCTAACCTAACCTAATTTCACTACTGTTTTTACCAAGAAATGGAGGCTACACTAATGTGTCAATTATCCTTTTTTTCCCCAAATTTTCTCAAAATAATTATGTCATTACAATTCTAGATGATAATTTACATGTTTTGGAGAAACTGTAACACAGAAATTGATTTTAGTTGCAAAAGTTCAGGTGTTAGATGATATCCAGCATTTTTGCAAGCAAAATCTGGTGTGCATTAAAATCACAAGTCATCTGATTCAAGCCTTGCCTCTTGTTTTTAGCTGTTAAGATAGGAATATGAAATATTTGTAGCTTGTTTAACTTTGATTAGTGATTAAAAAAAAAAGAGTATAAAAAATATAAACTACACATTATGGTTTATTAAAGATTTCACTCAATGTCAATTGTTGTCCACTGTTCTATAGTGCATAGTGAGTGTCCTTAAACCACAGATGTATGTTCATCTTCTGTTGGGTTGTCACCCAGTTATAAATTGCCCTCTACCCTATGGATAATTGGTATTATCAGTTTTTTTAAAAGTCTTTTACATAATTCCCAAGCATAGGTGTGTGCTAATATTTTATTCTTTTTCTCAGGTGTTGGCAGGGTGTAAACACACTTCCATGTCTATAGCAGAAAAAGAGATAAAATGTAGAAGCTATTCATGCCTATGTTAGTAATTAAATTCAACTGAAACAGGAATGGGAAATCAGAATAAAAAGTATTAAGGATGCAAAAAGTGAAATTGCACTTATGTAACTTACAAAATGTGGAGAAGTTCAATGTGACTGAAAGACTAATACTTAGCTTTTATTATTATTATGATTGTTATGAATTTTATAATTTTACATGACAAGTAGATTAAATGATAGTAAAAAGATTATAAGTTGAAAATAGGAAACATATATATTTATTTATTGAGAAATTTTACTTAGATTCATCAATGGGCTAACTAGTGGGATACATTAGTGTCTAAATTGTCCATTGTTTCCGTTATCCCCGACTCTTTGCTTTCCCTAGACCAGTATGGATAATCTAGGCAAAGTGTGTATTAATTTACACTTATAGCAATGAGTACATGCTAATGGTCTCATGATGATAACAATCCACTTCATAGTATTGCCTGGACTGCCTTTGGACTCATCCAAGTCTAAACACAAGCCCTAATCGATTAAATTGAGAGAAAGAAGAAAAAATTAAATGGTGCAAAAACATTAATCTATTATGCAACTGCAGCACATCATTCCTGAAAAACCACAATGTTCTGAACCAACCATAAAATACCTGCAAAGTTTCATTTGTGACTAAAAGAACATGAAAATAGTTCCAGACTTCCAAGATGCAAGAGCCTTTCTAGATTCTATTCGGCACAGCCTTACACACAAATAAAATTAGAGAAAATACTAGGTACCATGATAAAATTTTCAGTCACCATGGTGACCTGATACCTTGGATTTATCAAGATCTGGTCTAAACTACTACATATCAGTACTTGTATCAGAAAATGAAGAACTTTATATTTTTCTACTATATATATTTTCTACTTTTGACTACAATTTAAACAGCACAGTACTCTTGAGAATTTTCAAAAAGCTACAGTTACCAAATTTATTAAGTCTACTCAGCAAGATATTTTATAAATGAAAAAATTAAAATTAAGAGAAAGTTGTCACTTGGTTCTTTCTTCACTGTTACTTCTGATAAAATTATAAATAAAGCTACAATTTGTTTCAATCTTAAAATGGTTACAGGTTGCAATTATAATCTTTATTGTTTCTGTATGGAGCTAATTGTGAAGTTCTGGAATCAAGAAATATTTTTTGTAACTTTGAAATATCTTAAATATGCATTAAAAATAAACTGCAATATTGTTTTTGCTAATCAATAAACAGTTTTCTTTTGATAGTATATTTAAATTACAAGTATCATAATTTATTAACAAAAAGTAAATGAATTAGTAAAAAATAGTTATTTTTGCTTTTAATCAGCATTTGTCAATAAATGGGTCCTAGCCCAAAAGTAGGTCTTCACAATATGCGAAAGGGTCATGAACAACTTCAAAAATTGATGATATTCTATATTTATTTACTGGGTCACTACTGGTCATCAACATTTATAAATGGATCCTAAGCCAAGAAGGCAGTTGCTAGCTGCCGTTTTAAATCACCAATGTTTCAAAAGCAGATAAATTATAAAAAAAGCAAAATATATGTATATATATAAATTTAATGCTAATCCAAAAAAATGTTAATATTACTGGAAAGGTAATTTCTTCCCTTAAATTTTTTAAATCCTTTTCTATATATGCAAAAATGTCATATTCCAAGATATAATATTAGCAAGCTTAGCAATGATCACATTTTTAATATCTCAAAATGTCTTGTGGCTTTCTAGATAAGTTTTTTTTATGCATTCTAATAATTATTAAGAGCTTCTATGTGACAACTTGTAAACATTTTCATAACACACTGATTCACTTACAATTTTGTTTTTGTTACATGCTATGAAGCATACTACAGGGAGGTTGAAAAAAATATAAAACTTAATAACAATATGTTAGCTTTCAATGTACATTAGGATATGTTCCAGGTCATACAAATTCTATTCTAAGGAGAGAAAAAAAAATATTTAGAAAATCAAGTAAAACAAACAATGTTGCAAAATCATGCCTCACTTACATTCTCACCTCAAAAAAGCTTCCACTGTGTACTGAATTAATGGTCTTCCTAGTATTTTACAGAACTGTTTTGGTACTGTTACTCCCATTCTTTCACCATTTCCAGCAGTAGGCAAAATCACCCCAACTGACCGATCCACTGGTGTGTCCATTCTGTCAGATAGTTCTGAAAAACCTAATGCACATTAAAAATCATTAATTCTTTACTCCAGCTATATGGAATCAATTTACGTAACTCATGTTTCAAATGAATTAAAATATTAAACATTTCAGACACATGCTACTGCACATGAAGAATTTCAGTAAGCACAGACAGTATTTTTAGTTATTTAATTAAATGTACACGTTAACTGTAAAACATTAAACAAGAACTATAGGAATAACTAGCATTAAAACCAAGAGTGTATATCCTTGTGTATAATTTTACAGGTTAAATGAAGAACTGGAAATTTAAAAACCTGCAAATAGGAATTGTAAAAAAAAAAAAAAAGGGAAACAAGGCCAGACATGCTATGTAGATTATTCACTCAAACTACAAACCTCTATTCCATCTCCATTCTGTTACCTTGAATTACATTTGGTGGAGTTAAAATAGGGATCTGTAGTTTCAGCAAATGATTACAGTACCCTCAAGCCTTGTCTTCTTACATTTAAGATCTCTATTTACAGGTTTTTAAAATCCTTTTTTTTTTAAATTGATCTTGTTTTCTGGCTTTTTTATGCTCAATTATGAGCAAACAATTATTCATTATGGTAGCTGACTTTATACATTATAATGATAATAAAAATATTTAGAAGCTAAATGATACAGTTCATAATAATTCACTGTATCTCCCCTGACTACTCAATCGCATTAGTTTGAGATGTAATATGTTAAGCTGCAGCTAGAGACTGTCGTGAGAATATAGTGAGCATTTATAGTTTTTTTGTTAAATTATCTCTACATAATGCACAGCAATAAATAACCATACGCCTAAACTAAGAAACAACTCTGATAAGGTGTAAAATTATACCTGTAGATAAAAAGGCTTTTTAAATGGAACATGTCTGAAACATCACTTTAAATAAAACTTTATGATTTTTCGAAGTAATTATTTTATGAATGTGCGTACGTTTTTCAGCTCTTTCATTTCCCATAATACATGGGTTAGCTTCCTAAAGGCGTCAACTGTATAGTGTACAAAGCATTGAATAGTTACATGTTACAGCCATGTAATGTTCATCTGTAATTGGACTGTAATTGATGTTTCACCCTGTACTTAGGCTTTATAGAGGAACACCAGATTATGTGTAAAAGACTAACAGGGATAGTATTGTTTACACTAGAATTATCATATCTTTTGCTTTTCTAAAATCTAGAAGAAACAAATCAACATTTTAATCCCCCTACAACCTTAACAGTACCTTATTTAAAATTGTAAGCAATCAGGAGAATAATAAGAACCAGTGGAAGAAAATTATTTACAAACAGGCCAATGTAACTGAACTATTTTTATTTTTTACTGTCATAGGGCAAAAAAATGAAAAGGAAGCATAATACAAAATACATATTTGTAATGTTTTGAGTTTACCACAAAGCTGCATGAGGGCTATCTGCACTAGACATCCCTAATTTAGCAATGCAATACTAGAGGGAAGGCAGCTAGTCATTACTACCCATTGCCAACTCTCGGGCTACTTTTTCACCAATGAATAGTGGGATTGACTGTCACATTAGAATGCTCCCATGGCTGAAAGGGTGAACATGTTTAATGTGATAGGGGTTTAAAACCACAACCCTCAAATTACAAGTGCTCTAACCACCTGGCCATGTTAGGCCCAAAATACATGTACATGTAATTGCATGGTAAGTCTCAAATATATCTGTGGAGAGCTGGGCAGTTATTGCTATTTGATAATCACTTACTTGATGAGTTCATTAATCAATAAGTAATGCCCCCACAACAACCCCAATTCCCCATACAAGAGTGCATGTTACCTTCATAACTTTTCTAAACACTGAATTATTTTTCATGGAAGTACTATAATTTCTTAGAAATCATCTGGACATTTCCTACTTGATGACTGAATCATTAAGGTTTACTGTGTCATTATGTTTGTTTTTAAATTATGTAGTAATCCCACACTGATCTTAAAATTAAATAAACTGATAATTGCTAAAGAAAAATTTCACAATTACTGAAAAGAGAAATAATGTTTTTACTTAAAACGTATAATAATTGCAACTGGAATAGTTAAGTAGCCAATTCATGTAAGTTGTCCTTGCAGAATAAGAATAAAAATTTAATCAATAAAAATTTGAGATATGAGAGCATTTTGCAGTCATCTACTATACTCACTAAATAGTAAACTTAATTATATTTATCTGATTTGGTGAAAATAATGTAAAAACTCATGTTCACAAACATTGTAACTCAATAAAACCATAGTGTATCTATTAAAACATTCAGTGTACTTAAAAAAATAAATAAAAATAAAATACCTTTTTTAACCTTTAAGCCATCTAATTAGAACTTCTTTTTGAGTACTGTTTATGTACATTACTCACAAACATTAAAACAATTTGTATATTTTTAGGTTATTAATTTTTTCAAACTCAGCATACTTTTCTTTTTAAGAGGACAACATTAACTGCACCTTGGGTTTGCAATAGTATGCGCCATACTTCCTTATGTTACAGGCTCTTATGAGAAATTACCCATGTTCTGAAAAGAAAAAATCTAGAAATTAGAAAAGATGTTTACTGTTGAGAAAATCCTAGGTTTATGGATTTTTTTGCTGGTATTGTCTTTTGCAAAAAGGTGTGCAGGCTGTTAGAAACTAATTAACTTAAACTGGAGTCTGCAGACTGAAGTGGCATAGGTCACTGAAATGTTATAATCTGTGTTCAGTGAATTTTAGATACCAGGCCACAGAAGAATACATCAGGAGGCCAGATCATGGCCAGAGAACGGTTACTGGTATAGCAAACAAGACATATCTGCAGAATTTAGCTCTCAGAAGTCATACCAGCAGCACTTGGAGTCTCAGCAATAAGCTTCAGCTAACCAGTGAAATGTGTATCATGATCAGTATTACAAACACACACTATGAGGCAGGCCCAGATAACCAGTTACAGCCCTTGTACTAGCCTCAAGATAATAAATGGCCTGGCTGACATTTGCTCAAGAACCTGTCACCTTGACCATTCAGCAATGGACTCGTGTACTGTTCACAGATGAGAGCAGTGTTTTATATCTTCAAGTGGTCAATGTGCGAGAGTCTGGGATGTAAAGAAGAGCATTATTTGGCCTACAAAATTGTTCACCATGATGTCTCAGAGAGAGACTCAGGCAGAGTATGAGGTGATGGCTGCATGAAAGAAATTATGCGCATGAGGACCTGCCACTCATTATTTGCACTTTTTCTGGTCTTGTTAAGAGGAGAGTTCAAATATCAGCAGGATAATACTTGTCCTCACAATATCAGTAAAATAAAATAAAAATACTGGACTGGCCTGCTAAGCCACTGGTCCAAAACCGAATTAAGAATGTGTGAGACTTGTTCAAGAAACAGCTTTCTCCTATGATAGACTGGAAGAGGTCTGCATTATGGAAAATAGGTGCAAAGAAGTCAAATACAGAACTTGTTTGCCAATTTAATATTTACTTAAGACTAACCTATATCTCCTAAACTAGTTGAACTTTCTGAGATCTTATTAGATTTATGACTGAAAATATTGTTAACAGCAAGAGTATACAACTGATGAAATTTCTTTCTAATCTATATGAAAAAACAGTATGTTGATGAACTTTAGTCTCACACTGAGTTAAGTAGTTTGTTCTGATCAGGAGTTAATGTTAATTAAAATCTTTGTGGAAACAAAGTTACATTATTAGGCAGCATACACTGTTCATGTTAAACACAAGTCATAGTAATAGAACTAAACTAATTTTATTAAGTTTCTTCAACTTAATACATTAGTTTTCTCTGGAACATTTGTGCAGCCAAATATAGTCATTTTTTGTTAATTTTGGTATTTGATATGTATGAAAGTTATTTTTACTTGTTTGGTATTGTCTACTTATGGCATTTGAAGTAAATTTTTTGAATACTGAAAGTCTATTTTTTCTTCAAATGTTGAAAAACAAAAACACTCATACACCAATGGTCATTGGGATGTCACAATCTGTGGTCAATATATTGTTTTCAGATACTAGGCCACATGAAAATGCATTAGGAGGCTAGGTCATTGTTGGACAAGTAGTATATGTATAGTAAACAACAGTATTTGCATAGTTTATGCTTTAGAAACAATACTAAGGGCCTCAAGAACAAGCTTCAGGAAGTCCCTATTGTGCATGGTTTTTGTTTGTGAGGAACATGTATCCTTATGTCTAGTCAATCTACTTGTACCTGATGATAAAACCTTCTCTAAACATTGTACCTTTATTACTGTATTAAACTTCTAATAATGTTTTTTTTTGCTACCATTCAAACAAATCTAATGTTCTCTGATGTACTCCCATTGCAAAAAAATTATATTGCTCTTAAATGCTTATAATTTAACATACAACCAATAAATTACTGATAGGAACATTTATAGATTATAAACAGAAGATTGTAAATCTATAACTACTTTGTTATTACATGATAGCCTAATTCTTGCTCTATCCAATCATATTTATAGCCGTTTCAACACTGTATTTCATTAATAAATGATGAAATCAAAAAACTTGATGTAGCACTATAACAAAGTTTCAAAAGCCTCTATAAAAACTAAGGGAAAAGGTAAGAAAATATTTAAATGGTTAAAACTAAATCTGCTTTGTTTACATTTAAAAACAATAAAATATTTATTCACTTAACCCTCAAACTGCAGCCATCATCAACTGATACTGCTAACTATAACAAGGATTAACAGTCACCATTTGCAACAATACTGCATGCATTTTGTCAGACTTGTTATTCTGAACAATTCAGTATTCCTTTAATGCTTATAAGCATGTTTAAGTTGATAATAGACTTCAAGCATTGTACCTCTAACTATACAGTTACTCATATGATTTGTAACCAACCAAGGGAAATGAATAATCATACTGATTTTAATTATTATGCAAATCAGTATTTAATAAAAGTAAAAACCTAGTATTTTTGGATATTTTCCAAGTAGCCTAAATTTAGACTCAGTCAACATATTAATTAGAATAATATCAATTTATTTTCTAGAATAAAACTTTCAACAGTTACAACATTATCTTACAAAGTTTGAAACCTATTAGGAAACAAATAGCAACAAAACTAGAATGTATATTTAAATAATATAGTATTATTGTGTTAACAAGTAATAACAATGTTTTAAGCTCTCCAAAGTAGCCTCAGAAATGTTTCAATTTTACAATGATACCAGATAACAGATTTTTAAATGCTATGTAGCACTGACCAAGTTTTCAGAATGTTTTACATGAAAAAGATACTTCCCATATAATAATAATCAATTAGTGTTGACCATACAGTTCTAAAGTAACCAATATATATTAAAGTATAATATATTAAATGATTAGTTGAGTCAAGTTATAATACAGTAATTCAAAACTTCTCTTTAGGTCTAGTAATATAACTGATATAAAAAGTAGTTAAAACCAACATTTCAAATTTTATAATAAACATTAAATTATAATTATATATAATCATATTTATAAAAAGAAATTTAAAAGGTCATTACTTATACTATGGTATGACTATATAAGTAATACCACATGCATTTTCACTTATTTTTTGGACATTAAAAATAAATAATAATAAATTCTTCCACAAGAATTTGAACTTTAAAACAATGAAAACTAATGCTGTAAGAAAACTATCTTATAAGAGCTACAGGTGCACTAAACAGTATTAACTTTGATGAAACCTAGTCTAGACACATTGCCGAGTCTGGAAAAACAAAAATGTATCAAAGTAATGTTTTAGAGGACATTCATACTGTTGTATTAGCTTATATTCATACTTAATTATACAACATTAAATAATACAGTTAAACAATTATAAACAAGAAACATAATATGATATTAATAAAAACCAATAAATTTACACTAAACCAGAGAGTTGGCAGTGGATTCTACCAGTCAGTTGTCTTCCTTTAAGTCAGCAGTTTAAAGTTAATGACAGTGGCTCATAGCTTTGCAATAACACAGTAAACAAGTTTAGTGGCAACAAGCATCAAACCTGAGACCCTCAAATCACGATGCATTCCCCCTTTATGTAGCTTTGTGTTTAATGTCAAAAATGACTGCAATATTTCAATTATTTGGATTGTTAAAGTGATAATAAATAGTAAATAATTAGAAACAATGACTTCAATGAGTTAACTTTTTTTGAAATTAATCAATTAATTATAATTTTGATTCATTTATTAGTTTACAAGACACTAACTAATGTAATCTACTTATAGGTAACTGCTTATATTTATTAATTTGTCCAGCTCTGTAAGAGCAATCAAAAAAAATCATAACAGTTTAATAACAAAAGCTTAAAAGACTTTTTACATAACTTATAAAGAATTAGATTAAACACTTTTTTTGTACAGATTACAGATAACAAATATACATATGCAATATTTTATGTTACAACTTTCTTGCTATTGTAAATCTGTGTATAACACACTTTTGTGGATAGAAGAATAATTCTAGAGTAGGATTTGTTTGCAGGTGCTAATGTTCCAGTTACACAAGTTTTATATAAAGAGTATTGACAAGTTATTTTCTTGATCCAAAAAAACTTTTTTGTACAACATAAAGAAGCAGATGAAACTGGAAATAGGAAATTGGAAAAGAATAAAAACATATAATGAATACTTTAAGATGCTCATGAGTAGAATTAAATATGCAGCTCTTTCAGGAATGATCCTTCTGACTTGGTCATAGAAGCATAAATAAACAAATACATTCAGCAAAATTCAAGGTTAAATAAAAAACTACCACAGATTTACTTGTAAAGTAAAAGTTTCTATTTTAATCTTAGTCAGGGTTTTGTTTGATGTTTATGTAACTCTAAAAATACTCATTAAATTTAAAGATAGTTTTAACTAAATCATCCTAAAATCACAGTAAATCATCAATGTGGTGATCATGAAATAAATATAATACAAATTACAATGCCTTCGAATTATAGTTTAATATTTATTAGTCATTCAAGAAGGCTATTGTCAAACAGTTTACCACAGCATCATAATAAAAAGCTAAACATAAAAAAATAATTCTCAAACGCAAAGGAACATACACTATTCGATCATATGACACAGTAGCAAAGTTTGCGTTTTAAAAGTTAAGCACCATTATTACCACGGTGTTTTCCAATGTAACAGTAAGGCATTATTATTGATATTAAGAAGAAAGAAATACAAAATATTAAGACTCGCTATAAAGAAAAACAACGTTTAAGCTTCTATCAAAATCAAATTATAAAAACCAAGCACACCTCTCTAAAAAGTTGAAACATAATAACTTACTTGATATTGCCAACTGCTCCATGTTATCGTTCCAACCCCTCAACCCCGATCTTACTCGTCTTAAGACAGCTGAAAAATAATGTAATACTGTTATGCCCCCTACATTATCAACAATAATAATACGAAAAGTAATGTATTACTTTGCTTTACAAAAGTATGCGCATAAACAACGTGCCTTCATAACTTGGTGGTTTTCAAATATTTATTTTATAGAACAGAAGACGACAATGACTATACCAATATGGGACTATTACCCAAAACCGCATTACTGAGAGACACTCATCCAATCATGTAGCCGCTCTATACTTCTTTCATGGTCAGTTTGGACCTAGCATGGCTAGTAGTTAGCTTGCCAGATTATCAATCTGAATGTTTTATTTTGTTTGATTGTTTTTGTTTTCAGTGGCGGCGCCAAGGGGTGGCTTGAACCCCCCAAATGAGCCAAGCCCCCTCAGCCCCTCCCAATATTGTTACCTACATATGTTCATAAAATATGGAAAACACAATCGTTGTTGTTGCTTAACAATTAACATCAAAGAGACATAGATCTATAGAACTCAACGTCTTCATTAAGACAGAAGTATGTGCCATGCGTCCCATAGCAACGTACTGAATGCACTGAAACTCATGCACTGTATTGCCGCAGATAACCCTCGAGTAGCTTTGCGTGAAATTCAAAACAAACCAAACCAAACCGCTTAATAATAGAAAATTCAGTCACAGTTTCGATTATGAATTAATATTAGATCTTTTGTTAACTGAGTCGTTGTAATGAAGTAATGAGATTTGACGCAGAGATAATAAAAAATGCACAATCCTAATTACACTGAACACAAATATAGTACTCATATCTGTTTTAGAATATGACTAACTGTTACCTTTACTTCATACTCTAGACGATTTATTCATCAGTATTCTGTTCCAGAATGTTTAAGAGAAATCTTTTTTTTTTTTTTTTTTTCACAACAAAACCTTGCATTTACCTACCTGGTGGTCATATTCTATTTATTTTTAAAACACCCTAAACTAAGACAATGAGTCTCAACGCACTGAGAACGACATTAACGAACGTATATTTTCGTTTTCTCACATCCTGTTGGTAAAAGTATAAAGTGTTTTTGTTGTCTAATATAGATTTGATAGCACTTGTCTGCTATCTGTGGCTCCCCAGTGGCACGGTGGTACGTCTTTGGACTTACTACGCTTGAAACTGTGTTTCAGTACCTGTGGTGACCAGAGCAAAGATAACCCATTGCGTAATCCCACAATGTATTTAATTACAAGCAAACAAACGGTTATCTTTGACAGAGCGATATTTATAAAGACGAGCCTCAGTGCCCTCTTCGTCTTCGGTAATGTTTCCCACCTTTCGAATTCATATGACGAATAAAAGTGGAACTATTTCTACTCGAACCTCTTTTACGTATCTGTAAGAGGATTTCTCAAATTAAGATAAAACATTTTAAATTATCTTAAGACAGAAAACATAGTTTTTAATTGCACACTTTTGATATTTCACGATGCTACTCAGTCTTCTTTATAGAAGCAAGTGTAAACAATAGGGTTAAAGAAATCCGTGTAAATTTGGGAAGTTATTTAACTCTAACTTTATAAAATGCATAAGATATAACTGTGTCACAAGTACTGTTGCTAAAACTTAAATTAACATAATTCTTGGAGAGACATATCACATAATCAATGGTTCAAACACTTAAGGTAATGTGTAATAATAGCTACTACGAACTTGATGTATTTCTCTATATTTTTTACAAACAGTCTCGTTAATTAATTCTCATTCCTCTGTATTCATGTTCATTAGGTTATTCTTTTGTTTCTAGTAAATATATACGATAGTTTCATATTAAAATAAAAATAAATGAGACGGGCTCTGCCCAAGTAACTCTAAGGTTTATGATTAGCGTTTCGTTACTTCCATATAATTCACGTTCCACACTTTGTGGTCGTGGTTGATGCATCATAAGAGTGGCTGTTAACTCATCTCCCTTCATTTTGTTATCGAACAAGAGTAGTTCAAAAAAGTTAAACGGATATGTTTCAAAGATATTTTTCTGGTGTCTTTATAGATATGCTGTATATGACCAATGTGTTTTGGAATGAAAAATCTATCGTTAGCTACGTATGAGCCATTTTTTATGTGTTTTCCCATAAAAATTAATTTTAGTCTGTGAGAAAGTTTATATTGTACTTTAATTGCCATAAAGTTAACATTACATTAAAGATAGATAAATAGGTTATGATCTAAAATTTTGTTGTCTGTTTACTTTTCGGGAACAACTACTAGAGATCTACCTGTGCTAATGTCTTTTATTAGTTCTTTTAATTTCATACAATATACTTTTATATTTTAAGATATTATAATTTCAGGTTACAAGAGCTTTCCGAACAACACACAGAGGAGGATTTATATACAGGTGCATGAGGCGCTAGCTGAGGACCTCGACAAGAAGTGGGTTTTACGGGTCCTGTAGCTTCTGCTGATTTTTCATTTTGTGAAAATATGACCACTGTTTATAAGTGTAAAATAAATAAATTATAAATCGCTTGTTTCTTTCTTTCTCTTCTTTTTTTTTTTTTACAGGTGTCTTATATAGTTAAAACCTAAGGGGGCCTCAGTCTGCCTTTGCGCCTTGGGCCTCAATTAATCAAAATACGGATCTGATAACAAAACACCATACATATCTATCTGTGCTCAAGTAAGAGTCATAACTAATTAACCGATTTTTCAGAATCTTATTTAAGTACTTTTGTTTATGTAATAAGTCTTCTAAACTGAATGAATTGTTAGATTTGGTGGTTATTATCTATGTCGTACTTAACGATCAGTCTTAGCTACGATAAAATATTAACGATAATTTTTTTATTGATAGAAGACTTGCATTTAAAAATTATATTTATCTAGCAGTGGCGGACTTAGAGTAAATGGCTTGCCTCTATTTTTACATTGTTTTAAAAAATTATGTCACCCTAGCCTAGATTCCCATTTCTCAATCTGCTATTGCTCCAGATCTCGTCTAATTTTTACACTACTTTTGATACAATTCACAAAGTGTATCAAACATTTTTATGTATTTTATACAACTCGTATTTGAGGGTTTAACATTATATCGGAAAAATATGACAAATAATATAGTTCGTAGATTATTGTTGACGATAAAGAAAAATGTGTAAATTTTTAAAAAATATATCTTCACGCCGTTTAGTTTGTTACATTGTCAACAGTTGTAGTTAACCGTTTTCTTTTATGTAGAATATTGCTATAATAATCTCAACAACTAGGCCCAAAGCCCAACAAAACCACAGTGTCGAGACTGGCGTATAAAAAAAAAGAGAAAAATACAACTACTATATGCAGGAAAAAGTGGATAGAGGTTAAATTACTATATTGAGAGAGGTGTCTATGAAAATAATATTCACAAATAAGTATAATTTTCTCTTCATTGATAGGCTTGCACACTTATTCGATAATTGTTTATCTTATTTTCAGGCTTTGTGTGTAGTAATCTGTTTCATTAAATCATATATTTTGCTCAATTTTATTTGCTTTCGTTATCTTCTCAGAATTGGCTTCAGCTAGTAAATTAAAATTACCATGGTGGTTTTAAATATGGGACCTAATGAGTTTGAGAACACACACGTATTCTACGTTTTCGTCAGTACTTCATTTTACATATCAGGCTTATGAATATAAATTAAATCCGATAGATGGTGTTGTGTGTTTCTTTGGCGAGGTGAGAATCAGGGTTTAACGTAATTATTGCGTAGTTTATGTTATACAACTTAGTTTTACTTGTTTGGATTTTATCTGCGACTCTTTGTTTTTAAACTTGTATTTTCGAATAACAAATATATTAATATCCAAATTAAGGGGATATTGTTGAGTTATTCTGTTATTCCTTTAGATGTTAAAATAACTGTTGTGTTATAACAGTAGACAGATAATTACTTTTCTCTTTTGTCATTAGCCTACGATTCGGAAATGTTTTTTACAAATAAATCCATGTTTTTTTATATGATAGTTGTATCATACTTCTTCAACTTCTGAGAATTAATTACTATAAAAATTCACGTTCTTAAAAAAATGTGTCTCGGTAAATTGTAGAGGGCAATAGTAGCGCAGGGATATGTTTGAACATCTTTGGTGGAAAGTGTTAGGTACATGTTTAATGATTATATGAAACATGAAAAAATAATATTTCACATCAGAACTATGTGACTGGAAAGCACGAAAAAGAAATTAATAGTAGAAATTCATGAATTTTTGTATTTATCTTAACAAAATGAACCAACTTGTGGCTATTCCTAGCAAATTAAAACACTGGTTTCATGATTAAGAAATTCCAAACACGAAGATATTGATGACGTGACTGCTGCAAGACAATATTTTTTGTTCACACAGGTTTGTTTGTTTTTTAATTTCGCGCAAAGCTACTCGAGGGTTATCTGCGCTAGCCATCCCTAATTTAGCAGTGTAAGTCATCACCACCCACAGCCAACCCTTGGGCTACTCTTTTACCAACGAATAATGGGACTGACCGTGACATTATAACGCCCCCACGACTGAAAGGGCGAGCATGTTTGGTACGACCGGGATTTGAACCCGCGACCCCACGGATTACTATTCGAACGCCTTAACACCCTGGCCATGCCAGGCCTACACACACATACACACACAGGAATAACAAATTTTAGATGGAGTGTCTTTAAAGATGGTAAACTTAAACCGATTGTATGATTACACTCACAGATCTCATGTTCAGGTTTGTCACGGATATCTATGACGTGGACCTATATAAAATCTGCCACGGATACTTATGACGTGGACGTATTTAGAATCTGTCACATGTATCAATGATTTAGAGATACATAGAACCTGCCATAGATATGTCTGAACTAAACCCACACAGAGGCTGCCACGGATATCTATGAACTTGACCTACGAAAGACTGATACGGATGATACAATATTAACTTGACTGGAGAGATTGTAGTTACAACTATTTCATTTTTGTAGCATTAATTCTGCGCAAGCATGGATGTTCGATTGTTTCTAAAACTTGTACCTTATTATTAATATTCTATGCCAATTTATGAGATAATTATTGTTTCATTTTACTAAAGTGGTGTTCGATTTCCCGAAACAACTTATATATGCATATCAAATATAATTAATTATTTTCTTTAATTTTTTACACTATTTACATATGGAAACGTGCCAAACACGGCATCAATTCCATGTTTTACAAGTCAATATACTGATATAAATATAATAAATTCGAAGTTTAGTTAAATAAAGATTTATTAAAACGGTTACCTTCAAAATTATAGATGGGTTAAAAAAATATATATATTATCCAGTGTTTTTCCCCAAATCAATTTACTATCTTTTTTTAAATTATTCTTAGACGTCGAACTCAGACGAACCACCTGAGTTTTTAGTCCTGTGGTTTCTACTGAGTTACTTCTTTTGTTTATAAAAATATTAGAGCACGTTGTTCCTTAGAACTTTCTCACAAAGTGGACCTCACTTCTACTAAGTTATTATTATTGTATGACTAATACGGTTTGGTTTCTTTTGAATTTCGCGCAAAGCTACACGCTGGCCGTTCCTAATTTAGCAGTGTAAGACTAGAGGAAAGGCAGCTAGTCATCACCATCCACCGCCAACTCTTGGGCTACTCTTTAACCAACGAGTAGTGGGACTGATTATCACGTTATAACGCCCCCACGGCTGAATGGGCGAGCATGTTTGTTGGGACGGGGAATCGAACCCGCGACATTCTCGGATTACGAGTCGAGTGCCTTAGCCACCTGGCCATGCCGGCCCATATGGTCACTAAGGACCGGGTTTCCATACTATAGTGTAAAAGAAATAAAATATATATATTATGTTCTATTATATCAAAATAATATTTTATTTGAAAAAGGGGACTTGGAAGATCAGTGACCAAAAGTTAATAGGAGAGCTAGTATTAAAGTAGCATTTCACTGAAATAATATAAAGGGCAAAAACTGGCTTTGTTTTTACACCAATTTAGAGTCGGTAGGCTCAACACAGTCAAAAAGTAAAAGTTTACACTTTGTCCACATAGGAAGCTGTTGTTGTACGCAAATAAGGTAATTATAAAAAAGGTCGTTTTATCATGTTTACTTTTTATAATTACAAGATAACTTCATACATATATATAATAATTATAGTTAAATATTTGACTTTTTATAGTATCATTTCTGAAAAAAAGAATAAAAATTATTATTAAAAAAGTAAACAAACAACAAAAACCGAACAAACTTGGATTCACATTGTCGTTAGCATAATGCCAAATACACAGTTTGAATGTTCGAACTAATTTCTAACAAAGCAAAATTTGTATAGAGTACTTTATAAAATACCTAAGCATTATAAGTTGTGAAGGTGTGAAAATACAGGGTCAAAGGTCAAGAGACGTATGTACGCATAATGAGACAAAGCGATATAGTACTGTAAATATGAGACGTGAATTTGTATTATCTCATACACACACACTCAATGCATGAAATTAGAATACTTTTGTATGGGAATACCTTCCGAATTGTTATTACCATGACCCATATATTAAAAGTTTGTTGATACTCCAGTACATGACAAAATTGTGGTTTGTTTTTCTAAATTAGCTACATCAAACGATGCACTAAATTTGTCTTGGACTAAGAATTTTCTTAGTCAAGATTAAAATGCTAATAAAGAAAGTTAAAAAAACAAAAACAAGGTCATTTAAATGACCTTTATGACTCATTAATGTGTTTTCATAGCTTAACACATGATAGGATGCCTTTGTTAATATCAAGTAGAAAAAAACCGGAACCGTCTGATGATTCACTGTGTTCAAACACGGATGGGAAAGTTTCAGCTCATGACAAATTATGTGTGTTTAATAATGACATTTTGTACAGTCTTAAAATATACTGCAGAACCGGATTAAAAATTTTCCGTTATTCTAATTAGAATATTAATTAATTTACTAAGTGAAACAACCAATCAAATGTATTCGCTGACTCGGAGCAATAAACCAATCAAATAGCGCTTCTTTTCACATACCTACTGCTAGACATACAGCAAGTGTTAATGTCATCATGACAATCAACCAGTCCAAAAGCAGAAAATCTAACTCACACGATATGCACAGCAGCTCTACGTTTAAACTACAGATGGTGTAATTTGATCATGACGGATCAAGTTAGTTTCACGTTAGTTTATTCAGTATCTTAGTCGTATTTTAAAGAGTGCCCACTTTTTACAGAAAAATTTTAAATCCAGACGATACTGGGGATATATATGCACGTGCGGTGCTCCATCTGAATGCATTTTGTACTTTGTTTTCCTTTTTAATGCAGCGTGTGTCCCTGCCGTTGACGTTTTCAAAAGACCCACTGATGTCAGCTCAGGAGCCAACATCCTTAGGGACCAGATATGTTGCCTCTTTCTGTGTTATACAATGGCTATTTCTTTCTATCCCAGGCATACGTATTTTCAGAACTGGCTTTTTCCGAACGGTCAAAACTTTTACAATCCTTTAAAATGCATACACAGTATCTTCGAGTGGGTAACACCGTCAACCCACAAAACTACGGATCTTTCTTTCAGCGTGTAGCAAGTATTCCAGACTATAGGGGTTCTCAACTGGACTTGAATGTCGTTGTACCACCCGTCACTTGCGGAGCCCAATCTACCATAGATTCATCCAAGCTCGGGAAGCTCAGTTCGGCAAGCCCATCATCTTGTCCATCGATTTCACTGAGAAATTCTGCAGAAATAGATGAAAGTGAAATTACCTACACAGGTAAACTTGAATTATTGGTGCGAATTCAATGAAATGATGATTTTACATGTATTGTGAATGAGGTGGTGTAAAATTTATCCGGATGGTGTTTTATCACAGATAAGACATAGACTAGTTGGAATAAGCTTATTAAAGGAGGGGCGTCATATAAATTAACATACATGTAGAAAAGTTTATATACAATGTGGCTCTTTTCTTTGTATGAAAATATACTATTAAGTTAAAATATCAATTGAATGAGTTTCACGAGAATAATATCACACTGCGGGAAGTATGGTTCACTTTATTTTGAATTTCGTGCAAAGCTACACGAAAGCTACCTGCACTAGCCGTCCCTAATTTAGCAGTATAAGACTAAAGGGAAGGCAGCTAGTTATCACCACCCACCGCCAACTCTTGGGCTACTCTTTTACCAACGAATAGTGGGATTGACTGTCATATTATAATGTCACGGCTGAAAGGGCGAGCATGATTGGTGTGACGGGGATTCGAACCCGCGAATTACGAGTCGAGTGCCATAACCACTTGGTCATGCCGGGCCTGGGGAGAATGGAAGTAGGCTGATGTTTTAGATTCTACCTTGCATATTATATTTATCATAAATCATCACTACGAAAGTAAAAAACATTTTTATGGCTTAAGAAATAATAGGTAGATGGGTAACTATCTGTAGTCTTGTCAGAACAGTTACATGTAGGATATTTAATGTAATTTTTGTATCCTTTTATACAATGGACATTACAGAGTTTATTCATTTTTTTAATATAAGAATTTTAAAGTTATACAAAATAGTGGCCTAGCATGACCTGGTGGTTAGGAGGTTCAACTCGCACTTGCTGGTTCTCGGATTCGAATACCCATCATTGAATATACTTGCTGTTTTAGTTGTGGAGGTGTTATAATATTTCGGTCAATCCACTATTCTTTGGTAGAAGTGTCGCTGAAGAATTAGTGGTTGGTGGTGATGACTAGCTGCCTTCCCCATACTTCACCACCGCTAAATTATGGACGGCTGGCGTAAATATCTCTCTGTGTAGAAATCATAAATAAACCAACAAGCAAACTAGCGTAGAATTTTTTTATTTGTTTTTGAATTTTGCGAAAAGCTACACGAGGGTTATCTGCTCTAGCCATCCCTAATTTAGCAGTGTAAGACTAGAGGAAAGTCAACTAGTCATCATCACCCACCATACCTCTTGGGCTACTATTTTACCAACGAATATTGGGATTGATCGTAATATTATAACGTCCCCACGGCTGAAAGAACGAGCATTTTTGGTGTGACTGGGATTCAAACCCCCAACCTTCAGATTACGAGTCGAGCGCCCTAACCACCTGGCCATGCCGGGTCCCTAGCGTAGAAATTATCAATAAATATGGTCGAATAATAAATGACATACAAATTGAACGATTAGGTGAACTGTGTCTAATAACTAGTGGAAATTAAGGGCTGTATTTCGAAACATAATTTCCTACTTTGAAATCAGAGGATGAAATATATTTTAATAGTGTCGTAAACGTAACATCACAGTAAAATATATTTAAAGTGTATGAAGAGAAACTTATTTTAATCAATATAGTAAAATTAACATATGTAGTTCTGTAAACACTCTTTACAAATTGTGTACATATATTTATGATACAAAGCTCAGATGTAATTATAGTATGGAAAACAACTGTTTGTTCATTGATTCTTGATAAAATTAAATCTCAAAATATATCAGAGGCAAAACTATAACATTATGTTATTTAACAAAATGACTGAAGTAACATAAATAACATTTCATTTATACAAATTCTAAGAGATTTTGACTATATTTTTGGAAGTTTTATGTAGAACACTTAAGGATGGTCAGTAGCAGTTACGTTTCATATAAACACGAAAGAATTAGAATTACATCACAGTTAATGTTAAATCGCATAAATCTGAATAATTTTAGTTCGTAATATGCATGCCGATCGTTGAGACATAACGAGAGGAAGAAAAACATTTTTTATTCAGATACGAGCTAATTTATTTTTACGTTATAAATACCACCTTGATTCGAATTAGGAACTTTTTATAACACAAGTAGAAGACATTAACTGTTACATAATTTCCTTGGGCAACCTTCTGGTGTTTGTAGTAATTGGAGTCTATAAAGTGTTATTTTAAGATTTTGCTGAAAAGAAATGTATTTTGTTGCCAATGTTTAGATGTTACACTTCTGAGAAGGAGGTTATCAGTTATTTTGTATTAACTAATTGTATATTTAAACTCGTAAAGAATTCTCATTGCTGACGGGTAAGATAAGTGAGCATACCCAGTTATACTCATCTTATACACTGTCGAACGACAAAATCAAACAAGACACTTGACTTTTTTTGTTTCATATAAAGGTACTGCCGACATTTTGTTTACCATTGTGTATTGTTCTCTTTTATTTCTTGTGAGATTACAAATGTTTTCGTTAGGTTAATGAGGGGAATCTCTCGGACCAAGAGTTTTGTTTGTTCTAATTTCGCGCAAAGCAACATGAGAGCTATCTGTGCTAGCCGTCCCTAATTTAGCATTGTAAGACTAGAGGGAAGGCGCTAGTCATTGCCACCCACCGCCAACTCTTGGGCAAATCTTTTACAAACGAATAGTGGGCTTGATCATAACTTATAACGCCCTCATGGTTGAAAGGGCGAGCATGTTTGGTGTGACGGAGATTCGAACCCGCGACCCTCAGATTACGAGTCGAGTGCTTTAACCACCTGGCCATGCCAGGCCTAACTAAAGATGTAAGAATGCACATATATATGTCCGGTAGGGTAGGTTTAAATACTTCCACAACTGGTATTAGAGAAAATATTAGGCTTCTCTTATTTCTCGTTTCTTTCAAAAGTGCTTGAACAAGTTTCTTAAATCGTTTGACCACCTGGGAATACCGGGTGATGATGACATTTTAATGCCCACTGCTAGTACAGAGGTATGTCTCCGGATTTACAACGCTAAAATCAAGGGTTCGATTCCCCTCGGTGGGCTGAGCAGATAACCTGATGTGGCTTTGCTATAAGAAATACACACACTTAAATCGTTTGTATTAAATTATGCAGGAGGTTTATTGCTATTTTTACACATATATATTGAACTACTTATGGAGAAATTTATCTCAGCAACTTCTAAAGTTTTCATTTTTAAGAAGAAATGCATAACATTCTGTAAATTTCAGTATGAAATCGCAAAACTCCAAATTTTATGTGTATTTGTTTCTTTGGGTTTAGATCTTCCAATGTCTCTTTACGGATCCAGCTCTAATCAAATTTCTCCACTGGAAATTATCGCTTTACATCACACAAAAAATCATAAGATCAATGAAACCGGAAACGGTAGCGGGAAGTGGAGTTTTCAGGATGGAAGTAGGAAGAACCGGCGGAGACGGACGGCTTTCACCGGCGAGCAGCTGATGCAATTGGAGAACGAGTTTCTTTCTAAGAAATACTTGTCTCTTACGGAACGTTTACAGGTCGCTCATTCTCTTCAGCTCAGCGAACTGCAGGTCAAAATATGGTTTCAGAATAGGCGTGCCAAATGGAAAAAAGTAAAAGCTGGTCTGACTTCTGGACGGACACCACCTAACTCACCCACCCACAAGATTGTTGTCCCCATCCCTATCCATGTTAACAGAATAGCCATCCAAAATCAACATCAACGGATGGAGAAGTCTGTCGCGAGGTGAGTCGAGCGTAAACCATTAATATAGTTGATTATTCTTATCAAACTTGCATCATTTGTTTAAGAAATCGTGGTAATTTGTTTTGTTAATTTTATCTGGGAAACATCTAAAAAGTTATGAATTAGACAAATTAATAAATTGTTGAACAGTTGTTATGTGATTAAATGGAATATGGAAAGAATCACTAATATCAATTGTCAAAGTTTTCTCTTCTTGTTATATTAAAAACATGAGAACTGTTGACAGTTATCGAGTCACTTGGACATTTTTAGGTAGTAAACAATAAGTTTGATGTAGTCATCAAATCTTCCAGTCATTGTTAGGCACTAAAATGATTACTTTGGAATCTCTATAAGCAAGAAAATCTCTGTTAGCAGGTTGAAATATAGCAGTGATATTCGTTCACTAGATTCAGTAAACTGTAATGTAAAAAATGCTGTACCAGTAGAACAGAATTATTGAAATAACGTCACACTTTTTACTTCTTGAAAGGTATGAAATACAGTGTAAATTACAAACAATTAAATAAAAAGCAAGCCACTTAGTGTTAATTAAATGTTAAAGATTCATTTGCATTATACGTTTTATTCAAGAGCTTTGCTGTTAAAATACTTTATAACTCCTGAAAACGTGTGTAAAAGGAGCTATTTGATTTGCAAAGTAAAAGTTAAGCTAATTCTCAAATATAATATTTATCTTGATTTAAAGTGACTATGGGAACTTAACTTTTGTTTAACAAAATCTGGATCAGAAATAATGTTGATTTTCTAAATCACAGAAGTTTTGAAGATTTGCGTACATGTGTGAAAGTGAAAGTACACTATGGGGTAACGTTACAGTGCCATTTAACTGAGAATAACATAAAAAACGTTAAGAAAAATATAAATTCCAACCGCATAACGAGGAGGGATATATAAATTTAACATAACACAATGTTCTGGGACACCAAGAGACCTGTTAATCCATCTCGTCTGTCTTATCCTCTAAGCCAAACCAAAACTAATAAAATAAACACTGAAAACCAGTTCTTATCATTTATATGTCTCTCAAGTTACTTTTAAACCCACTCAGATTTATTTCATCTATAACATCCGAAGGCAACCCATTCTATAGACCAAACACTCAATTTGAAAAATAGAATTGTCTTAGCTGAAGACGGCTTCTACCTTGCTTAAATCTATTTTTATGTCCACTAGTTCTATAATTCTTGGTGTTAAATATGAAAAATGTTGATGCATCAACATTGTCAATTCCTTTTACAATCTTAAACACTTCAATCAAATGTTCTCTGTTTCTTATTTTTTAAAGAAAAAACAATCTTAAGGATCTTAATCTCTTCTGATATGACAATCGTTCCGTCCCAGGTTCCATCTTAGTGACCTTATTCTGAACCCTTTCCAACAATTAAATGTCTTTCCTGAGGTAAGGAGCCCATGATAGAAAACAATACTCGAAATTTGGTCTAACCATTTGCCTATATAAGGAAATTATAGCCTCTTTAGACTCGTATTCAATATTTCTGTGGATACAACCTAAAATACCACTAACAACAGCACTCTGCGTGGATGGCTTATGAGATTGATCAACCATTACACCAAGATCTTTTTTTTTCATGGCACTCTTAAGATTATTCCCATCCAAATTATACTTATAATTCAAATTATAATAACCCATTTCTAATATTTTGAATTTATCACAATGAAAACCCATCTTCCATCTATTTGCCCAACTTATTAAGTCATTCAAATCATTTTGTAAGTCAGTAGCATTCTCTTCACAGTCTGAACACCCAAGACTTTGATATCGTCAGCAAACTTAAGTAATTTATTGACAGTTCCTTCATCTATGTCACTGATGTAAATAAAAAACGATCAAAGTTCCTAAGACTAAGCCCTGAGGTACTCCACTTGCAATACTAGTCCAGCGTGACTGAACGCCATTTATAAAACCCTGCTTTCTTCCATCAAGCTACTCTTCTATCCAATTAGTTAACTTACTCTTTGCGCCTACAGAGAAAAGTTTATTTACCAGACTTTATGTGGCACTTTTTAAAATGCTTTCTAAAAATTCTGTTACATCAAATCTACACCCCTACCCTTATATAAATGTGCAGTAATATTTTCAAAGTGTGCCAAAATATTCTTCCTTCGTGAAACCACGCTCACTGTCCGATAAAATTATAAACTTTGTTAACTAACTTTGCAAAGTACCTTTTATCAGATTTTCCAAAACTTTTCCCACAACTAATGTAAGACTACTAGGCCTATAATTAATGGGATAACTTCGTTTGCCTCCCTTTAACACAAAAGTAACATTAGCTAATTTCTAATCTGTTGGTACTTGTCCAGTGTTCAACGACTTACGAAAAATTGTGGCAAGTGTTTGTTTGCTTTGAATTTCGCGAAAAGCTACATGAGGGCTAACTGCGCTAGCTGTCCCTAATTTAGCAGTGTAAGACTAGAGTTCTGAAGGCAGCTAGTCATTACCACCTAATGCCAACTCTTGGGCTATTCTTTTACCAACGAATAGTGTGATTTACCGTAACATTATAATATCCTCACGGCTGAAATGGCGAATATGTTCGGTATGATGGGGACTCAAGCTTGCAACCCTCAGATTAAGAGATGAGCTCCTTAACTACCTGACCACGTCGGACCTTGTGGCAAGTGGTTTATATATTCTATTCTTGACCTCCTTTAAAATCTTCAGAGCTATATCATTTTGCCTAAGAGTTTTATAATTTTTTTAACTTTCCAATTTCATTTTAAATAGCTCAGAATTTATGTAACTGCCTTGTTCAACTTTGTTTTCATCTATCAATTGCTTAAGATAAGTAATACTGCTCAAGTCTTCATGAGTAAAACCTGAAGGAAAAACAGAATTTAATAACCTAGCCATTTCATAATCATCAGTTTCAAGCCTCCCTTTGCCATTCCTCAAGGGCCCTATCTCCATTCTAACAATTTGTTTACCCCTACTATATTTAAAAATTCTTTCTGTTAACTTTTATGTTTCCTGCTAAATGTTTTTCATATATCCTTTTGGATGTCTTAATTTTTTTTTACTAACTTTAATTACCTTCTAAATCTTCTATATTAAAACCAGTCAATTTAATTTTGTTTAAATTTCTGATATTTATCTTTAATTTTATCTACTTTACCCTTTGTGAGACAACCTTGTTTGTTTGTTTTTACTTGCAGCTACCCTTTTATTTCTGTAAGGAATATCTTTATTTTGAATATTGAAAAGTAAAAAAAAAAATCCACATTTTCTCAGTATCTCCAATAAATTCAGCAGCCTAATTCACAACAAACAATTCCTCTTGTATCCTTTCAGATTTGCTTTTTATAATTTGGAATCAAAATATCATTATTCCTTATTTCCATGTGCAGCAAAATATCAAAATATTCTATTCATACCAGTGCCCTAAAGTCACCTATTTTACTTCTTATACTTTTAGCATTACAATATTAACAATTAATTTTGTACTTTACTATACTTACTTTTATATTGTTTTCCTATGTTAATCTTTCTCCTACATCCTTACATCTCAATTTTGTTTTAACTAGTTTACCTTTTCCCTCACCACTATCTAGTCCTACTTTAAAACTTCCCTTACAGCTGCTGAGTTAATAGCCCTTACAAACATGTCAGACCATTTCCTACTCGAGTGTAAACTATCCATTCCAAAATCCTCCCTTTTCCTACTAAGCTGATCCTGCAAGTCCAACCAGCTAACTCGCTCATCCTTACATGCTAATTTCAACCTAGAACTTAGCTCTAGTTACCTACTCAAAATTTCATCTCCACAACTAATTCTTGGTAGTATCCTTGAAGCAATTATTTTATGACCTTTATCTTTAAATGCTTCTATCAACCCTTTGTGCGTGCTAATTAGCTCCTCTAACTTACTCTTTCCTATATAATTACGTGCACAACAAAACTGCTTCATTTCCAATCTTCTTCATTATATCTCTTGCTCTGTCAGTTACGTCTTCCACCTCTATCCCAGGTTAGCATAATCTAACTCTTTTTCTCTATATTTACCTCACAGACTATTCTATCCCCATGCCGTTTCAAGGAAACATTTATAACTATAACCTATTTAACTTCACAATCCATATCCTTCTCTATTCTTTTTGCTTTCCTTCCCTCAAATAGTTCCTTGTCTACACAAGTTAAGGACTGAAATATGTTACTCAATTGAACAGGGCCTTTAAAATTAAGTTTACTACTTTTAACCCTTATACTACCCCTCCTAACTTCCTGAATGTCGTTGTTTATCAAAGCTGATATCTCCTTTGCATGTAAAAACTTAAGCTCCTCTTGAAGTCCTGCTGTCACTTCCTACAATTTATAATTATTTTTATTTATTTCCTTAACGTTAGTTAGAATAGCCTACAATTTTTCCTCCAGACTACAAGCTCCACCTATAAAGTGAACATCCTTACCACTAGCTTTCTTAAAGTGCGTAGTAATCTGTAGTTCCCAAATAAAACTATTTTTGCACGTATCGTACCTAACAAACTCTTAACGCTTTAAACCCGAACTAATCTTTACCAATCTATTTTTCGTAAAATTAAAATAAAAACTAGATACTATAATTAAATACCAGTAGCCTGTTGTTAACACTGTTAAGCCTAAGTTTGACAGTTATCTGGCTATTAGTTTATTTATCAACTAAAACAATGTATTTAATTTGCTTTACAATCTAACTGCAAGCTGAATTATACCTAAGCCTAAAGAACTTTCTTTGCATGACTAAGCCCAATCTAACATTATACCACACGTTAAAGCACTGAAATATATACCCCCAGTGGCTCAGCGGTATCTCTGCGGACTTGCAACGTTAAAACCCGGCTTTCGATACCCGTGGTGGGCAGAGCACAGATAGCCCATTGTGTAGCTTTGTGCGTAATTCAAAGCAACAATAACTAAAATCTAAATTGAAAGATTACATATATATTTTGAAATAGAGTTGAACAACAAAAAATAATTATTTAGTAAGGTAAATATAATAAAACCAAATGACATTCAAAAATTCACAATATTACCGAAACAGCTTCCTGAAGTCTTTTGTTTTATATTTACGCAGTGAAACGTCGTTATTTTTTAAATTGGTTTCTGACTTTGTCATTGCAATTTTATTGTTGGTTTGTATCTCAATGTAGCCTAATTGTTTGTCATATATAACTTATAATTTAGATTTAGACTTTTGTCGATTTTCGCTTAAAATCCGTGTGTTAGAGCTTTTGTCGTATAAGAAGTGAAATAGTAGGGCTGCGACGATTACGGACTTTTGTAACCGGTCAATCTTCGAACCGTAACCGGTTAATCGTACTATATTGCCCAGCCCTCAAAAGTTCGCTCCTGTCTTGGAAAAAGAACGATTTTTCTGACACCAACAGAAGAGGAGAGACCCAGATGATCCCACGCCGGAAGTTTGCTGTGTATTATGCGAAATTGCGAACTGCATGATCCATGAACTATTTTGCTGGACTGTCCTCAGTGTCCTGACCAGGTGGCAGACTACCGGAAAAAAATCTTAGATTAACCAGTTAGGAAATCCGTAACCGGTTAAGAGCAGTAACCGAACCGTAACCGGTTAATCGTGTAATCGTCACAGCCCTATGAAATAGCTACTGTCACCTAAGGTTAGTTCCTGTTAAATAACTTGAATGTATAAAATTAAATAACAATTATCCGGATATGATTTTATGCTTGGTTATTTCACGCAAGTTTAAACTCTGTTAATATTTCTTTCGCAAATGTTCGTTGTTGTAGTGAATATTTTCGGAACTAAAGAAACTAATATTTGTATAGTTGTTGCAGATAGGTCAGTGTTTTGTATTATTTGTGAACAGACGTTTTGCTTTAGTTTTCGTTGTAATATGTATATGTTTTGATCAATGTAAATTAAATTACATTATTATAAAAGTGAATAATGAAGTAGTTTCTTCATTCAAGTCAAAGTTATCTCAAAATAGATGCAATAATATGTGTTAGCAATTGAAGTTAAGATTTATCGTTGATCAGTGATACTTTTTTAAACACTTTTTTTTTCAAGTTCCAATGTCGGATTAACAAGTTCTGTACTACCAATGCTTTATCTGATAGTCATATCAAAGAGTAATTTTTTTTTTTCATACGCTGTTGCTAGCAGGATAACATGTATCCTACATGAACGAGTTCACCAGATACTCTATAATACCAATATATATATATATTTTTTCAGATATAAGTTAGGATGAGCATTATTGTAGCAGTAATGGTAACATCACGGAAATGAGTTGCTGTGTATGACCAAGGTAGCTCAATAATATGGATCAACAACTGGACAAAGTTATATTTCTGATCTTTCTTCAATCATAACATGTTAATGTGTAGCTTTTGTAGCATGACCAGTTGGAAACTCTTCAGAACTTACCAAATAATTCCTGTAATTGGGACTTTAGAGCTCAACTTTGCTTCGAAAGTGTTTGACAATCGTCTCTTTCAACTTATGTTTTGTTCTCAATATTATGTAATTCTTGTTCATTTATTTGGATGTCAAGTATTCTTATCTAGAAATGGTCATATCTTAACACGAAACCATGAATGATATACTTGTCTAGATTTATATGTATTTAAAATTTTCCCGTATGTTTCTTGTTTTTTAGTCTCACCAGAGAAGTTTTCTCCTCATCCCACAAGGTAGACTCAGTGTATTTCCAGTAGCAAGTGTGATAACACTAAGGTTGACATAATTAATTATCCCAGACATTTCTCATCATTATTCCATATGCAGCATCTTTTATGGTGGTTTTTGTGTTGTACGATCTCATTCCAGCCAGTGAGGAGGTAAATGATGATAGTACATATCTGGCTCTTTATGAGGAGTTACATAAGGAAGAACTATTAGAAGACAAGCCTATCTACATTTGACTGGTCCGGGTGCCACTGACATCTTCCTAATCGTTATGACTGGAATTAGTACTTATAAATGGTGTTTCACTCTAGGATATATGTGCAGCATACTATGTAATAGCCACTTCATTATTTTAGTCAGAACAGTTGGTGGTTTGAAATATCAATAACTGAAAAGAGGGTGGTACTTTGCTTCCTGAACAATCAAGTAATATTGGGTAGTGAGACACTGATTTGATGTTTAGTGATAATAATTTGATTTGTAAAGCAAGGTTCCTGTAGAAAATACTGCATACAACTCATCAGACTAGAACCTACGACACTTGAGATTCTGAGGTAAAAGATACAGTTGGATTCAAATCCTCTTGGCAACAAGGGATTCAGGAAAAAAGATTAATTTGTTTTTTACTTGTTTTTGCTGTTAAATGCAAAGCTACACAACTGGCTGTCTGCGCTGTGTAAATTACAAGTATCGATACTAAATTTTAACATTATAAATATTCAGACTTATCACTGAACCACTGGGAGGCTGACGCTTTTGTGTTCTCAAATTATTTTATGGCAAATGTTGGCAAACGTAAACTCGCGATCTTGCATGGAGCAGCTTGCAGATACCACTCTTTATAAAATACGATTAAAAGATTGTATTCTATCAGAACAAAGGAATTTAATATAAACTGTATAAACCAGACAAAAGATGTGTTATTTCTCTCGATTTTTGTCTGAATCATTTTTCATGTTTATTTTAGGTGCTGGTTTTACTATTACTAAATGGTAGTGCCGGCGGGTTAAACATACCAATTCTGGCAGATTGCTAGGTTCTGAGAGTGAAATTAATTTTACTATTGTTTTTTGCACATCTACAAATTATACAACACAGAAACTAATATTTTATTAGTTTATAATAAGGTGAAAAACATAACTTTATTAATTATAAAAATGCTACGTAGTACATTCATACAAGTTACAAGTGTTTCAGAAAGCTTGTGATCTGTGCATTATTTGTTATATGATGTGGTGCGTACTATACTAGCCTTTGTGTGTTTGAAAAAAGTTAAGAAAAATTACCTTTATACACCAGATAAATATAAAATAATATAGCGAGGAAGTGTACACAAATGGGAAAACACCATGAAATATGTTGTATTCATAAGACTCTCTTACCCATGAAGTATCATGCAAAGAAGACCTAAGAATGTAAGGAAATCTGAAGTCATGCAGAACTTCAGAGCGAGCTTTCAAGAACAACTCGTTGTTTTCTCACTTTGAATCATGGACTAACTACTTATAAGTGTCAAAGGCCTTGAGTACATCCACTTCCCTATGCTTATAACATTGATAGAATCTCAGGTAGGCATTGGTTGAGAACTTGAAATAGAAAGGCTGTGCACCAACACCACACAATCTTATGAATGAAGCCAAGCAAATTTATACCAATGTTTAAAGATGCATCATAGGAATATATGTTGGACCACTTACAGAAAGATGCAACATAGAAAGATATGTTAGACTACTTACAGAAACATTGCAGCCAGGTAACTTCATAGACTGGCTGGATTCAGGATCAGGCATTGGATTGCATGATTCCGAGGTTAGATGATTTTACCTTGGAATCCATTGAGCATTTGATTAAGGATTAACAATAAGCTTAGGAATCGGACATAATTGAGTTGCATCTTCAGTTTGTCCCAGTAAAAATCACGCAATCCAATGGGCCAAATTCAATTTTAAAAGAAGAATTTCCTTCTAGAATATGTTCAACCACAGAAATAATCAATGCACACAATAAAAATTACCCTGCAATAGTTTCAGCAGGTTATAAAAATACTTGTGGATAACTTCATAGAGGGACTTCTCATGAAGGTGCTATGGTGTCACATAGGTGTGAGGCAGCTTCAATTAAAACCATGTATGGAGTGGTAATTTTAAGTCAGTAACTAGAAAAGAAGTCCACAGTGTCGGCTGTTGTGGTTACACTACAGATGAACCTATATACTCAAGTACCTCTTCTACAGTGAGTCACGTCAAGCAATGCTGAGATATGACATCTATACACAGGACATATCACAGTCTATGTCAACGATGTCTGGAACAGGAAGAAAAAGAATTTGCTTTGCTTGTGGCAAGTTAGATAACTGGTAAGCGAACCAATACATTGCTGAGCAACAAAGACAAAAACAACTGATTACTACTGATGTCTCATTTGGATAATTATTGGGGTCCAAGTAAAGTTTTACTACTGGCTTTGAATAGCACGGTATGCAGCTTAAATCATAAGTTTTGGTGGTCATCACAGCTCACTCAAGGTTTGGAAGGGTGTGGTATGTACCTTTGAAGGTACAAGTGTAAGATATTGGGTTTATGGTTGGTATAGGGTAGCCACAATGCTGGTAGATCTTGAAATACATCAAGCCCTCCAAGTGAAATAATACACCAGGCAGTGAATATCAACTTCAGTTTGGTAAATGACAACAGAAATCTATGTCTAGGAAGTATTGTTCATAGAAAGAAAATAATTTCTGACAGTAGATCTGGCATTGGCATCTTTTGTATAAATGTATTGTAGAAATTATCCATCAAGTTCTTCTGTACAACTGGAGAAATGATGTCACATACGAAAGCTATTTGATGCCACTCAGACCAAGCTCTGGAACAGTGGACCACACGAATGTATGTAGTGGTGGGAATAATGGTACCTCAATATACTCAAGTGTTGTTTCTCTGTTTACTCTAGACAAACTGTAGCTTTTGGCATCGTGCAACGTGATTACATAAGCCTCATATTAAAAGAATTGTTTTCTATCCAGAAGTCATGTAACATTAATTTGAATAGTTGTTTATTCAAAGAGGGATGAATTATCAGTCTTGTTTCGTAATTTTAGGTGATTACCTAGCCAAATTTACACTGGAATAGTCATCGTTGCAGTAAGCAAAGTGGAGATAACGGAGGCCTGAGGTGATTTTAGGGTTGAGTAAATCTCACCATAACGCAAAGTTAGTATATTGAATCAACATCTGAAATTGATAGGTTGATGGTTGGAATTATATAAGCAATCTAGATCCATCACAGTAAAACAACTCTAACTTTTTATATAGTACACCAATGTATTTGTGAAGTAGTATTTGCTGACTGAGTAAAACAATTGACTCACCACAATATAGATATAGTAGTTTCACGTCTAATGTAGCAACTGCTACGCTAGCTTTCATAGAGCAATATTTACGTAGCTAATACTGAAATGCTATGTATGTTGAAGAATGGCATTTTACGACCTTTGAAGAGGGCTTGGTCGTTTTCAATAGTAACTGTCAGGTAAAAAAGGCATATCATAATTCTTTGTCTAAACTAGATGGGCAAATGCTTTCCCTGAGTGTGAACCGTCTGTACGTGTTAGAAGGTTTCTATTAGTTCTGCACCTTAGGTCAGACATCTGGTTACTGGCAATTTAAGCTGGATGATGAGAATAGAACTAAAACTGCTCTTAGTATGAGAGATGCTATATTTGAGTTCTGTATCAGACAATTCAGCCTGTGTAATGTGGCACCACTTTTGAGAGGCTAATGGAGCTTACACTGAAGGGTATACAATGGGTGTTATAAATGACCTATGATGAAGATATTTTACTCTTTTGTTGCATATTTGAGTCTGGAGTCGGAAACATGAAAATCTTATTTCAGTAGGTAAACAAATAATACAAACTTCAAATTTAAATTAGAAAATGCAAAAATGCACACTCTTATACATAGAAGTAAAGTTTTTGATGACATCGTGAGTATGGATAATAATTAGAGACTTAATCTGTTACCAAATGAAAAATACACAGTTTCCTTGGTTTAACTTTATATTACATACCTAATGTGGCCAATTTCTTCAACATATCATTGCCATTGTCTGCTCTCAAATAATCGATATCACCTTGGATAGAACAAAAAAACGTGATATTTCTTTCTAGATGCTCTAGCACTGGCATATTCACGAGAAGAAAATACATTTCTATGAGACACTGAAGTTAAAAATAATAGAATCAAATCAGAATTATCACATTTGCAGGACTGAGTGAAATGTGTAATCACACTTACGTTAGTTATACAATCACATCTCCTGAATGTTGAAACTGTTTAAACATGCTTTAGTGGAATATCTAATGAAAAGATAACACGTTGAGTAACAACATTGCAAATAACACTCTCTCATAATGTATTACTTAGGCATACAACATGTAAACACAGATGGATTGTCCTGCTGCATGCTGAATCTTTTCACTTTGTGAAATTTCCTGACCTTGGATACAATGTTGATATTGAAATAACTTATGCCATAGCTATGCCAAGCATTACAGTGGAAGATTCCACTAGTGAAGAGATACCACAATTAATGTATTTGAGAGTTCAGAAAGAGAAAGTGAAGGGTGTAGACCTAGCATTGATGTTCCTTGTTGTGCAGTACAAGTAAATAAATGGAGCATGCAGCACTTTTATGATACGTTATGTGCATAGGAAAGTGTGCTGTGGCATTTCCATAAGTTATAAAGTTATGTTTTTCAAATTGTACTGCAGTTAGTTGTTTACAGAGCTTTAAGGCAAGATATCCTTCAGACTTTGCATAATATGTAATACATAGACTGTAGATCACTTGTACCAGCATTCGCTGGCATTTCATCTTATCTGCTTTTGAATCAAATTTTTTGACACTGGTGTGAATACTATATAATGTGTGTCAACTGCAGAAAGAAGTGGCCGAGGTAGGATAACCTCTAATAAAGAATTATTGGTTCTCCTTCACAGATATTCCTGGTTCATCTCTAGTGACTGAAGAAGGTCGACAGTACACAATTATTACCATTGACTCTTTTATAAAGTTGGCATTGGTTAATACCTCACATAATCCATAGCTGATGTGTTGGCAAAACCCTGAAAAGACAATTTAAAGCAAACAATGAAAAATGTCCACATATATACGAGAGCCAAGTGTTCTCTAAGTTATTTAAAGTTGTTGTTGTGGTTTAATATTTTGAAATATGACGATTACTACAAACTACGAACCATAAGCTTATTAAGTGTGCTAACCCAGATATGAGAACTTATGTTATGATGACTTACAGAGCAACTGAACGAAAGTGTACAGGACGTCCATACATATGGACCCTCCTCTAGAAGCAGACATTCTTTAATATCTATATAAATTTGTGGAATGGTTAAAATCTGCCTTAATCAACGTACACAAATTCAGTCATCAACAACATGAAAAGTCTACTCAACAATAAAAGAAGTATTATGAAAAGATAGCAAAGGAATGGATGTTCCAATGTGGAGATTGGGTTTGGGTATGGCATGTTCCAGCAGCGCGGAATCCGCATGTCTCTGACATATCAATCTTTTGGTGTAGAAGTTATAGTAGACACAAAGCTTGCAAACTGCATGGAACATGTTGACAAGCTGTGTCTACAAATCACAGATGAGCTTCACTAAAATTCTAATGTGAACACCGAAAAGTTAGAGGATGATGTGTATATTATTTTATTTCATGTAGATAAAATGAAGGAACTTATCTGGCTGTCTAGATGAGAAATTGTTGAAGTTAAGAAGCAAAAGACAGCTCCAATATTCGGCTAAGCCACTGATGCAACCTCCTGATTGATATGGATAGGACTGGACGATTAGCAAGACTTAAGATAGTCGTTGTTAGTAAGATCACTGACTGACAGGAAGTAGTAACTCTTGTATTTCAAGCTATCAAGTGATATATGCACTACTCTGTTGAATATATGTTTGATTATTGCGCAGTTAGGGTTAGGGTGACTTGTTGTTTGTTAGAGTAATGGAACTGAAACAAGGAAGCCGTCCCTGTTTTCCAAGTTATCAAGCTGTATTTCACTAAAAGAGATATACACTGAACATTGGATGATATTTACTCGATTTTAAAAATTAGTGCAAGGTAGAGTGATAATATATGAAAATTGAAGCTATAAGCGTACTATTGTAGGCAGAATATAACTTCCTCATAGCGAAAGTTTTGGAAGTTACACTAAAAACTAGTACTAAACTTGCACCTGCAAGGAAAGACAACATAACTGTTTGAACATTATAAAATTAAAAATTAGCTCATGTGTATAGGAATTACTTTGTATTATCCATCTCAGGCCTTCTCTGCTTGGAACCATGTGGGAGGAGTGTGATACTAATTTAGAAAGTATGCTCTGTTGTCTGGAAGGGACAACAGAGAGCAGAACAGATAGATATATTGGTCAATTAGAGACCCAGTAAAGCTTGAGGATTGGGAAGTTCACTGGCATTGGGGATACATCTTATGTAGGTGATATAGGGGTTTTAGTACACGTAAGTCCCGAAGAATGTCATTTGAAATGCCTCTAAAGGGTTATAGAGCAGATTATGGTTGTAATTAAGAAGTTATAACCCTTTTCAAACTATGCACCCAACTGGACATGTGATCAATTTGAAAATCACCCGACTTTACGTTTATAACATGAAATTTTTATAGGTAAGATAGAATTATCGATGCTTTTGACTATCTTGTTCTTCCACTAGCTAATGTTGTTTTTTTCATTATTGATTGCTGAATATTTTCTCGAAGCTCTTCTCTGCATAACAGACTATCAATGTAAAACTATTATGAGGAAATGCCAAGTTGGCTGTAAATATCAGCAAGTTTGAATTTCGCACAAAGCTACTCGAGGGCTATCTGCACTAGCCGTTCCTAATTTAGCAGTGTAAGACTAGAGGAAAGGCAGTCAGTCATCCACCCACCGCCAACTTTGAGCTACTCTTTTTACTAACGAATAGTGGGATTGACCGTCACATTACAACGTCCCCACGGCTGAAAGGGCGAGCATGTTTGGTGCGACCGGGATTTGAACCCGCGCCCCTCGGATCACGAGTCGAACGCCTTAACACGCTTGGCCATGTTGGGCCTAAATATCAGCAAGAGAAGACTAGTTAATGGCCAATCTCTCTGCCACCTGACTGGTTAAGTAAATATAAGATGTCAAACCAGAATTTCACTGACATCAGGAAGGTAATGACAAGTGTCAACTTGGGAACCCCATCATCAGGACGTTCCTGTGAAACTTCTTGATGAAAATTGTGCAAATATATCTTGTATATATGTGTAGGTATTTTAAGTGAACACTCTTTTGTATATACGTGCATAGTTACTTTAATTTTGTTTTGTTTTTTAATTTGTCTGAAAAGGTCTCATTTTATGTATTTAAGTTCGTGAAACATTGTTTTCCAATTATTTTTCTTTGTACAGGTTGTTTAATCTTGATCGTTGTTCGATCATTTTATGTTGTTTCTTTTTCGAAACTATGAAGTGTTTATTTACTATCTTATACTAGGCTTCAGTTAATAACTTTTATTTTGTATGATATTGAAGTTGTGATTATGGTGCGTTTGTTAACAATTTTAATTTAGTAATGTTTATCCATGTTAAAGGATTTTTTCATTTTGTTTCGTCTTATTTACTTATGCAAGCGTTAAACTACACAATCCTAAATGATATAGGCAATCTTTTTTAAAGGATTATTTTAATATGCAATTTTCTTTGTAACGTGTGTATGTTTGTGAGTTTGTGGCTTCTGTTAAAGGGATTATTTTTGTATTTTGTATTATTTCTTTCTTAAAATTTATATATATATATGTATGTACATTTGTGCGTATGTTATTACATTATATAAGATGTTTAGTATTTGTATTTCATATCAATGAATTACTAAGGGTTTTCTTTCTATCATTATTCATTGATTATTTTATTATTGTTTCATCATTTTTCGCGGGATGTATTGTTGTAACACTATATGTCGTACAAGATTGTAGACGATAACAATGGTGATCTCGAAATCAAGACCTCCCCTTTGTTGAATGATAACGACCAGTCAGTAGTTATCGCCAGTCGTTGTAGGTAAATGTGACGAGAAAACATCTCAAGGGAAGAAAATCTGTTATTCGATTCATAGATCCCATAAAAGGAGACCATCCAACGACCGAACGCATAGAAACACGTGGTGATTTGTGTCTATGATTTAATAAATAATGTTTAGTCCCTTTGTTCCCAGGTAGGACAGCTATAAGTCTGCGAACGTACAAAGTTAGAATATGGGGTTCGAATCCCCGCCTTAGTTCTATGTGGTTTGCTCTAAAATAAACGAATAAAACATTGGTCTCTTTATTTCCTAGCACGAAACCCAACATCATTATTTAATTTATTATTCAGATCCTCCCGTTATAAAACAGACCAATCTCATTCTCTTTAAGTAAATTATTTACATAAAAATACCATAACATATAGTATTTAGTTAACAGCAACCGTTTCAGAGTTATATTAGAACATCTACTTCCCTTAAACTCTTCATTTTCATAGTAGATTATTTGAAGTAGTCTTTAATTAAGTGACATAGTTATTCAAATAACATCAAATTTCACAATATTGGCATGGCCTGGTGGTTAGAAAGCTCGACTTCCGGACTGTGGGCTCAAATCTCCTTGACCGAACAGGCTCGCTGTTTCATGCATGGTGAATTACTATGTGACGGTCAATTCCTCTGTTTGTTGGTTAAAGAGCCTCCTACGAATTGGTGGTGGGTTGTGTTGATTTCCTTTCTTCCCTAAATGTAAACTGAATATCATGTAGGATATTCAATGCGCTGAACTCTAAACAAATCAAAATAAGATATTGGACAGCAGAAATTGTTACAAAACTAATCCTGCACGCTAGTGTGTTAATCAGAGTGAGTAAACAAACTGGTTTCCGCCAATGAGCGAAAACTGTGATTTACTTTTCTATTTTTATCGGCAGTCACTACATTTTATTGTAACTATCGCTTACATGAGGGCCAACTATAGATATGGACTGTCATGAACGTCTCCGTTCACTGATTCTTTAGAAATTGAAAATGGAAATACGATGGCGTTGAATACTGAATAAACCAAAATAACACACGCTGCATGAAGAAGATGGTATTGGTTTAGGAATATAAATAGGGACGGTTTGTGTTTATTCATTCTCAAAAATGATTTTCACATGTATTACATGTGAGCAGTGTGAGGTTTGTAAAGAAACTCCTGCACGTGCACTTCCTTTAACTCTACCAAGTATATTTATGCATAGTTTTTGCGTTGATCCCCATCTATGCACGCGCTTTAATAGACTTTAACAGTTAGCAACAGGGGAAAGTGTTTGTTTGTTTTTGGGATTTCGTGAAAAGCTACACGAGGGCTATCTGCGCTAGCCGTCCCTAATTTAGCAGTCAAAGACTAGAGTGAAGGCAGCTAGCATAAACACCCACCGCCAACTCTTGGGCAACTCTTTTACGAATGAATAGTGGGATTGACCGTCATTTGTTCCGTATTAAAGTTACTGTGTATCTAGTGAAGCAGTTCAATTTACACGAAGATATTATTTTTCGATACTGATTCAGCAAAAAATCAGTAATAAGACTAAAGAGATAATTTAGGTCTCGTGTTTTTTATGAAAGTATAGTACATTTAAAATGTTAAGGTGATTTTACACACATGTATCATTGGAAACTTCGATTGCGCACGTGACATTGGCGAACGCGAGTTATCGTGAAGGTTCTTTATACTAGGGCTGATACGATATGTATCTAGCTGCAGAAGTTTTACCCATGGTTTGTTATGACGTTAGACAGTCTTGACTCTAAAATTTAATTAGAAACAAATGTATAATGCCAAGAGCTTTAAATGTAAGCAAATGTAGTTTCATTTGAAGTAATAAAAATATTAATTTTGATTTATTTTGTATTTTTATGGTTTTTACTGGGCTTTGTGAAACTAACCAACTTCTTATAAAATTCAGGTGGTGAATATAGCAGATAAAATTTGGAGATTTACTGAATACAAAGGTCGGAACTTTATTTAGGAGTTTTGTTTATAGATATTGTTAATATTTAGATGGAGAAAAGTATTTTAAACTTATCAAGATCGATTTATACTCGGAGCAGTTTGGCTCTATATATTATATTATTGTTGTTTGCTGGTAAGCACAAAGAGCGATGTGTGCTCTGCCCAACAAGGGTATCGAAATCCGGTTTTTCTAGTGGTACAAGTCCGCAGACATACCACTTTGCTACTGTGGGTGACATATACTAAAACATCAATTTTTAGTAAAATATTAGAAATTTTTATTCTTTCTGTGTAAAAAAATTTGCATGTTTAATGAAATCTCGTCAAATTTCGTGAAGAAACATAAATCGTGCTGTGTTGCAATGCACTGATACAATCCTGTGATGGCATCATGATACGTTACTCACAGTGGGGTAGCTAGGGGGGGGGGTAACTGTCCCCGAGCGCAGCATCGGGGGTGGAGCGCCAAATTGATGTTACATTATTAGGAATGAATTACAGAATGAAATGTTTTCCTCTCTTAACCAGTTTATGCCCAGTGTCCCATATATAGGAGTTGCAACGTCATGTGTTGCCAAAACTTGGTTGTGATTTGGTCACGTTATTTCATAACGCTGTCTAAACGTTGTGAAAACGTCAGATTGCAACGTCACTTCCTGACGAATAATGGACGTTGCTATGTAACTGATCACATTTTTTTATTAAGTTGTCTTAACGTTATGAAAACGTCAAAATGCAGCTACTTCATAGCGAATAATCAACGTTGTTATGTAATATTGTGTAAGCATTGTGAAATGTAACATTATACGTTGTAAATCAGTAATCAGAACGCACATTACACAGATACTTCACCGAACAAAGCCGGTAAATTGTCTATTACTTGATCCAGTTTTTGGAATGCTACCATGGCCTCAGCGCCCTGTCCTTCGGGAGTAACCGAACGGCTATAACAGATAATTGAAATGGAAGTTTAAATGACTTTACTAGACCCTGCAAGTCTGGTGAAACAGCAGAGGATGTAGGAATCACAGCAGAAAATGAAATGCTATGGCTGATGAAAAATATGATTGACAAAATACACATAGAAATGGAAGACAGATTCATTAGCTTGAAGAAACTAGACTCTAGTTTTGGCTTTCTTTTAGACATAAAGGTATTGATGTCCACAACTAATGAAAATAGCTTGAAACAGAGATGCATATTTATGGGAAACTCTTATGATACAGACTTGGATGGCTTGGAGATGTTCAGTGAAATAATGGACTGCCGAATGCTACTCAAGACAAGGGCTTATGTTAAGCTTTCGACACCAGAGGACCTGCTTCGCTTCATTGTGCAGTATGGGGATGATGTATTTCCAAATCTGAGAATTGGTCTGCAGATCTTACTGACTGTTGCAACATCTATTGTCAGTTGTGAAAGGTCTTTTAGTAAGTTAAAACTTATCCTGTCTTACCTGAGATTATCCATAGGACAGGAAAGATTGTCAGCCTTGGCTTTACTGAGTGTGGATCGAGAGGTTACCGACAGCACAAATTTTGAGGAATTAATCGATAAATTTGCAGCAGCAAAGGTAAGAAGAATTTCGAATTTCTCTTTGAAGTTACATAATTACATCCAAAGCATTATATCAAACTATTTCTTTTACTTTATGTTAACTTTTCAGGTTACTATATCCAAAGTAATGTTTTAAGTTTTCGCAATGTTATATTTGACTATTATTTTTGTATAAAATAATTTTGCATTAATTTTTATATACATTCTTATTTCTGATTCTGTCCTCTGTTATTCAAATATATCTTCAAAGTGCCATTGTTGCCTCAATAATTTAACTTTTTTCATCTCTTTCATACCCTGAAAATACGCCACGAAATGCAGGTTTTCATGTTCTAAAACTCATAAATTTTCGGGAAAGCATGACGGACCCCCTTATGGCTTACATTTTGTCACGAGGGGGCGCTGAAAACCCAAGCTACGCCTTTGGTTACTCATATCGTATCGACACAACCATAATATATAAATACGTAGCACGCTTAAGTTCAAGAGACTGCTTCTTCATATTATGTAGCATGTTCGATATCTATTGTACAAGTTAGCAATCTCAAATATCTATATAGATTTCTTATGCTTCTGAAGGTCGTTTCAGAATGTGGTATAAAGGTGGATTTCCACACCACATATTAACGGAAACAAGTTTCACCATTAACCCAACCAGTGAGAAAGTCGTTTATATAATTCGGGCATGTTGAATAAAAAATCTCGACATGGTTTATACTTGGTCAGGTGATTAGGACAGAGATGAAACCAAATTCATGTTGCTGTCCAGAATGACATCAGGTGAAATGAAAGGCAAGGTCATGAAGAATTTAATCGATCATACTGCCCAACTTTAGGGTGGACAACATTAATAATCAAAACTGTTTGGATGTTTGTTTTGACTGAAAATCTTTAGTAATTTAGAGGGTCAAAATTTTTATAGTAAGTCTTGTCTTACACACTTTGAAAGTAGACGAGATGATCGCGAATATACCATCACGTATCTATTTATAATCATCGCTTTTAAGACATGCATCCAGAGAACACAGAATCAGAAAGGCATTTTACTAAACCTTGAAAACCATGGCAACGTTTGTAAATACCAAATGATTGATCACTAAATATTTATAAAATATTTTAGGTTTCAAATCTACCAATAACAAACAGAACAAAATCAAGGTCTGCCCGTTTGAATAGCAAATAATTTACTTTGACTCAGTGTTATTACAATGGAATTAAAGCAGCAAGTTAATTTTGTACACGGGTATGTGGTATGATTGAAACCAAGGTGTGACGGTTGATAATTTGATGGGCTGAGGGAGAATGGGTTGAACTTTGGGCTGAGAGAGAATGGGTTGAACTTTTAATCAGTGGAATTGGGCGGAACGAAACCATTCTTACGTTCGTTTGTAAGTGTAGTTGTAGACTAGCTGTTCTTCGTTTAAATAAGCCTAAAACGAATTCGGGTAAGTTGACTAGTTACGACTTTGATTGATCGATTTTATCCATTATAATGATCGTTGTTAATTGCCAAAACCTATTGGTTATTAAATACGGAATAGGAGAAAAGATTACTTTGATTATAAAGTGATTTGTAGCCAACACTTTGCCGAGAGAGTTAAGTATTTTTTTTTTTTTTTTTTTGAGGGGGCTGTTATCTTCTCTATATACAGAACATATATTGTATCCGAAATTAGGTTTGCTATAATGTAAGAAATAACTTTAATATATCTGCAGTGAAATAGTGCTAGCGCATACACACCTATGTGCTACTTATGGACAGTTATATGTAGATTTGACAAATTAATTTTTACCAGTAAACTTACCCACTGATATTATAAACTCATATTAATTACGCTATGTTTAATAAAAATTCTGTGGGCGAAATCAATTGCTACTTTGAAAACGCGGAAACTACATGGAAATATTTCACCAAGTACGAAACAGTGATAGGCTGGGCATGGGATAAATATCATGAGGTGCCCAAAATGTCTTGTTCAAATTTATCTCGTTAATCAAAGTGGCACGTTCTATAATTGGTTCATATAAGATGTTAAGAGAGGATACGATAGTAAATATGACCTTCACTTTCATACAAGGGTGTTCATTCCGTTGAGGTATGGGGAGTTATAATAATAAAATAACGTGAATCTTTTCCCACGATGGAAATACAAGTAAAGGAAGTATATATGAATGATAGTAAAGTTTAAACACATAGTTGATGTTATCCTGTGTTTTAAAGGAATTATAGGACCTGATTTTCTGCCATGATAATTTTTTTCCACATTATTTTATCTCCTCTGCATTGTCGGAATAGTACAAAAAAGTGAAAATGTCACCTTCGATGGAACGAACACCCCTATATTACCCTATCTTATTACGTACTACCATCTAAAGTGAGTTATATTTAGCTACTGTTAATACGATACTGTGGCCGCTAGCGAATGAGCGCAAATATGAATGATCAATATGCATTTTTTTTTTGTTTGAACAACTTCAAGCTGAGGTAAGGCCCTTATATTTTTATAGTTGCAAAGTAGATGTTTCAGAGAATTTCATTTTCTATTTCAAAGTATGAGGAACTAAATATAGCCAAACGTGCTGAAAAACAAACGGAATTCAAATATACTGATTTCTTATTACAAAATTTAGCTCTTGACGCTGTGACCTCAGGGTTAGACGGCCTCCTTCAGTAGACCGTTTTACCTAATACCAATGATGTATAGGCCTATGGCGTAAATGTATATTATTGTTCTACACTTGTTTGTTTGGAATTAAGCACAGATCTACAGGTATCGAAATCCGGTTTCTAGCGGCGTGAGTCCGCAGACATACCTGTACCAATTGGGGGCTCCTAAATCAGTATCCACGTTCTTTGTGCCAGTATTATACAGGGTGGCTCGTAAGTTCCTACCCATCTATATATCTTGTGTATCTGTGTGCTGTCCCTCATTCTCGCTGCGTATTATTATGCGACGCATATTGTTCTGTGAGACATTTTCCTCAACATAGCAGGGGTTATTGTTCCAAATGCCGCGGTAACAGCTGCGTTCAACTGATCATTGAATATAACATAATAACATATGGATGGGTAGGGATTTACGGGCCACCCTGTATGTACCACGCAACCTGTGTTTTCCCGATTCATACTAAGAGCCTTTAACTTGTGAGTTAAGTGATTTAAATAAAGTTCCTAATAGCACACTTCATCTAAATTACCGCTGTTATGAGTTAGATTACAGTCATTTTATTACATATTGACTGTTGGTTTATTTAATATTATAGTTAAAACAGCACCGACCATTGTAATACATTTTTAACATCTAGGAAAAAGATTATGTCAAATCTTCGTTTTAACGATAAAATATATTTATAGTACAGCTCGTTTTTAAAGCATTTTTATTTTTCATGGCATACATCTTAATTAGTGAAAATAGCATTCAAAATTAAGATGCCTTCTTACTTTGCCTTCCCTTCTCCTTTCTGGTAATTAACTTTGAAAACTTATAACGTGGTAAGGCACTCGTCTCGTAATCTGATCAATCCCCGCTCGCCCTTTCAGCCGTGGGGACGTTATAATTTAACGGTCAATCCCACTATTCATTGGTAAAAGAGAAGCCAAAGAGTTGGCTGTGGGTGGTGATTACTAGCCTTTCTTTCCTCTAGTCTTGCACTGCTAACTTGGGACGGCTAGCGCACATAGCCTTCGAGTAGCTTTCAGCGAAATTCAAACCAACCAACCAACCGACCAAGCTTGTAACGTAAAAACCGAGTTTCGATACTCGTGCTAGACTCGGAACAGATGGCCTATTCGAGTTGCTTTGTATTTAACACACAAAAAAAATTATCTTTCTAGCCCGCATTATGGTAGTTTGAGGACCTGGCGCACTTATTTTTTGAGGCCCCTTCCTTGAATAGAGTACAAGTAGATTTGAAGTTAAATACAATTAATACATATTAAGTTAATTACGGAATATGAGGTAATTATTCGAAGTAATTATTAGAATATGATATATCTAACTTCTAAGGATGATGTATTAAAATTAAACGATTATAATAGTAAATATTTACTTGTACAACATGGGAAATAAGAATGAATTGGGTACGTGAAAATAAAATATAGTTGTCTCGTACAAAAGTAACATGACAAAACATTATTCTAAAATATTGTTTGTTTTTGTTCTTTGCTTTGACGGAAATAAAATTTCTAATTACATTTTCATAGTCTGTTTGCCAAAACAATTTCCTTTTTGTTGTGAGCAAGGAAAGGACATTTAAGCGTTCATTTAACAACTAAGCCCAAAATTCATTTTTTTACTCTAGCTGTTTCTGAAAAACTTTGCAGTACAGTTCCTGAAGGTTATGCACGAGTATGTTCTTTATCCCACGTCACCATTAATAAACACAGATTCGAGTTTGTCTTTTCTTATTGCTCTGATACATTGTTAGGCTGATAGTGTTTCTACTGTCAAAACATTTAGCAAACCGTACAATTTCTGCGGGAAAAGATCTGTCTAGATCTAGAGAGTATATTCTCCCTTTCTCTTAGGTGCAGCAAAAATTTAAATCTAATTTAAAATTTTGAAATTAGATAGAAAACCACACTTCATTTCTGACTCTTTACATGCAGCAAACCGATTTTCCAAACGTATTTGAAACTTACCAATTACCGGTGCAAAAGTTTCTACATGAAACTTCGAAGTTCCAGCTAAATCAAAATAAATTCATCATTTGTCAGATTTCTTTTCTCTCTCTAAACTGTTGTTCTCTGCATTATTTTCCTTTAAAATATTTTGTGGACTAGTAGCATCTAATGTAAAGTAGTAGGGAAAACGAACAAGGACAGTGAACAGCAAAATAAAACAGACTACTTGTATACTAATAACTATGGTTATTCTAAGCTGGAAGTACTGATTGTTTAACAAGAAAATACAAAAAAATTACTTGTTTAGGTATATCGCATGTCACTCTTTATTATAGGGACTCCTTTTAAATAATTTTTGGCCGATTGTGGACTCGTGGTTTGCGTGACTTGGTTTCGAAATCTGACAGTTCTTGGCTACCGGACCGTAACTGCTAATTTTGGGACTCTGGGTGCTATATAAGAGATATTGTCAAATCCAACTATTCAGTTAGATAAGAGTAACCAAGAATTTGTGGTGGGCTGTGTTGATTAGCTGTTTCTTCTTTAGTCTACCAATTCAAAATGATTAGTGGCAGTTTTTCTCTACTCAAAAATTCTGGTGCATTTCAAATGTATGCACTAATTTGGCTCTAATAATTTGTGATATTAATAAGGATTGTGAAATGTATTCGGTTTTTAACAAACTCAGTTTTTGATATCTTTGGTTTAATGCGAAGTGACATTCTAGGATTCTTGGGAATCGTAAAGATAATTGTTTATGACTAAAAGTTAATACTGTTTTTTTTATATTGCAGGTGTCGTTAAGCAGTATCCTTGTCAAATGTTGACGCGTTAGAATTATCAATTTGATGAAAGTATTTAAAAACGTCGGTTAGATAACGCTGTTCCCTTAGAAATTTATTTTTTTGAAGCTAAAAGTGTGTAAATAATGTGGTTATAATTGAAAGTGCACAAAACTACTACGTAAATCTCCCATTTCATATATACATATAAAGCGTTTTTCTTGTTTACTTTTTGTCCGAGTTTGCATTATTTCTGGTTCTTTCTCGGTAGCGTTCAACGGAAGGAAGGCATAGGAAGAGAGAGAAACTTCGAAGGACAACTATGAGTTTGCCTGATATACAGACACGGCGTAACCTGACTTGATGAGAATAGTGATTTCTTTAGGAAACTGAGTCTAAAACGAAATGATTCACAATTCATCTTGGATTTGTAAGATTTGACGAAAGTCTATTCTGACGGACTCTGCCAAATTGGGTAATTATACTTCAGTAAAACTTGTAAAAGTCGTGTTAATTTGGACCAATGCATTAGGGTTTTTAAGTATAATTGAAGCTCAAAGATTAAAGTGATTTCAAGGATTTTCTTCCGTCTTGCTCGAAATTGTACTATACAGTTCTGAAGAGATTTCTCCTCTACCAAATAAGGTGATTCACATTACCGATAGATAAGTAATATAACTTTTAAATTTTAATTAAAATCATGGATAGGTTTAGGTACCACAGCAACCGTACATTTACAACGGTGAACTGTGCACATATATGTAAAAAATATAGGCTTTGGTGGTACTCCAAAACTGCTGAATGCTTGCTTATTAAAACGTGTGTACCACGTTTTTTTTTTAATAATAGAAAGGAACCGATAGGAAGCTACAAAAGTGAACATAGAAAACACTCGTTGTTAAAATGCTTCTCAGATGAAGAATCAATCCGCCAAAAGTTGTATTTTTAAATTTGTCTATGTATTTACTGAGGATATGTCCTTGATTATACGCTTTAAAATCTGATAAAGTTATGCTAAGTTTCAAGTGGTACCTAATAGCGGTAACTTATTCAAAAGGAAGGAGTATGAAAGAAACTCAGTTACCTGAAAAAGAAATAAAACTTTCGTATGTCTAAAAACATTTATACTAAACATGGAAATTTAAGTAATAAATCACACCATTGTTCGCATATACAGATTACGAGTCTGAATAGTGAAGTAATTATTTTTGTAGAGAACGTTTTACACACATACACTGAAAATCGAAATCTTTCTGTTATCAAAGATGTGGCGTCAAATCAGCATTCTTCAGTTCAGAAAATGAAATCATGATCAAGTAATGCATTTCAGTTTACTGGATAGGAAATAGTACTGCGTGTATCAATAATAATTTAGATAGGTGAAGTAGCACAAGAAAGTGGATATATTTTTGTGGTGAAGTTACTTGGTGGGTTTCTTTGTTTTTCAACCGACTTAATGTATTTATATTTCGTTATAGGAGCTGTTGTATAGTGGATGCTTTTAAAAATAAATGTCAGTTACATTTAGTAATCACTTCGTGACTTTCTGTGAAGAAAAACAAAACACCTAAGCCAAAACATTCCAAATTAGAAATCCATCAAGGTCTTGTTTTTACACGAATTTAATTAACTAAGGATAAATACTAAAATTAATAATTTATTAACTACTAATTACGTTTTTTTTTGTTCAATATATTTGTATAACTTCAGAAGTGTAGTCTTTTATCCTTAGTATTTGGTAGTATAAATCGGCTCCAATTTTTCGGTGTTTGATTTTATCCCCAATATTTAAATAAAACCAATCTTGGTTAATTTAGTATACTTTTAAATAAAATATAAGTTTCATATGAATAATAAAAAAAATAATTGTTTATTTACTAAATTTGTTTTTCAGAGCAAATATTGTGAACGCTGAATAGAGCTACAGTTGAAATTGAATTATTTTATTATCGGGTTTAGAAACGCCACAGATATACCAGTGAACATTCATAGTACTTATCAAAACCGATTGCAGTCTGAGAAATTTGAGTCAAAAGATACTCGTTTATATTTTTTTTTTATTTTGCTCATGTGGTAATCTCAAGTTAAACAGATTTTTCGACAAATATCAAATAGGCAAACCTGAAAATAATATAATAGCAGATTTGATCAATAAATAAGAGTGTTGTTCTGTAGTATGTAACTTAACTATGTTACGTGATAAATAGTGACTGGACACGTTTAAAGGACAGTGAAAACGATATGTTTCTGTTTGCGAAACAGAAACAACAACAACAGTGTATGAATCCGCGTAAATAACTAGAGAGTTGTTTCTACTGAATCGGTGAATAACTTGTTAACTTTCCTTCTCTCAATATGACTCTCTGCCAATCTAATCACGATGAAAATAAAGTAGAACTGACCAAAGATAGTGCTCATGAATTCAATAGATAAACTCGGTTTCTTTGCCCAGTCGACAGTATTAGCTCGAGATCTTTGTTCTCTCACAGTATTGGTCGGCTGTTTCATTTAGTAAACGTTATACTTGGCTGGCAAAAAATATTTCTGTGCAATCTTTTTCAATGAATGATATATATTACTGCGATATCCTCTCGAGCAAAACGGACATTATCAACTATAGAGAACAAATAAACAAAGCAACTAGAACAAAGTAATCTTAACGGCTTTATGGGCCGGTGTCGCTACTCTTACAGTACAGAAAATTAAATTAAAAAAAAATAGTAAAAAATCTCTGCATCAGTAAAACGGGAAGAAATATATGATATGCCATACTAGAAGTAAATAAACTACGAATATCATGAAAATTATTATGAAATGTAAAATTTAATTGAAATGAACCAATAGTTTTGCTCAGCTGCGCATTACGTTGTGTCCCCATTTTGAATATAGATAAATTACATACATTCATACTATTGTAGATTTCAGTATGATTACAAAACCTCACTATCTTCTGTAGTTATTTTACCGTTTAATGAGTGCCAAAAATTAAGTCGTCTTCATAATAAAACTGACAGAACACTTTGAATATTAGTGTTAACGTTGTTTCCTATAGGTTTGGTTTGGTGGTTGTTAAGCATACAGCTTTAATATGGGCATCGAAACCCAAACTTTAATGTCGCAAATCTGCAAACATGTTGACTTTGTATCGAAATGTTTTTCTCCATGAACTGATACATTTTCAATGATATAGAATATTGACGATGTCTATTAATTTCAGGAGATGGCAAAAATTGCTGAATTATGTAATGAGAACGTCTCTTTAAATAAAGTTAACCAGAGAGTAGACAGAATATTATTAATATGCATGCAATATATTAAAATTGTTTCCGAAATTGACACTCTGGCACCAGATGTTTGTTAGCAATTCTCAACATATTAAAAATAAATACCTTTTATAAGTTTAACAAATTTAATTATTAAATTTTCATAAAAGCATGACATTACAAAATGTTGACTTGGTTCAGTTTAGGGCCCGGCATGGCCAGGTGGTTAAAGTATTCTTCTCGTAATCTGAGGGTCGCGAGCTCGAATCCCTGTCGCAATATCTGACTTTCCGTAAATCAATTCCAATAACAAATGTAAAGTTTTTGGAAAGAATGTTTCGTAACAAATAAGTCATACTACCTATCGCTGTAATGTCTGACATGGCTAGCAGAGTCGTTGTTTCTTTTGGTTTATTCCAGGAATAGTGATACATCTAGAAACACAGATATATTCTGAGCATTTGCCACGTGATTCACTGACTAAAGATTGGCATCTATCCCTAAACAATAAACTTGCCAAACAGTGTAGTCTAGATCAGGATATACAGAAAATAATATATTTTAACTACCATGTAAATCATAAGGGCATAAGTTTGCCATTTTATGTATAACAGTATTATTCTAATTGCTCAACTTCTAGTATATCAGTTCGAGTCACAAATGTTCGTATTTTAATATGTACGAAACTGTAAATGTTCAGAAAATCGTTTCGTAAAATTCACACGAGAACACATATTTTATATAGAACAAAATACAAACTCCCCTTTCATATTACTTCACTTATACAGTAGCGTCATTCTTCAAACCTATAACATAAATGTTACTTTTCATTCACGTGGTTTAAAAAATACTGTATCGTTTAATATACAAATAATAGTCTCTTTTTAACTTGACTTTAGTCAAACATACAGTTTTTGCACTTTTCTACGTTATGCTTATATTGCGAAGACTAAATCGCCTATCTTGCTGTTCACACTTATTAAAACGTACTTCCAAATTCACAAGGTACGATACAATTTATAAAACCAGCGATTAAAGTTTTGGCACTTCAAGAATATGTGTTTTAGTTACATTGCTAATTTAGTTATTTTATGTAACCATTGTTAGTTTACCTTAAATATTTTCTTACATTGAGACGTTCCCCTATTGTCAGAGCCGTATGTCTGCACGATTCACATCGCTAAAAAGCGGGTTTCAATACTCGTGGTGGGAAGAGCACAGATAGCCCATTGTTTAGCTTTGTGATTAATTCTAAACAAACTAACAAAGCTTTAGACGCAGTATGTCAAAGTATTTGTTTAACTGTGTAAGATCACATAGTTTCAACGTATTTTATAAACTATAAGTGTCTATTAAATTATTACAAGACTGATATAAATTAAGTAACGCTCATTATAACAACAGCAATAAGAGAAAAGTAATAACATAAAGGCTTAACCTTTTACTCCATTCATCACTCATGTTTCAAAATAACCACATTCATCGTCAGCCGAAGCTATCAAGGGCTATCTTCGCTAGCCGTCCCTAATTTAGCAGTGTAAGACTAGAGGGAAGGCAGCTAGTCATCACCACCCACCGCCAACTCTTGGGCTACTCTTTTACCAACGAATAGTGGGATTGACCGTAACATTATAACGCCCCCACGGCTGGGAGGGCGAGTATGTTTGGCGCGACGCGGATGCGAACCCGTGACCCTCAGATTACGAGTCGCACGCCTTAACGCGCTTGGCCATGCCGGGCCGGCTTTGTCCGCCGCGAGCAATCGAATCCCGGATTTTAGCGTTGTAAGTCTATAAACTTACCGCTGTCCCAATAATGGTATTTAGCCGTATAACCTGGCTAACAGCTTTTGCTGTATTTTGATATATATAAATTGTCTATGACATTTTTCTATAAACTCAGAATTGTTTAAAAAGTGATACGTTTTGAAAACTATAGTAACAATAATAAATTAGGCCAACGAACTTAATTTGTAAAAGTTCTTTTGGTCTCTAATAACCGATTTTACATAATTCAGCTACGATGGTTTGGAAAATAATACTAATTTTGTTACCACATAAAGACTTTTTATAAATCTGGAAGAAATAAAAAACTCCTACTTAGATCAACTTCACAACAAATTTACCACAAATAAAAAATGTGTGGGTCATTTACACAACCTCTTGTTGCCATAGCAACGAATAAATGATATTGAAAATAAAACAATAGTGTCAAAGTGCACGCACAAACAAATACTATCCAGAAATGAACACCATGCGGCATGTTAACCGTTTATACACTAGATGTGCTTTTATGGGTTCTTGAACTATCGATATGACTCTCACGTTGCGATTAGTCTAGAGAAATCTACAACCAACAATTGTTAACATTTAAAGCATAATAAATTGTGACCCAATTATAATGAAAATGATTAATTTATGTAAAAGTACTTGTGATGTTTTGTGAAAATTCTGTACATGATGAGGAGGGAGGAAGGATATCATTTTTGTATTGAGCGAACAGAAATTACTCTAGGACATTTAAAACAATAAAACCATCTTAGGCATCAGTAATCTTAATGTTGTATTTAGTAATACAAATATAAAAGTTGTCAATAATTGTTTGTCAGTCACGCAGAAGAACTTCAATATTTCAACAACACACACACACACATAAAGAGTAAAGTGGGCCTTGTGAAACGGTAAGCTACACAGTTTGTTGTGTTCCGCTCATCACGGGTATCAAAACTCAGTCTGTAATGTTAAAAGTTCATGTACATACCACTAGGCCATTGGGGAGGGGCAGTGCTGAAGGTCTGCAGACTGTGCTAAGCTACTGGAAGATGCAAAAGTAGGTTACTCAAACAATAGGAAAAGTTCATGTTGATAAATTATCTGTTTGTTTGTTTGTTAGTTGTTTAAAGCGAAACTACGCGATGAACTATATGTGCTCTTCTCACAGTGTGAATTTAAACCTGATATTTAGCGTTATGGGGCCCAATATGCCACAGAGCCATTGAGGCGCATTTTCGTAAATAGCCCTAGGTTGGTGTAGCAGATGCGTATACACAACAAAATATAATAATCATATTCTGTTTTCTTTAGTTTCAGAGACTCTTCTACGAATACTGGGAAATAAAATTAGTGACAACTCCGACAGCCGGGGAGTAAATAGTGTTTTTAGTTTACAACATTTTGATTTCTGGTTAAAGATACGAGACAAATCCTATTGTTGTAAGTATTTCTTATCTCACTAAATTAGTACAATACCGGAGGACTAAAAGACAGTTTAATCATACCCGTACTAAGTATAATCTTTTACTATAACAAAAACGGCGTCTTAAATATTCATAATATCACCTGTGAAATAAAATACTTTGAGAAGCATACTCTGATATAAAATATCCAACTTGTTTCTAATTTATAAAACATGCTATTTGTCTGGAAGTTTTTCTTTTATCAATATAGCATTTTTTCCCAAGACTGATTTGAAATGCTGGTTAAACATGAAAGGTTGAGAAGTGAATGCGTTAAAAATTAACTTCATACACGTATTTAAGTTTTATAGTTCACATTAAGAAATATCACATCTGTTTACAGAACTATTTATTTTAAAATATGAAGTGATCATTGAGCCCACACATGCACAATTGTTTTTCTTTTTTTTTTTTAGTCGGATTCAAGGGCGTGGTGAAAAAAAATCAATTTGACAGAGACAGCTGGAACCGTCGGTTGATATATTATGATTTATTACATTATCACACAGCTTTGAATTATAACATTTTCATGCATACAAATAAGATATTCAGTTGTATAATTATTTTTATTTTAGGGCTTGAGGGCTTCCAGAATAAAGCGGTCGTGTTTGATATTAAGAACTTTACGGAGAGAAATATCAATCACAACGTTATAAGTTTGTTTTTGAATTTAACGCAAAGCTACTCGAGGTCTATCTGCACTAGTCGTCTCTAATTTAGTAGAGTAAGACTAGAGTGAAGGCAGCTAATCATCACCACCTACCGTCAACTCTTGGGCTACTCTTTTATCAAAGAATAGTGAGATTGATCGTCACATTATAACGCACCCACGGCTGAAGAGGAGGGCATGTTTCGTGTGACGGAGATTCGAACCCGCGACCCTCGGATTACGAGTTGAGCGCCCTAACCACCTGAACATGCTGGGCTAGTTTAAAATGGAATAGCGAAATAGGTTAAAAATAGAAACGATTATTGATGTTTTCACTTGCAATACCAAATAGTACTTCCATGGTCTTAGTAACGGTCATTTGCTTGACTTAAAATTCAAATTCTATCGTCTGTTAAATCTTATATAAATTATTATTAAAATACACTACACGGCCAGAAGTATGTGGACACCCGACCATCACACACATTTTTGTGCTTGTTGAACATCTCATTCCAAAACCATGGGCATTAATATAGAGTTAGTCTCCCTTTTGCTGCTATAACAGCCTCCACTCTTCTGAGAAGGCTTTTCACCAGATTTTGGAACATGGTTGCAGGGATTCACTCCTATTCAACCACAAGAGCATTAGTGAGATCGGGCGAGAAAGCCTGGCTCGCAGTCGGCATTCCAGTTCATCCCAAATGTGTTCGATGGGGTTGACGTCAGGCTCTGTGCAGGCCAGTCAAGTTCTTCCACACGAACCTGGGCAAACCATATCTTTATGAACCTCGCTTTGTGCACAAAGGTATTGTTATGCTGAAACAAAAAAGGGTCTTCCCCAAACTTTTGCCACAAAATTGGAAGCACACAATTCTCTATAATGTCATTGTACGCTGTAGTATTAAGATTTTCCTTCACTGGAACTAAAGAGTCTAGTCCAAACCATGAAAAATAGTCCCAGACAATTGTTTCTCCCCCACAAAACTTTACAGTTGGCACTATGCATTCAGGCATGTAGCGTTTTCCTGGCATTCACTAAGCTCAGATTCGTCCACCAGACTGCCAGATGGTGAATCGTGATTCATCACTCCAGAGAAGGCATTTCTACTGCTCCAGAGTCCAATGGCAGTGCGCTTTACACCACTCCAGCCAATGCTTGGCATTGTGCATGGTTATCTGTGGCTTGTGTGCAGCTGCTCGGCCATGGAAACCTATTTCATGAATCTCCCGACGAACAGATTTTGTACTGATGTTGCTTCCAGAGGCATTTTAAAACTCGGTAGTGAGTGTTGCAACTGTGAACAAACAGTTTTTACTCGCTACGCGCTTCAGCACCCTGCGGTCCTGTTCTGTGAGCTTGTATGGCATACCGCTTTGTGGCTGAGCTGTTGTTGCTCCTAAACGTTTTCGCTTCACAATAATAACACTTACAGTTCACAGGGGTAACTCTAGCACAGGGGTGTGCAACATTTTTCGTCAGTGGGCCATATAACCAACTTCATCAATCAAGCGGGGCCACTTAAAAAACAAGCTTATTCGTGTACATGCACAATAAATTAAAAAAAATTCTCAAAATGCAAGCAATAATATTTTATATTTTTGCATGAGTGATCATTTTAGTGCGACACTTGAAATTTAGAGTCCTTGCAGAGCTTGTCAATGTCAGCTTTGACAGATGTGGTTGCCACTCTTAACTGACTGGTCAAATGTTCATCAGTCAGCTGACTTCTACATTTGGTTTTGATGAGCTTCATTTTGGAGAAAAATTGCTCACAGCAGTAGGTGCTACCAAAAAGGGAGGCAATTCTTTGTGCATGACGGGACAAATTGGGAAACTTTTCACGTACACAGAGTTTGTAAAAGTCTATCAAACTGTTTTCAGAGAATTTCCTTTTAGTGTCCATGTCAGCCTGCAGTTCAATGAGTTCCATTTGGCAATCATCAGGACTGTCTTCCACTGCCAAATCAAAAGGTTGAGCGAACAATTTCAATCTAATTTCAGTTTGTCTGAAATCTGGAAATCTGTTTGCAAACTCATCACGCAGCTTTTGTACACTGGTTCCATATTTGGTGCAATCCAGATTAGAAATTCCAGTTTCCTGGTTGCAAGACATGTAAAATGGGTCAATATGGCTCTTCTCAACTGAACCTGGAAAAGTTCCAATTTCTTCTCAAAAGCACAAATATGCTCAAACAACTTATTCACAAGTTGACTTTTCCCTTGTAGTTTTAAGTTTAAATCAGACAGATGCTGTGTAATGTCTGTGAGGAATGCTAAGTCATTCAGCCAGTTCTCATTGCTCAAGAAGTCCACATTCTGACGTTTGCTCTCCATGAAGAACTTAATCTCCTCTCGCAGATTCCAGAATCTCTTCAAAGTAACAGCTCTACTAAGCCAACGTACAGCAGAGAAGTACAAAACATCTGAATACTCACTGTCCAGCTCATCTAAAAAAGTTTTAAATTGTCGATGATTTAATCCTCGTGTTCGAATATAATTTACGCATTGGACGACATTTTTCATGACTTCTGCAAAATCCAGAACTTTGGTGCACAAGCTCTCTTGGTGAATAATGCAATGGCTTACAACTACGTCTTGTGCTCCAATTGCAGTTAGAAATTTCTTGGTGAATCCATTTGTCCTACCTGTCATGAAAGGAGCACCATCTGTTGTAACACCACATAATTTATAAGGATTCAGTTCAAACTTTTCTACAACCTTAAGCACTTGTTCACAAATATCCTGTCCTGTGGTTGTGGAGGAAAGGCTTGCCATATCTAAAACTCTTCGAAAACATCAAAGCCTGCAGTAACAGCTCTGATGAAAATGACAAGTTGGGATGTGTCATTGATATCAGTGCTTTCATCCAAAGCCAGACTGAAAGCTTCACACGAATTCAATCTCTCTTTCAAAGTTTCTTTGATGTCCTCTGAAAGATCTTTTGCCCTGCGTGAGACAGTAAAGCGGAAAGGCTAGTTTGCTCCACCAAATATTTTTTCTCTGGACATGCATATTCTGTGAATATTGTTAAACAATTTTAATAAATTCTCCATCACTGAAAGGCTTTCCCTTTTCTGCCATACATTCACAAAGCTTAAAACTCAGTTTGTCACCAGTTCTGAATTTTTCTTGAAAGTGGTAAAAACACCTTGTTGCTTTTCAATGGATGTTTTAAATGTTCAATTTTCTCCTTTCGTGCCTGACCAACAATTTCATCAAACTGGGAGGAGTGCTTAGTTGCGTAATGTCGCTTAATATTGTACTCTTTCATGACTGCAATTGTAGTTTGACAGACGAGGCAGACAACACCTTGATTATGTGGGACAACAAGATATTTTGTGCACCATTCACTGTTGAATAACCTTCCCTCATCATCAATTTTTCGTTTCTTAACTGCTGACATTTTACTAGCCCTGAAATCAAAACAAAAATTATTCTCACGAAAATAGCGAAGTAGAAAAAACATAGAATTTATTTACACATGGAACCTCTTATGGACAGAAACACATGTTTCTAAATTGGCATCCCGATCATAGCCTTCCGGTACTTAAATTAATTGAGAATAGCAAAATACAGTGTGACCTCGCCTATTCACGGTTCGCCATTCGCGGCCCCGCATATTCGCGGGTTATGCGCGAACTGCGTTTTGTAGGTCACAGAGACTGAAAGGGCTTTTCGAGGAGATTTCTGTTGTATTTACTCAATCAAGCCGTTTTTATCAATTGTCGTCTTCACCAAACAAGATTGGACTGCTATTGGCTGACTGCCTCAGCTTCCCCAACAACGCAAATGGCAAAGCACAGCCCGGTAACGCACGGTACAATTTAGTGAAATACATAACAGTATGCAATATTGCTACATTATTACTGCATCAATGAGTATAAGTATCATTAGTGTTTGGGAAGCATTTCATATTGTATATAATCGCATACATATACGTTTTAAAACTGCATCCAATATTCGCGGTTTTCGCTATTCGCGGAGGGTAAAGAACGTAACCCCGCGAATAACGAGGTCACACTGTACATAGAATCAGATGCATCTGAAAGCAAAAATTTTAATAAATTCAGTAAAGTCACAACAATATGCTAAATAATAATCAATTTACCTTCAATCTCTTGTAGTAACTGTAAAAGGTAATAAAATTTTCACCAATAATGAATGACGGACAGCAGAGGTTAGGGAAAATTGTCGCCAGCGGGCGAAGGCGAGGTTCAGGACATGACGTTGAGTCGTAGACAATAGTGCTAGTGCACGTCACCTATTCATGCCCTAAGGAGGCCGACCAATCGAATTCGGCCTGCTCCTCTCTAGCAAAGATAATTTTAGAAGTTTGTCGAGTCGAAGCCTGGGAATCCCGTAGGATCGATGCTTTTAAAAATATTCCATTTGCGTTGGATTACAGATCAGGCCACATGGTTAGATTACAACAACTAGGGCCACACTAAATGGCTTGGCGGGCCGGGTTGTGGCCCGCGGGCCGCCTGTTGCACACCCCTGCTCTAGCAGGGCAGAAATTTGACGAACTGACTTGTTGGAAAGGTGGCATTCTATGACAGTGCCACGTTGAAAGTCACTGAGCTAGTCAGTGTGGCCCATTCTACTGTCAGTGTTTGTCTAAGGAGATCGCATGGCTATGTGCTTAAATTTATGCACCTGTTAGCAATGGGTGTGGCTGAAATAACTGAACTCACTAATTAGAAGGGGGGGCCACATACTTTTGGCCATGTATTGTAACTTATACTTTGACGTAAACATTCATTAGATATAAGTACCTTATGTGACGTTTCTCTTCAAGAAATAGTTCAAAATAATTCGTTATTTGAAAAAGAACAACAACAAACTTCCTTCACTATTGTTCAAAATTAATCTGTCTCTAATGACAAATTAATCGTAACAACGCTCAGCACAACCTGTTCTTAACTGAAAAAGAGCTGAGCGTTGCTTGTGGGCCTGCTATAAAAGTGATAGTCAGTGCTGTTATTCAGTTGAAAACCAGGTAAAGTTCCGAGTATGTGTCATTTTCATCTAAAATAAATAGATATATTCCTAACAGAGTGGTTGACTTCTGGAACGTGTTGTCTTCAAATGTGATAAATATAGGTGATTTAAGAGAAACTTAAATTAAAATATTTGAATGATAAGTGCTGACTTTGAGTTCTTTTTTTAGTTTTAGCTTATTGGATGGAGGGGCAGTTTAGACACTCTAAAAGGTCTTTTTTTATTTCTTAATGTTATTTGTTTAGAGGCGGGTACTGTTTTCTGGCTACCGTTCCACTGGTCATTATTTCAAAATTATGTTGTATTTAAAGTTGAAGATTAAATATTTATTACTATTTTTAACAACACCTCTACTGTCACGGACAGCAGAAGATAACATAAATCAGCATAGAATATTCTTCTCTGTAAAGCCCTTAATCTCATCTAATTTGGGACCAACTGATATTTTTCTAAGCCACGAATGTTTACAGTCGGTTCGTCTGCCCAAATGACAACTGTATAGGTCGAGCATGTTCGGCGACATGGATTCGAACTCGCCACCATCAGATTGCAAACCGAGCGCCCCAACCACTAGTCCATTCCAGGCGCGATATATTTGTGATGGATATTGGTTAAATGTTTTTTTCTGTAAGCAAGCAGCAGAATTATGTGTATTGTTTCCATTGAACCACACTTTCTTTGAACCAATGTTGAAGTTAGCTTGAGCAAAACGTTATATTCAGAATGGTCCAGAATAAATTCAGACCTGTGTGAAGTGTAAACGCCTTAAATGTAACATAAATTTTAACAAGCTGTGGCTTTGGGCAAAAAACAAGAAAAAGGTCACCACAGAGCACTCACTGAATACACACATTATCTGCCGAAATAGATTCGATCAAGCAATCTTCCAGCTGACAGCTGTGACATACAAAAAATTACAAAGAAAGAAACAGCATAAGTTCAGCTTGTTTGACAGAATATCAGTTGGCCATCGTCCTCCAAGAAGCAAAAGACCTTTGCTGATAGATGTTGTATCGTGGTGATTTGGCTGAGAAAAGTGTTTACCACTCTTTTGCCTGGTTCCCTGTTGTAGACCGCTTCCAACGCTACTTTGTTATAGTAGTGCTATGAATACTCTTTTTTTTTTTTTTTTGCCTTCATAGTTATTAAGATCATGCTTATTTCTACTACGAAGTAACTCATACGATTATAAACGTAAACTTTGCCTATTGCAATAATCAAGAAAACTTAAGTTTAGAACACTTTACTTTCTTCCTTCGTCTCTCTCAGTTTATCCTCTTTCTCTCAAATCTCCCGGTATTTTCTTCCTTCTGTGAAACTCCTGTCTTTTTTGTCTCTTTTTTTTTTCTGACATTATACATGTGTTTTGTTGTTACCTTTCAAAATATTTGGGGGTTCTTGTATTTTCTTAATATGTCTGAACTTAGAAAGGAAGCAATTCTCTCTAATCAGAGATATATGATTTATCTAAAAAAAAGATAAAATCAGCACATAGTATTTCGCGCAAAGCTACTCAACGACTATCTGCGCTAGCCGTCCCTAATTTACAAGTGTAAGACAAGAAGGAAGGCAGCTAGACATTACCACCCACCTCCAACTCGTGGGCTATTTTTTTACCGATGAATAGTGGGATTGATCGTTACATTATAACGCTCCCACGGCTGAAAGGGCGAGCATGTTTGGAGCGACGGGGATGCAAACCCGCGACCCTCAGATTACGAGTCGCACGCCTTAATCCAACTGGCCATGCCAGGCCAAATCAGCATATAACCTAGTGATTTATACATATCAATTTGTTATAAAGACCCAAAATTAACTGTAACTGTCTAGTATTAACAAACAAATAACAACAAAAAACCAATAGGTTATTGTGTTTCCAGTGACTGTCAGAGGGGAATTTTACTTTTTTGTTGTTTTTATACAGTCGATAATGCAAATATTATTATGGGTAATTTTATGTATTGTAATTTATTGGAGACGGGTTTTCGATCTATTATGTTACGTATTACGGTTTCAAATAGCGTGAATTTTTTATTTTTCTTTTAATTTAGAAGTTAATTGAATGTTGATATATATCAAAGTTATGATCTTTATTAGCGAAATTGATACACACAATTTTATTTCTTAACACAATTATATTTCTACATATAAACAATAATAGTTTCACCTTGTCGGTATTTGGGTATTGATGATGTTAAATACCCAGGAGGGTCAGGTACATTTGACCTCTTCCTCCCTCCCGAACGATTATAGCGTCTGTCTTTAGGGTTGTTTTTTTTTGGTTTTTTTTTAAAGCTTTGGGCCAGAGTAAAAGTATAACATCATACTCAGGTCCATTTCAGGGCTCAGTCCATGCATGGACGAACAAGAAGTTTTATATATATATATATATATATTTTTTTTTGTGTGTGTATTTTCATATGTATATATATATTTTTTTTGTATTTTTCTCCTTTTTTTTTTCTCGATTGAGCGAATGCTACTACTGCTTGTAGTAACACACACAAAAGAAAGTAATAATAATTATTATTATTCAAGTATTGAATAATAATTCAAAAAGTGAAAAAATAAAATAAAATAAAAAATAAATAAAATAAAATAAAATAATAATGATTAAAAAGAAAATAATAATTATAATAATAAAAAGAAACAAGGACTAAGTGTCTAGTGCATAGTGGCCAGCTTGTGTTACATTTCTTAAATATATGTTAAAAGGGGAGAGGTATTTAGGACCATTTACATCATGTACGTGATATCTGTCGAGATCACACATTAAGTCATTTTTATGCCAATTCTTATTGAAATATTTTAGAGAATTATCCAAGAGTCTTTCAGCTATTGTATCTATGTTTGCATACTTGTGCATGAATGTGGTTGAGGTGCTACGTGGTACTTTATATGCTGAAGTTAGTACAGAATTTTGTATACGTTGAAGTTTCTGTACATGTGTGGGTGCTATGTTAATCCAGGCAGGTGATGCATATTCTATTGTTGGTCTAATGTACGTTTTGTAGATTTTAAGTATGTTGTCTGGTGATGTTCCTTGGATTTTACCTGAAAGACTTCTTGCATAGTTTGCTCTTTTCCAGATTCGTATCAGTACATTTTTAATATGTGGTAGCCACGTTAATTTTGAGTCATAGGTTAGACCTAGAAATTTAGCAGAAGTAGCAGTCAGTAAAAGTGATCCATTCATATAGAGTTTTGGTGGATCTTTTTCAGCTTATTCAGTCTGCTGAATACTATGACTTGGGTTTTGGAATATTAATTTTGATTCTGTATTTCTGGCAGTATTCTTCGATGTTATTTAGGACTGGTTGTAGGTTCGTTGCTGCTATTGACGGAGTGGGGCACTTTTCCAGACTGCTACATCGTCAGCGAACTGTGATGCATAACCTAAATTTAGGTCCGACAGAGGCATATTACTCACGTACATGATAAATAATATAGAGCTAACAACCCCTCCTGCGGGACTCCTGCTTCGGGTGAAAAGGACCCTGAGTGGGCCCCATTTACATTTACTTTACACATTCTGTTATCCAGGAAGTTGGACAGCCAGCGAATAGTTTCCTAGGGTAATGCCATTTCAAGCAATCTATGTCGTAAGCCGTTATGCCACACTGTGTCAAATGCTTTCTCAATGTCGAGAAAGCAAGCTACAGTGCATTCTTTTTTGTTGAAGCTGTCGGTAATTGATTCTGTAAGTCGAATCAGGTGGTCTGTAGTTTGGCGGTTTTTTCAAAATCCGTTTTGAATTTCTGGTAATTTTGAATTTTCTTCTAAGTAAACTGACAGACGATTACTAACTATCCTCTCTAATACTTTGCCAATACAACTGGTTAAGCTAATCGGGCGGTAGTTGTTTGGTTTATTCGCTGGCTTTCCTTCTTTCTGGAACATTAATATTATTGCTTCCTTCCAAGAAACGGGGATATATCCAGCTGATAGTGAGAGATTAAATAACGCTGTTAGGTGTTCATATAATCAATATAAACAATAATACAATTTATAATAATGGTTATTTTAAATAATACCGAGTCTTCATCTGGTCTAAAACTGAATATTTTATTGACGATTCACGATGAGCGAATTGAGTATGAGTTGATACACAGGTACACTTCATTTGTCGAAAATGCTAGCTAACTCTTTTCTTAAGACGCGAGTTTTTCCCGAAGAAAATATCTAATGTCCTCGTTTGTTTGTTTGTTTTGAATTTCGCACAAATCTACTCGAGGGCTATCTGTGCTATCCGTCCCTAATTTAGCAGTGTAAGACTAGAGGGAAGGCAGCTAGTCATCACTATCCACCGCCAACTCTTGGACTACTCTTTTACCAACGAATAGTGGGATTGACCGTCACATTATAACGCCCCCACGGCTGAAAGGGCGAGCATGTTTGGCGCAATTGGGATGCGAACCCGCGACCCTCAGATTACAAGTCGCACGCCTTAACACGCTTGGCCATGCCGGGCCGAAAAAACTGTTGAAGAGGCGTCTAATGTCCTCATAAGAATACTAAGGGCCCAGCATGGCCAGGTGGGTTAAGGCGTTCGAATTGTAATCTGAGGGTCGCGAAATTCCAAAACAAACAAAGCAATACTAAGTCGGAAGTTAATTCACTGAAGTTAAACGGTTTGTAATGTTAGAAATATATAAATGCTCCTGGTTAAATATCTCAAGTTTTTCGATTAATAAGCCTTTGTCAGTTAAAGCTTCCGAGGTTTATAGCAAACCAACAATATAAAAAATGTCTCTCCGGTTGTCGATTTATAAACGTTAAGGCGAGGTTCTAGAATTTTCAGTGGGTTGTTGTTGTTTTGAATTAAGCACAAAGCTACACAATGGACTATCTGTGCTCTGCTCACCAGTGGTATCGAAACCTGGTTTTTAGCGTTGTTAGTCCGCAGATATACCGCTGAGCCACTGGGCGGCTTTTCAGTTGGAAACAATATTCGAAGATACGTCAGTGATTCCGTAAAAGGTATATTTTTGATTCTTACACTTGAAAATATACAAATTTATAGAATAGGAGGTGTTTGTGTGTTTTTCTTATAGCAAAGCCACATTATGCTATCTGTTGAGTCCACCGAAGGTTTGTTTGTTTGTTTGTTTTTTGGAATTTCGCACAAAGCTACTCGAGGGCTATCTGTGCTAGCCGTCCCTAATTTAGCAGTGTAAGACTAGAGGGAAGGCAGCTAGTCATCACCACCCACCGCCAACTCTTGGGCTACTCTTTTACTACCGAAAAGTGGGATTGACCGTCACATTATAACGCCTTCATGGCTGGGAGGGCGAGCATGTTTGGCGCGACTCGGGCGCGAACCTGCGACCCTCAGATTACAAAGCGCACGCCTTAACGCTCTAGGCCATACCAGGCCCTCCACCAAAGGAAATCGAACCCCTGATTTTAGCGTTGTAAGAATAGGTGGGAGTTTCTCAATACACATTTAACAATATAAGTTACATACATTTCTATACATATTCAACTGAAATAGACGTGGGTATTAAAGTTAATATATAATAATAAATCCATGACAGTAAGCAAACATGTTTTAAAAAATAACAAAAATATTAAAAAAAAGTTAAAGAAAGACTGTGATCGAAATATTTATAAGAAAACATATTACGATAGCTGTTAACACGCCGTTTTCTGGTAGCTTTTCCAGTCTAAATTGAACTCCAATAAGTTTGGAAAATGGCAAGTGAAAACAGCGCGTTCAGAGAGGTGTTTCAGTTTATATATATTTATTTCATATTAGAAACTGTAATTATTATCACAAACATGAGTAGTATAAAGGGTAATTGTAAATAAAACTATAACAAACTGGAAATGCAAGGGTTTCTGAAAATTTTCACTGTTTAACAAGTTACATACAATTTATAAATGTTAGGGCACGCACTTTTTTTTTATTTCTCTGTTTATTTCATGCAATTGTGGGTTATTGTACATTGTTAAGTCGGAAATCACCAATAGTCTGTATTTATAATCAAGCCTGGTTATCACACTACAAATAGCAATACTGTTACTGTTATTATCACCACTAGTACTTATCACTAATAGTACTAGCAGTAGTAGGCTTTAATGAAATTTAGTGGAATTTGGCCCACGAGTTTTGTAAATTGTACAATAAAATGGACATTTTCTGAGTTTTAACTTTTACAGATGTGAATGAACATGACGATTATCTGTGACGAGTAATACAAAGTGTAGCCAAGGTTTTATTTTTAGGATTAAAGTTTAAGCTTAAAGTAATTGTTTTATATTAAAAGTATCACTATTCCTTATAAGTTATAGTTATGGAGTTAGGTTAAAAAATGTTAGTGGCTTAACTGTTATGTTAACAAAGGATAATGATGAAACTTGAGGAGTAAAGGGCTTAGATATGATTTTTAACATTTTAAGTGTTGTGAAAAATACTGGTTATATTATGAAAAGAAACCAGTAATTTGAAACAGAATTAAAAAAAAGCCTTTATAAAAATTATTATTTGTATAGTTTCAGCATTAAAATAAATTTAATGATATGAAGAACCCACGAGCTTTGTAAATGAAAAGTTAATTTCTTTTATACTTGTTAAAAGTTTTGTTATGGTATTATTTTTGTAGACAAAGCTATTTTTATTTTAATTTCTTCATTCTGACTATTATACAGCTACTAATAACATGAAAAATATAACTTGTGTGATTTAAAAAATCAACATTATAATTACATTTTCTTGTCAATCTAACAATATTTTGTACCTAGGAATGGTTTAAAGAAAATTTATTTTTTACCTATCATCAATACATACATAGTAATGCTATATAAATTTAAAAAGAAAATGATGTATGCTGTTATGAGAACTTCTAATGTTAATAAACATTGTGAACCTGACAATGACTGAAGAAGGTCGAAACGTTGTTTGTTCCTTTACATAAAAAAAAAAAATTCTCAACCCAAATAAGCCATTTCTACATATATATTTTCTCTACAAGTGGGTTTTCTAGACATCACTGATTCTAATGTCAATGTTTAGGTTGTACAAGATAATTAGTTTTCATATTATGTGAAAGTGTATTTGGACTATTCCTTCTAACATAAGAAAAAATAATACAAAATTCATTGTACTTATTATAAGACATCAGCATGAGACCTATTATATTTGTAAAGCTACATTCTTGACTCAGTCCAGGAAGAATTTTCTGAAAAAGAGTATATTAGAGTATTTCAACCACTGTGTCTATCATATCCAGAAAAGGTATTCACTGTAACAGTTGTTATTAATACAGAATTAGTTGGAAATAACAGTAGCAAACACATAACTGGTTGTAGTTTTATTTAGATTAATTGTTTCTACATTTAAGGTAAAGTTCAATAAAATATATTGGTATTGCTGATTCTTTATTGAAATAAGCCACTGAGATATATATATATATATTTATATATTTCAGCTAGACTAAAAGATGCTGTGTACAAGATACAATTCTGTGTAATTGATTCAGCTACCCTAAATAGTGATTGGTACGTGAGAGGATACTGACTTAGAAATGATGCCTCTCTTGACTTTTATCCGAAATGTAAGATTGTGTACGTGGTTATCAGTTTCCGTAAGATCTGTGTGTTTAATAAAGACAAGGCCATCTGTGAAAGTGTGTAACCAGTGGTTCTACAGTAGTGTGGTAAAGCAAATGCTTAATACTCGTCCACTATATAGCAAATCAAAAGACTTCTCTGAAACAGATGATGAATTTTTGGAAGACCTTGAGGATCGGGACCTACACAAGACGAAACTGTTTCCTGATAGTGAAGATCCTTTTATTGATAGTATTATGTCTTGTCAGAGTGTGGAGGTGAGTTATATATATTATTTTATGTAAATATATGAAAACCTACATTATTGTTGTGTTAAACACTTACTGAGTGAAAGTTTTCCATATGTATGCAGTAATCCATCATAGTGGCATTTTCTAAGCATGAATTAATTGAAACAAATACACTTTACATTTTACTGCCAACACTGTTTTGATTTTTATGGATCTAAATTTCCATTTTTTGTGTGAGGAAAGGGCCGTGTTTTCTTTTATATGCAACTGAGGCTTTAAAAAGTTAATGGGGCATATGTGTAAAGGGTTTAAGTATTAAAGTTAAGAAAAATTAACTAGTCTTGTATGATGACCATGTTGGTCCATTGGGTAACATGACACACTGTATGTGATTTCTGAATTTTTTTAATTAGAATGTTAAGTTAAATTTCAGTTGTGAAAGTTGCATAAAAAGGCTAGGAATGTATCTTAGAAAATGTACAACCCAGAGCTTTAGGGGGGTTTCTAAGCCTACAAAGCCTTAACCAATAGATTTATTTCAGTCAGAATGATTATTAGACACTTTCACCATTGTGTCTGCTATATTACACGGAAGTCAGATTTGACTTCTTATCACAAAGCAAGATTATTACTACACTGTTACAAAAATAACAGTATTATGTATTTAAAAGAAACTTCATTATTTGCAAAGAATAGAATAATTAAGGAAGGGTTGTCTCAGGAGACAATATTGGGTCATGCCTGAACAGAGGTATTGCTTGGTGCTTTAAATATTTAGGGGTTGGGCCCATAGAGAGAGGAATTTTTGGTATTCCAAGATGATATTGGTCATGGCTTTCTATTCTGGTTTTTCAAGACAACAACTAGGGGTTTGAGGTACAGGCTGTGTATTCCAGCACCTAGTAATGCCTCTGTGTGAGCATTTTACACACCCTAGTTACTACCATTTTAAACAACAATCATCCTTGCACGTGTAATGGCTTTATGTACATTAGGCTTTCTTTTCTTGCTGCAGAAAAAATACTGCCTCATATTTATTTTAAAGTATATTTTAATTGCATAACCCAGTACTTCCATATGAAAATGCATTGTATGTGATATTATTACACTGTGTAACACAAATTTTGTTCCTGGATAGTATGTGTAATTTCTTTTAAATTAAATTGCTTATGTTGTTTGCTTTTCTGACATGGACAATGAAATATAGAAATTAACCTTTTTTTTTATGTAAAAACAAGTGCATTTGCACATTTTCATTTACATAAAGTCTGAATAAAACAACATATGAATCAAGAGTTACATGTATTTATACTAAAGTTATACAAAAATGAACAAAAATGTTTAAAAGTGAATGGTTTTTTGAGAATTGCGACTATAATGTAAATCACTTTCATATATCAGCCACCAAATATAGTCTCCCATCATGTTTTTTCGTCATATGCTTCTTGGTAGCAGCATTCAAAGTCCAGTATATCTTGGTGGAAGTGCTTGCCTTGCTCCTCTGAGTATGCTCCCATGTTCTCCTTGAATTTTTCAAGATGAGCATCAAGGATATGGACTTTCAGGGACATCCTGCAGTCCATTTTGCCGTAGTTCTTCACCAGAGCCTCAACCAGTTCTACATAATTTTCAGCCTTGTAATTGCTCAATAAGCCCCAAACCAGTGCGACAAAACTGCCCCAAGCTTTTTTCCTTCCTACTGAGCTTCTTGGGAATTCTGTGCACTCCAGTATCTTCTTTATTTGTGGTCCAACGAAGACACCATCTTTGACCTTTGTTTCAGACAGCTTAGGGAAGAAGTCTCAAAGGTACATGAAGGCTGCAGACTCCTTATCAAATTGTTTCACAAGACTCTATTTTATTTGCCATGGTGAAAACAACACCTTCTGGAGGTCCAATAATGGCTCACACTTGACATTGTGCCTCCCCACACAGAACTCAGTCCGTTGTGGCCAGTGCTTCCTGTTGTAGTGCACTGCAGTGTCCCTGCTGTCCCAAAGTCAAAGATAACAAGGAAACTTGGTAAAGTCTTGTTGGAATCCCATCAGGAATGCCACCATTTTGAAGACTCCTATAACCTCCCAGCCATACTCATCATATTTCAAGGCTTCCAGCAAGGTCTTGACACTGTTGTATTTCTCTTTGAGGTGCACCAAATGATATTTAAATTTTAAAAGGTCTACAATTTTTATAATATAAAATCTTTCTATTCAAAGAAGGAAAAATTGTCCATCTTACCTTCTAGAGTTTTTTTGCAGTGCTCACAGGTAAAATGAGGTGTCCAGGGTTTGTCTTGATCCCTGACAAGCATGCTGAAATATGCCTTGTAGGCTTCACACATTTTAGCAGATGCTGTCACAGGGAAATTTTTCACTCTTGTCTTGATAAATTGGCCACATACATAGCAGAATGTATCTGGAGAATGCTTGCAGTGTTTTGATGCCATCTTTGATAAAATCAGATAGATCTGTGTTCACTTAGACAGCTAAAACTAAACTGAAGTGGTGATTGTCAAGCCTCTGTATATATATTATTATGGAATATTCTAAAAGGTTCTAGAAAATTCTTAAAGGTTCCTGAAAACTCTCGTAAGTTCTACAACATTCTAGAAAATTCTTGAAAATACTTGTAAGTTTGAAAAAATTCTCTGTCAGCTACTCAATACTGAATCTACCTGGAATGTTCTGGAAAATTGGTAAATTTGAAAATTTCATTACCCAGGTCACAAAAGCAAAGTTTGAAGAGAAAAATAGATCTTTTCCATTTACTTTTGGCATAAACAATTGGGAAATAACACTTTCTGCCCAGGAACAAGAAAAAGTAAAAATTTTGTTACATAGTGTCATCTACCCCAGGAGTTTTATCATTCTTTAAAAGTATCATTTTTTTCTAGTAAGCTCACAGTTAATGTTATCATCATTTTCAGTCTTGTTTCCATCTAGCAAGTGGTCATAATTATGAATATTACTTGAACTTTTATTTGTTAGAACTGAAGAAAAAGTAGAATTTTGATAACCCATACACCCTGTAATCATCAGATAATAGTCTTCTTGTATCATTCCCTGGAGGCTTTACTCTCATTGTAATGTTTTGCTTATTTTTAACATATTTAAAGAAATTCTCACTATTAATTTTTACTTTTTGAGCCAGGTTTTTAATATATTTTTCTTGTTCCAATTTTCTGTTTGACCAACTGTCTTGGTCTTTATTTTTCCAAGTCTCCAGTCATTGCAATTAGTTTAAATTTTGTACGCGTGTAACTTTTTTCTTTTACAATATTCTATATACCATTTCTGAGCTGAACAGGTTCCTTACTTGTTGCGATCCTTTTTTGTATACAAGGAACATGTGTGTCTTGAATATCTAATAATTTATTTTTAAACTTTTTTCCACATTTGCTCAGTATCTAACTCATTGAGTCACCAAATTCACAGTAAATAATTTTTGTCTCATTTTTTTTCAAATTTGCTGTTTTTGAAATCTGAAACCAAAATCTCACTATTATTTATCTCTATATACAATGAAACATCAAATTTACTTGAGCAGTGACTGCTTGCAGCCAGATGTACCTCTTTCTCTGCCTTATCAACTTTTTCTTTTATAGAAGTTTGAAATGCATCTAAAATATCTTTGTTACAAGTAGGTTCACCAACCAGTTGTTGAGTGTTGAAGAAAACCATCATGAATAGTTTCAAAAAACTTCCTCATGATTTGGCTCTAACATTTCTCAAACTATGCCTAAAATAAAACTTTCCCACAATTATAATTTCATTAATAGTTTAATTCTTTATCTTCTCCAGCATTTGTCATTAGTTTATTCAGCTTCATGAGGTTGTCTGTAATAAATTCCAACTAAATGTCTTCTTTTTTAACCACTAATAAAAACTCAAGTGCATTCAGCCTCATTGTTTTTAGCTTTGTCATCTTGAACAAACTGTAACTTACAATTTGTACATAAATCCATTTCTTCCCCATTTTTTCAGTTCTCTCTCCCTATTAAACAACTTATAGCATAATACTGCAGACAAATTACAATCATTAAAATTCTTTACATTTAACGAGATTTCATTTATTCACATTGTCAAAAATCCTCTGTTCTGACCAGCACTTTAAGGTTATCTGTTTCATTTATTATACTTCTAGTATTATAGTAATATCAGTTTAGCCAACTATTAAAACCACCTTTGTACCTTGTTCCCCACAAAACACTCCTTTCTATATCTTATTTTTTCTTCATTATTCTGGCTTTTTCCACTGGCTAATATTGAATAAAAGTTATCCCTACAGATGCATTAATAGTAAACCATCCATTGAAAGAAGCTCCATTTTCACACCAAGCAATCTCGCAAATCCAACCAACCAATCTGCAATTCCTTGCATATTAATGTAAGCCTAGCATTCAGTCCTAGTGATCTACTTATAATTTAATCCCCACAGTTAAGTCTTGGCAGTATCACAGACAGAATTAAGTTATCACAGCTCTTCCCTTGGAATATCTTTATTGATGCCTTGTACTTAACTTTTTTATCTCTTCTTTTCTTTACACTTAACATAGTCTCAGGCAATTTGACTGATCTTGTTACTACCTTAAAAATTATGAAATAAATCAAAATAACCCTTGTTTTGCTTTCTGGAATGACTACATATTGTTCATCATGAATAGTTTGAAGCTCCTAACAGTTTACATTAGTTTCTGTTTAGTTTTATTGTTTTATTGTCACTTGGACCTTGTCTAATTAATAACCCCATCATTTGTATTACAAATCTGAAATTGTAGGTCACTTAGCAAATGTATAGTTCACTTTACCATGTTAAATGATGTAATGCACAAGCTATTCACATGCTTACCATATGAATAATAGTATTTATTATTATTAAGAGATGGATTGCTACATAAAGGCATGACCAAACCTTATTTGTTGAATCTATATACCTGATATGTTAATTTCATTTTGTTGTAATTGACACTTTATTTGATAATTATTGGTTGCTTTATAAGTTTAGATAGAAGAAGATATTTTCAGTACACGTTTTTACTCATTTGTTTTAAATGTCTAGATAACACTGCACAACAGTTTTTTTTTTTTAAGTTTTGCTTCCTGAAAAGTTTTTCTGATTGTGACAGGTACCTGGTAGATATGCACAAACATAGTTTTGGTTTTGCTTCATCATGCAGGAACTATGAAAAATAAAGAGTTAACTGTTTGCCAGAAATAACGTGTTTAATGGCGTTTATATTTCTAATACGCTAATAAGTTCAACATAATTAAAAGTGTTTTGCTCTTGATTTTCATTTGTATTCAATGTCCGGTGCATCACGTTGCTGTTTCCAACAGTACTCAGCAAGCATTGACAGATTCCAGTTGCCCTGATATCATTTTTCCATTGTAGCAAAACTGAAGATTTCGATAAAACGGTATGTGATGGGCAAATTTGAATGTGGTTTTCGTGATCAGCAGCCAAAAATCTATAAGGAACACCGAAGAGTGTTCAAAAAGCAAAAACTTTGTTGTGCGGTGTAATTATAACTGAACATCAGTACAAAACTGTAAACAGTATAGTGAACAATATTTTAACCAGAACTTGCTTGTTTCTGCAGATTGGTCCTCTGAGAGGAAGCATGTATGATAAACTTGGCAGTATATGGGGTCACATTTGTAAAAGTCAGTTTAAATTAGTCATTTCTGCCAGAATATGTCTATTTGCTAAAACATTGTTCAGAAATAAGTTTACTTTTCCTTGTAATAGGAGGCTATTTATCTTTATAGGTTGTTTCTTTTCTGAACTAAAATCAAAGGTATGTCACTGCTGCTATGTATACTCAAAGACTGCATCACTGCTGGGCTCAGCATGGCCAGGTAGTTAGGCTGCTCAATTCATAATTTGAGGGTCACAGGTTTGAATCCCCTGTCACACAAAAATTGCTTACCCTTTCAGCTTTGGGGCATTATCATGTTATGATCAATCTCAGTATTTGGTAGTGAACAAGTAACCCAAGAGTTGGTGGTGGGTGATGATGACTAGCTGCCTTCCCTTTAGTTGCAGTAGAAATACTGCTAAATTATGGACAGTTAGTGCAAATAGCCCTTCTATAACTGTGCATGAAATAAAAAACAACAACAAAGCATCACTGCTATCACCCTTTATTATATCACTTATTCTGTCAGTTATATCTTCCATTCCTAATTCGTTTTCCTATTTATTTCTCAGACTATCCTATTCATGTGCCATACTAAAGAATCTATTACAATAACCTCCTTATGCTTTTTATTCCAGTCACACTCTGTCACTTTTGTTATCCTTCCTCCTTACGTTCATCACCTGCACATGCTAAAGGCTGAAATCTGTTGCTTGTTGTAATTAAATTTGCTACTACCAGCATTATTAGTATTTTTCAACTACCTAGAAGTCATTGTTATCTATTCTATCCTTTAACTTTAATCCAACTGCCATTTCTTGCAGTTTACTCTTCTCTAGATTTACAGCTATTACCCTGTTTAGAGCAACATCCATTAATTCCTTCAACCTATAAACTCTATGTAAAAATTGTAAAACTTCACTGCTAGCTTTTAAATGCACATGTCGGCCCTAAGTTGCCATATAAACCCCACCTTTTGCACTTATCACACCTAACAGATGGTAAGTGTCAACACTTGTACTAATCTTAACCTTTATAATTTCCATTTCCAGATTCTGCATCTCTGATTGAGGATGCTGTGAGTCTGGTGTGGTTCAATCTACTTTAATATGTTTCAAACATACTTTCTTCCCTTCTTATTTGTGAGAGTCATCACTCACTTTTGTCTTTACCTTCACCTACAATATTTACCAAAGGGACAAGTTTGTTTTCTTCCCTGACTACCCAAAATTTAGTAGCTTGGGAAGGTAATTGGATGTTTTCTTTATCTACCCTTGCCTTTCTTTCCTGCATGGTCATTCCAACTCAGTTAATTTGCTTTTTTCTATTTTTGTTTACTTATTGTATTCTTATTCATATTGACCCATTTTAGGATGCTTACCAGCATCTTTTCTTGCCTTTAGGATTTCTGTTCATGTAACTTGACCTCTTCCACTTTGCCAAGTTGTGTTATGCACTCCATTAGATTAGTTTCCTTTTATATGGGTAATGATTCTTTTCTTATTTTTCATGTCACCTCTCATTGTATTTGTTATCTTGCAGTTTCTCTTGCCTCTAGTCACTGTTGTCCCCTGTGAGAGATCTTGTAGACTGGAATGTGAAACAAGTTATTCTTTACAGTTTGGTTCAGGTGAATGGATTTCAGTTCACTGGGACTCTGGTGTGGAATACTTTATTTTTCACCAGATTGTTGTGGTGGGTATCTCATGAACTACCCAGCATGGCTGGGTGGTTAAGGCACTCATCTTGTAATCTGACTGTTGCAGATTCGAATCTTCGTCAGACCAAACATGCTCGCCCTTTCAGCCATGGGGGCATTATAATGTGATGGTCAATCCTACTATTCATTGGTAAAAGAGTAACACAAGAGTTGGTGGTGGGTGGTGATGACTAGCTGCCTTCCCTCTAGTCTTATACTGCTAAATTAGAGATGGCTAGCACAGATAGCTCTCGAGTAGCTTTGCCTGAAATTTATACAAACCAAACCAATATTATGAACATATTTATGAAGATTTATGGAATGGCCTGACTTATAGCCCTAGCTGTAATACACACTCATGCTCAGCTCTCAACTAGTAAAACAATGGCCAGTTGAGTGACCTTACTTTTTATTCATATTAGTGACACTTTATAACCATGCATAAGATTCTTGTTACACTTTCTTTTGCTCTACCTCCCTTCTTAACTTAAAATACCATAATCATTTTGGATGAAGGTTATTTTCTGTTTGAGATAGAAGCAGTCTCTCACTGAGTGCTTTTGCACTCAGCAACTCTGAGCCTCATGGATGTTGCACTCCTTGGGGTTTTACTTTCTGATGCTTTATTCAGAAAGAACCTTGTTTTTGTAATTTATTTCTCTTGTACTGACCACACTATTATCTTTAGTGTAGGATTCTAGCTCTTAGTGGTGCAGAGAGATGTATAGTGTTTCTGTCAGGAGAATTTTCTTACTGGGCCAAGATAAATGGTCCCCAACTAGATTCAAGGAACCCAGAATATGATATGCTAACAATTTGATATGATGATTGTGGGCCCAGTAGAGGAGATGCAACATTCAGACACAAAGATCTTGCAACCAGCTGCTTCCTTACCTGGTGATATAAGATACTACCATGAAATTATCAAAGTGAATTACCATTAAATGCCTTTGAACATCCAACAAAATGTGAAGTAAGGCACAGTGAACCACCAGCAACTCCAAGCCATTGATATGTAGGGATGATTTGGCTAGTGTCCAACAACTTGAAATCTCTTAAGCATTGAGATATATACCCCAACCCAAAAGGGAAACATCTGTAAAAAAGATGACAATTTAGCCAAGGAGATGGAAGAGGAGCTTCTATGATAGTACTGGTCCAATCTGACCACCAAGTGAGATTGGCCTGTAAGTGGGTAGCCAGAGTAACAGTAGCATCTAAAGGATCTTGAACAAGGCTCAACCGGTCAAGTAGAAACCACTGAAGGTGAGACACATGGTTGCAACTAGAAGGAATGAGGGTTTTGAGAGAAGTTTATACCCCAAAAGAGATGGGGCCTCTCATGAAGTAGAAGAAGGAGAGGCCAATACACACACTGCAAACAATACATTCCATAAACAAAGATAAGAAGACTGGATCTGACTGATGGAGGAATTGAAAAAATATACCCAAGTAAATCAGATATTGCATAAGTACAAGAAGTAACTCCACCTTGATGAGCCAATCCACTCTGGTAGCCTCTCAAGGAAGAAACTAATTATGAACAGCAAATTTAACCTCACTGGAAGCCAATTGTAACCTGTCAACCATGTAGTGGCAGATATGAAGACCTTAAGCAAATGATCTGACCACTGGGCAGAAGTCATAAGAAGGGGAAGCCAAGCCAATTGATAAAGTTCTAAACTGATAAACACCTCCTTGATTTGTTTTGGATTTTGTGCAAAGCTACTAAAGTGCTATCTGTGCCACCTCTTTGATAAATAAAAGAGAAATACTGAGAATCCTAGGAATGTGTAGATAGGCATCCAACACATCAACCTTTGTCACTCACAACTCAAGAGCAAAAACTCGCTACAGGGTTAAATGAGAATTTGGGTACAACCAGAAAATGGTTCAGGTACATTTAATTTATGTCCAGTGGCCAATCTCAAGTCTTTTTGAATGTAATAAACAGATGGGAGTAAAACCTTGGCTGAGAAGATTCCACAAATTCAATGGCTTTTTTCTGAAGTAAGGCTAAAACCACATCCTGTACATGGTGAGAAAGAAGATCAAATCATAGGGAGAAGGTAACAGTATGAAAATACAATAGAGTATGGGAATGGAAGTGAAGGACCAAATTCTCTGAAAGAAACATGTAAGACCCATGTAAGTTGATTTTCAAAATGCCTGGCATCAACCTCAACACTAGGTGATAGAGGAAACACTTAATATCGGCCAAAATATTTGTCACCAAGGAGGGCAGATTGAGAAACAGAAAGCAGAAGATAAAGATGAGACATCACAAACCTGGTTAAATAATTCCACAAAAGGTGAAGGAGGTCTGAGTAAATTCTCTAGTATCACTTATTATTGGGAATCATATTCAAGAAGGATTGATTAGTTGATTTAGCCATTTGTAGTGCAAAGCAACTTGGTTGTCTGTGCCAAATGTAGTAAAAAGTTAAAATTAAAGTAAAATTATTAAAATTTGTAAAAAAGAATGAAGGTAAAATGAAATAAAGTTTAATTTTTTAATTAAAAACATAGTGTTAAATCTAATTTTTGTATCTTGTTTATAGCAGTAAGAGAGAAATTACAGTAATACAAGTTTTAAAGGACTTTCTGGAACATATTTTAATTATCATAACTTGCCACAATGACTTATGGGTAAGTTCAAACATCAGCTTTAGTCACCTGAAGTTGGCCTTTCCAGTCCTGGTTTCAAGTTATTTGACATCTTGGTTGTATTCAGGAAGTAAAGTAATACAAGTTTTAAAACACTCTCTGTAGCAAATTTTTAATTATTATAACTCATCAGAATGACTAACAGGTAGTTCAAACATCAGCATTAGACACCTGAAGTTGGCCTTTCCAGTCCTGGTGTTGAGTTATTTGATGTTACAGCCATTTCTTAATTTCAAATTGAACTAGTTGTACCTTAATTCTTAAAAGGGAAACACATTAAAAAAAAGGTCTAATTTATAAATTAAAAACTTAAATAGCATTAAAAAGATTAATTGCCTTTGAAAACTAAAAACATTTGTAAAGTGGACAATGTCTTTGAGAACTGTAATGACAGCAAGACAGTAAAATGTGGCTTATTGTGACTTAAGTGTCACTGGTGCATCAGACCCACATAAAAGAAAACGATGAGTTAAAAAAACTGTAACCAATACCATTGCAGTATTAGATTATGCACTTTATGGAGATAGGGTGGTATGTAGGACCACTTGTGGTTCTGTCTAGTGGTCTTTTGCATCATAAATATGTTCATTCTAGACCATATGCTCATGGAAAATTATGAGTAAAGCAAATTTGGATTGCTGTCCATAACTGATACTCTACCCAGTGGTGTGGAAATTCTTCATACCATGGGCCTGTGTACAATTCCATATACTCTCAGGTGTTGGTTGATCGAATCTGCATGGTAGCTCTGCATTTCAAAATAGGGTATTATGGCCATGTTTTGCACTGTTTTAGTGATGCATCCATCTATACTTTCCAACACAGTTTCTCTCCTTTTTTCTAGAAGAATATGAAAGCCCTTGCCACTGAACAGTTCCTAGTTGCAGGGATGGTGAACCATGGAAGCATGTCTTTCTGAGTGATGTATCATACTACTCAGTTGATAATAGGGTGGTGGCATTCTGCAGGTGTTGAGGGTATATCTTGCTTCCTACTGTAGAATTGATGTACAATTCCACATGATGCCTGGTTTTGTTGTAGGGCTCCACCATACTAACAAATATATGTACATGGCAAATTGCTTTTTCCCAGCATAAAGCATTCATCCTTCCTATCATCATCAGGATCTACTTTCCCAGTAGCTCTGGTGTTGGTTGGAGACAGGTCTGTCATGATTTGAAATGTGTGTTGATGGTGAGATGCTTTTTGTAACATGAACCTGATGTACAATTCTATATGACACCAGTTTTTGGCTGAATTACTCCAACATGCCATGACTATATGTATATATTGCAGTTTGTCCCTCAGGATGGAATGTTCCTTCTACCTTATACCCTCCAGATGAGGATCCTGACTGTATGAAAATGTCTAATACTGCTAGGTCCTGGATTAGAGATGCACCCAGGTTTGTTGTCTCTCTTTTTATTATTTGCTGTATGTCATTTTTCAGCAGATCTGGCATTGCAGTTGGAAGCAGCACATGTATTTTCATTTGTGTATGGTATAGCATCTTTCTCCTACAATGGACTGAAAGAAACATACCCAATACCATTATTTTTGACTGGAGATGTCATCCTACCATAGCTTTCTACTTTTCTACTATCAGCTGGATGTCTGTTTGTAGTGGATCAGTTATTGGTTGGGTTGTAAATGAACCACTGAAGATGGATTTTGGTACAGAATCTCATCTTCTCTAACAATTTTCTTTTCAAGGTGAAAATGTAGGTGATCCCCTGCTTGATGTATAAGTGATGTACAATTACAGATGATACCAGGTGTTGAATGAGGTCAAACTACCACAGTGTTTTGTTGCACCTTGATCTCCAGACATCCAGGTTTCTCATTAATAGTTAATGCATATCATTGAATTATTTTGTGGTTTCTCCTTTTTATGTTCATAATACAGTCATAAAAAAGTGAAGAGTATACCTAGATCAGATGCTACATAATCTCTTACTGAAGTGTAATATTTTTTCTTTAGTTTTCATACCTCATGGTATCTTTTTGTGTGCTTCCTAAAGGAGGATCATTTTTACACTGGCCATCCTCCAGTTCATTGTGGGATTTTAGCTATTTTGTAAGAAGAGGTGAGATATCATATTGGAAGTTATCATTTTCCTAAACTGTAGATGCATTTCTAATAGATACTTACCTTCTCTCACATTTTCCACACAAACTTCTTACTTCCCCTGACATGTGGTGTAAGTGCTGTGACCAATCTTGAATTTATTAATGAGTGTAAATGTGGAGAAGATGCTGGTTATGATTAGGATTGTGTTGTACTTCTATTGGTGGAAAACTGCCGAATAATCAATTAGATGAGAATTTGCAGAAGTGATGGGGAAGGGGTGGAAGGCTAGTGACAAGCATTGAAATTTTTCTTTTATAAAGGGCAGTATTAATCAAGAAATGGTAATTTGTGAGAGCAGGTAAGTATCTATCAGAGATACGTTTTCATTACAGGAAATTTTAACACCTCTTTGTATCTTTTTTTAGGAATTATTTATGCTGATGAAAACGAAAGAAGTGAGAGAGTTGACAGCTAATCAAGCCAGTCAAATTATTGTAACTTTGTGGGATCTACGAAAGCTTTTGTTTAGAACCAACTCTGAAGCATTTATAGAATTCAACCATCAACTTCATTCAAACCCATACTTTCATGAGGTACTTCAAGTGATACCTAGAAGCTATCACTTATTTTCAGATGAAGTAGTTTCTAACATTTTTCTTGCTCTTAGAAGACTTGGTATCCCACTTGATAATTTCTTCATGCAAGATATGATGTTGGAGTGTGGAAAGCGCTGTGAACACTTTGATCTTCCTGCTTTATCTAAGTTTACTGTTGCTTTAGAACACAGTGGTAACCAGGCTCTACCCTTTCTCTCTTTAGTGTTATCAAGGGTGGTTCAGTTGCTTAGACATCAGTGCCAAGAAGAGGATGACCTGAAACGTGTGGCTATTTGTCTCATCCACCAATTACACCTTGTATCTTCAAATTTAATTGACTTATTTGCAAAATCTGTACAGCAGTTTCTCAAATCTGGGAAAATTACAGATCATCGTATACTACAAAAGTGTCTTACAGTCTTTACGAACACGCCATATCAACATCATTATGTGACCATGATTCAAGAATTGTGCAATCTGCTTATTCCAAGTGTGCAGAAACTTAATAGTCTAGAGCTAGCATTTGTATGTAATTTAGCAGCTAAAGCTGAGTGTAACACAGATCCACTCATTGCTGTTATCCTTAGTCAAGTGCAGATGATGTTAAATAATCAACCAAGTCCAACCTCTTTGTTGTATTTAGTTCAGTGTCTTGTTTTTAACCACCAAATTCATGACAGAAAGCAACAGCAAGAGCTTTTCACCTTCTGTCTTCAGAATGTTCCATTCACTTTTCATGCAGGTGCATTGTTACGAATTCTCTTTCACTTACCAACAGAGGACATTCAAACACTGGACACTTTTTGGAAACTATTTGCAGAATCCATAGATTCTATAAAAGTGCACCGTCTAGCTTGTCGAGTTTATCTTTTAAAACAATTATCTTTATCAAAACCATATTCTCATAAAGCTTTTGAGTCTGTTATGAAAAAATGGTGTTATTCAGAGTTAGAAAAACATGGTTTTTTGTTCTGTAAAGATATTGCACTACTTGGAGCTTTTTTGATATCTTGTTCTCCAGAAGAATTACCAGCTTGGATGTATAATAAAATTCTTAATATCATGCCTCAGTTAAGTTCAGGTTACACAGATTTTTTGGCATTAGCATTAAATCTGCTACGAAAGCAAAGTGTGCGTGTGAAAGAAAATGTGCAGAAGAAACTAGATTTAATGAAACATGGACTAAATGCTGTAGCGAAAGACCAGCTTAAAGATGCTTTCTCCATTAGGATGCTAAATCGCTTGTTACACACTCAACTCTTACTAACTCCTCGATACCACTTAGGAAATTCTCTCTTCATTGATGATTTAATGAATAAATATCATTCTTATTTTAAAACATTCACTCCTAAAGTTATTGAAGACACCACTAAATACCTGATATTGGTTAGATTTTGGTTACCAGAAGTTGTAGAGTCAATGGCAAGGGAAGTTGTAGAAAAACCAGACATATTTCCTGCATCTGTGATCAGTAAGCTGCTTTTCCTCTGTTACACATTGTCTTGTTTTCCAGAAGCAGATTCTTTTCTGGATAAATGTAGTGATATTATTATCAGGTATGTATAAATATTATTGATGCAAAATATGCATGTGAATTATCCATTCTAGTATTTCTTTTAATATGTATAGTAAACAATGTTTTTTTTTTTAAAGTAGAGAACAGCCTGTTTTACATTTTTGTAGAAATTCTTTAAGTGTACATGTTTGCTAAATGAATTGCTAATGAAGTAATCTTTAAATAATACAATGTAACATTTCAATTTATATATATATCAGTTATATTTGTATGTATGATGGCAATAATAATATTATTTATGTGTACAATGAAAGTTTTTATATTTTGTTCATATCAGTCTTTTTGTACATGTGATTTTATGATTTAGTACTACTCTCACTTAAATGTTAATTTATATACATAGATAAGGGTGGTACCAGTCTCTTTCCAATTGAGAGGCTAAAATGGAATAGAGCTCAATAGACAAATAAAATTAGTGAGCTGCATACTACATCATTTTGGCACATTTTAGTTTTGTTTTGTTTTTTAAAGAACCAGTTCAAACAATTACCATTGTTCATTAGTCATGAGGTTACAGGATTGACTAATAAACATTTTGGTATAGCTTCAACCTAAGCAAGCCTCCTTTCACTGTCACATTTATATACTTGTTACAAGAACAAGTTAAATACATAAAGCAAGTTAAAACTGTTAAAAATGACCCATATAGTGACTTAAGTCATTGCTCAGTACTCTTTTTGATTTCATTCTGCACTTACAAGATTTTTAAGCTAAATATACGTGTTTGTAGTTTTTATTTTTTGACATAACCAACCCAAAACTATTTCTGTATTGAACTTACACATGCAAGTAGAGACACCCTTGAACTATCAACTTGTTTATGAAATGATTGCTACCATTGATTTCTGCACATTACATCTTATTTAATATTTTTTGTACTTTCATTTGTTAAAACATTCAGTGTAAAGAACTGAAAAAAGAGTGGATATTATTACTCATTTTTGTGTGTAAATTGATTGAAAACCTAATAGTAATTAGTAAAATCAAGTGTGATATTCATTGTTTTTTTAATAACAATAACAGGGTCTTATTTAAGACCCTGTAATGAACAGTCATATACCCACAAACAGTTTAGTATGTGAATTATTAAGAAAAATGTATTTAAAAGCTAGACTTATGAGCTCTACGCTCAACCAGTAACTCTGGTCAAGCTGAATCCAATGTTTTACATATAGATAAAATATTAGTGGTTAAATTTACTCACTGTACAGGGGTTAATCTTGGCTCATAAAAGTTGTAGTGAGGTTTCTTAGTACCATGTCCTAAATATTGTTCTATGTCCTGTACATCATATTTTTGATATCTGATTAATACAATTAATGATTGTTAAACAGGTATTAATAAAGTTGTCGTAAAAGAAACTTGCACGTTCTAAGTAACAAATGCTCCATTTAAATGTTAACTGTTATTATGGTTGTGCTTTACTCAAACTTTGCTTTCCATTTTTATCCAATTTTATTTAACCCTATGTCAGTGTCACCATTTTTAAACCCCTTCTGTACATGTTTACTGAGTTAAATTCCATATTTAATTAAACCACTTTAATATGAAATCACAATTATCAAATACATTGTAACCTAATGTTTTATAATAATTGAGTTTTATTCCTTATTCCTTAATTTGAAAGGAAACATTTCAAACAGCAATTAAAGCTGCAGGGTTTGCTATCACATCCACTCATGGTAACAAGTCTGAACTTTACGAACTATTGTATGTGATGCTGTGAGCTTAGAATAATGACTGTTGGCATATAAGGTCAACTTGAATTTCCAACTGTCTTTCAGTAGCATCTGGAAAATTTCTAAGAATTTCTTGATAGTGGTTTTACATTCTAATATTTCTATGCTTAAGATTAACCATGCCCACTTGAAAAGTAAAAGCTGTATTGCTAGATGGCAGTTTGAAGTTAAATGACATACTTACAATCAACAAAAAAAAAAAAAAAAAAGAGAGATTTTGCATTATTCAGTTGTAGCCTGAAGAAAGGTCTACCAGTGTATGGATTTCTAACATGATAATAGAAAAGAAGTTTAATCCATTGTTCTCTTGAAGTGTACCTAGTGTTTGGCAAGTGTTTCTTATATGTATAAATTTGTTAAACAGTTAGATTGCATTTAGGTTTTATGTTTATATTTTGATTAATTATGATTTGTGTTCATAAATGCATATTTGAAACTTTTATGTAATAGCTATTACAACCACAGGGTCACATTGGCAGGAACAGGTTGGCATATGTGCATCGTGAATAAAAAACAAAAAGTTGGAAAGGCAAAAAAAAAAAACTATAAGTGAAAAGATGTGAAATAACATATATATATGAGAAAAAATTACAAAACAATCTATAAAGAATGTAAAACCTGAGTGTAAAACCTATACAGAAGTGTCACTAAGACCTAGGTGCTGGGAATGTTTTTACGTTTTGTTCAGTTACTTTTGTATGTACAAGTTTCTTTAAATGTCCAAAAGTTAACTTGATTGTTTCATCCTTTATGGTTTGAAGGGAATCGGACAACTTTTTGAAGCATATTCATAATGCACAAACTGTGTTTAGTTTAACTAGAAATTAAAAAAATTATTGCAATGTTTTAAATGTCTTGAAGCAACTATGTTGATAATTGCTTCCAGTTTGCTTATCTATTTAATTGTAAAGCTCTCTTTAAAATGAAGGTTACTACTGCCAAAATTGCAAAGTAGTGTGTAGTAGAAAGACTGAATATTTGATATATACATACATGTTCTGTGGATGTAACAAGCCTAATCTTGCTCAGCTGATCTTCTGAGATGTGGCCTTCAATTTCAAAGTTTGTCAAGATCGTACAGTGAAAAATGCAAAGGTGATGCATTTCTTTGAGTCTACGGTGAAACAGCTGCACTTCTCATTGTACTTTCTTCCACAGTGATAACCTCTTCTTGGAACAAAATTTTTGGATCTTCAGAGGATTATAATTTTTCTAGTGAAGCATTTTGCTAAGGCAAATGCTCTGCATTCAGTAATTTCAGTTATCTAGCTTAACTGGTATGACAATTATTAATTGTATATCTCTGTTGCAGATTTATAAAATTGTACAGGCATTTCCTTGAGTAATCTTCTTCTTCCACCACAAGATGCAAAATGATCATTTGTTCACATCCTCAGTAACTGGAATTCTCTTTCAACAACAAAGACCTGCTCAGTTGACCCAAAGCAGGATTCATGGAGGTCAATAGACCTCCCTCGAATAAAGAAAATAAAGAAAAAAGATGTGGTCGAAAACAGAAGGGTTCTCCCCCCAATTTGCCTACACATGAATAAAAATGGCCATCTTGATACAATGGAACTGTCGAGGTTTACGTTCTAATCTGGATGACATCAAAGCGCTGATTGCTTCCTACCATCCTCTATGTCTTTCCTTACAGGAAACACTTCTGAAACCTGCAAATACAGTCACCTTTTGGTAGTTTTCTTTATACAGAAATGGCAGGCTGAGTGATGGATGAGTGCATGGAGTGGTGGCACTGTTGGTTGATCAGCATGTGTCCAACCATCCTTTGCCACTCAACACACCCTTGGTGGCCATAGCCATCTGTGTTTTCTTGGGTCATACCATCACTGTTTGTTTTTTCTACCTGTCATCTGGAGAGACCTATGATCAATCAGATCTTGATGCTCTCATTGATGAGTTTGCTGTCTCCCTTTTAATCCTGGAGGTCTTTAATGGACATCACCCCATTGGTGAAGCACTGATATTGATGGGAGGGGTTGCTTCATAGAGCATATGTTCTCTGATCACAGCCTTTCTCTTTTCAATAGCAGTTCTTATACTTATTTTCATGTACCTAGTCTGTCCTTTACTGCTATTGATTTCTCAGTTTGCTCCCCTACACTATTCTCCCACTTTTCATGGAGGATTGACAATAATCCATGAGGCAATGAGAGAGTCTGGCTGTGGCCGATGCCACTTGATCTGCATGCCCTGGTGGAAGCTGGATCAAGCAAACTGGCCCTATTTTGCAGGATCCCAAGATTCCTTCAAAGTACCATCCAATTGCTTTGATGAGCTGTCTCTATAAGACCTTACAGTGGATGGTTGATACTAGTCTTGTTTGTACTTCATCCTGCCATTGTCAGTAAGCCATCAGTAGACAACTGTGTGACAACAGTAATTGATTGTATTATATAGGCAGATGTTCAGTGTATTCCTAAAACTTCGGCACGTTTTTTACAGTATCCTTATCTGTGGTGGAATCGTGCCTGCCACATGGCACAGAAGGCTCAAAAATGGACCTGAGATACTTTTGTAGGTATCCCACACTTTCACACTGCATTGTTTTTCAGCAGGCCCATGCACCTGCTTGGTGGGTAAGACTCCGAAGCCAGGAGGAATTTTGGATTAAGTTCACATCCAGCATATCTTCTATCACCAGTTCCAAAGACATATAAAACAAGAATTGAAAGGTTGGTGGGCAATATAATTCTATCCATATCTCGATCTTGCTCTCTGATGGTCAGGAAGTAGCTGATACCTGGTGTATTGCTGATACTCTAAGTGAAAGCTTTTGCTGGACATCTAGCACTTCTGCTTCTTCCTCCACCTTTTTAGCCATCAAGATTCAGGCAAAGTGATCACCTCTTTCCTTTTGAGCTGATTGTCTCTATGACTATAATCGTACCTTTACACTGTTGGAACTGAAACTGGCCCTTAATTGGTCCAGCATTACATCGGTTGGACATGATAATGTACACTATGAAATGATGTGCCATCTATCTGCTGCTTCCCTTGCTATTCTTCTGATTGTTTCAACCAGATCTGGCAGGAGAATGTTTTCCTGATGCCTTGTACCAGGCTATTGCCCTTCCTTTCTCTAAGCCTGGGAAGGATCCCAAGATTCCTTCAAACTACCATCCAATTGCTTTGATGAGTTGTCTCTATAAGACCTTACAGTGGATGGTTGATAATAGTCTTGTTTGGTTTTAACTTCTCTCTCTCTCTCTAAAACTGTTTGCATGTATTTTTGCTGCCAACAGGGTATTCATCCTGATCCTGAACTCTGTATTGGTGAAGTTGTGCTGCTTGTGTTCCCTAAGACAAAGTTCTTGGGGTTTATCTCTGACTGTAAGCTGGTCTGTATACCACACATCAAGCAACTATGGGTCAAATGTGAAAGAGCACTGAACATCTTCCATGTCCTCTCTTCCACCACTTGTGGACCAGATTGATGTTCTATGCTAAAGATATGATCGAAACTTGACTGTGGATCACTTGTCTCCAGCTCTGAATCTGGGATTTTCACACTTCCCCAGTCCAGAGCTTATACATAGGGTTTCATGAACCTCCTCTACACATTCTACCTTTTGCAACTGTCTTTACTGTATTCTTTGAAACTTTGATTCTTACCACAGCATCCTACCTTGGATTGTGTTCTCCTTCCTTGGTGGGCCATATACTTTCTGAAAATGGCTGTAACATCAAATAAGTCAAAACCAGGACTGGACACTAATGGTGGTTTTTGAACTTACCCGTTAGTCTTCCTGACAAGTTATGATAATTACAATAATGCTTCAGAAAGTTCTTTACAACTTGTGTTACTGTAGTTTTTCTCTTACTGCTGTAGACTGGATGTAACAATTGGTTTCAATGCTATTTGTTGTTTTTTAAACTTTGTTTTGTTTTACCTTAATTTCCTTTTATGAATTTTACTAATTTCACTTTAATTTTAACTTTTTACCTACAGATAGCCTAGTTGTTTTATGCCATAAAACACCAAACCAACCAACCATAGACATTGATTGGCCTTACTTGGTCACCAATTTAAAAGTAAGACATTAAATGTGTCATTTGGAGGTGTTTGACCTGCTGATTTAGCTCATGTCAGATAAAGTGCTGTTACATTGGAAAATACTAAACATTTTATATACTGTATGGTATGATATATATATGTGAAAAACACCTTGTGATAGTAACATTCAGAAAAAATTCAAAATATGGGTGCAACTGTTTCTTTTTTATCACTTTATTCAATTAAAACATAAAAGTCAAGGCTTGGTGTTAAAGGAGGTTGTTTATGTTGTAATTTGGTGCATTGCAGTAATTTCTTTTCTTAAGAAAGCTGTTTTCATTTGTTTTTGAAATATAATTATTATTTATAGGTTTTGAAGGTTAGTAAATTGTTAGATATTGATTTTTAATATAGGTATCAAAATAGTATTACTGGGCTACAAGTGCTTCAAGCTGGTGTTGCCCTTGGTCTTTTTGAACATCTTAATTCTTCATTAATACACACAATTTTCAGTGTTTCTTTCCTTGACAAAATAGACAGAGAGATAACAGGTAATAAACTAATGATAAAATATCTTAAAATGGTATTCCTTTTAGTTTTATTTAGTTTTTAGTATGTGCATTACTTTAAAAAGAACTGTTAAGCATTCACTCATGAATAGCACAAGGCTTAGTAATTTTTATTTTTCAATCAAAAATGTCTTTGCATTTTTTGTGTGCACATTTTTATATAGTACCTTAATCTTTTTCCTGTTGTGATTATCACAAACAACTTTATTATGTTTAATTTAATTTTGTAGACCTCCTTTGAAGTACCATTCCTACGTGAACATGTATTTAGACATGTTAGTTATAACCTTTAACACGAACTACCATATAATTGAAAAAACCGAATTTACTAGGTTAAAAAGACCATCTTTAATTGCATTTAAAAGTATGTTACTTGCAGTGTAATTTTATCTGTCATGATTACATGAAATAAAGACATTTTAAGTACAACATAAATAATATGAAGCTGGGATAAATTGCACTGGCTCATCTGGTATGGAAATAGTTAAAACGATAGGTGTTACAATTATTTAATTTGTCTTATAAGGATTATAAAATGAAGTAATTGGTATTAAAATAAAAAAACTGTTGTAGAAGTATTGATTTAGAATATCAACTGTGATTCATGTTTTGTTTATGATAACAGGGATATTAATTTTTAGTGCAGGGCAGGCAGTTGACCTCTGAAAGAATAGTAGAGCTTGATATTAAATTACTAGTTTTATCCATTTTACTATGTATAGTGTAAAGCTACAGTGCAATCCAGTGCTAGCTCATATATGATTGCATTTTCATTTCAGAAATATCCAAGAGCTTTCATATGTAATCACATACATACATGTTCACATAAAAGTGTATTTTCATAATGATGTCCTTACTTCTCTGCATACAGTAACTGTTTCTCACACATCTGCTTTTGAGAATTTGTGCATGCCACTAGCTTTGAGCTATGCACCTCCTAAGATACATATTTAAGATGAACAGTGCTAGTGTGTGATGTAATCATCATGCAAAAATAGTCCCCACTAATAGAAGGGCAAAAAGTCCTGCATGCACAGCAGATACCCATAAAATCTTGCATTTGAAAGAAAATTAATTTTTTTCTCTCATCACTGTTATGAACAGACATGTTTTTGAAGATTAAACATTGTTTGATGTAGTAAGACTTGAGTTGCCTTTATACCAGTGTTAACTTTCTATTATTTTATCTTGAATTCAATTTCAATACACTGCCTTTCAATTACTGCTTACTAAAGAAAAAAAATCTGAAGAATTATTTAATTACAGTGAATTCTCAAGTGATGGTGATTACTACCTCCTCTCAAGGTGCCAGCAATGCAGCTAGCACTGATTTTACATTGTCTGTGGCCATTGGTAGCTCATTAATTATGGAGAATGATAATGCTACTGTTCAGCATTTCATAGGTTTGTTAATAACTCTCTTTGCACCCCTCCTGTGGTTGGAATGTTTACCCTATTTTTGAACCTGATGAAGTGAACAATAATTTTGAGTGGTTCTTTTCACATCTCAGGTTTGCATTAAGTGCTTTACTTATAAAGGCTAATGATCCTCCTCTAAACTTCTTTGATTATTTGATTATTAATTTTTTTTCTTTCACCTACGTCTTTTGATTCTTACATTTCCTTATTATTTGGTTTTCATTTTTCTCCAAACAATGCTCACCCTCTATTTCTTATCACACCTCCTTCCCGTTACGTGTCCCATCAATGACCATCTCCCTTTCTATTTAGTAATTTCAGGCCCTATGGGGTCACATTTATATTTATTTGCAAACTTCTGGAACCTGTCAGAGGTTTGTTACAGTTCTTAAACTAGACTTTTCTCATCACTTTTTCTCTTTTCCTCCATTATCTCCTTTTTCTCATCTCATTTTCTGCATCTCAAGACCATGTTATTGGATCTTTTGGGCAAGAGAGCCATTGATTTATGTATCACTTGGTTATGATCCACCCTGACAATAGTATGATTGTTTCACATTATAATCATCAGAATACCTTTGTTTCCACATGATGGATTTTTCTGTTTTGGACCTAATCACATCAAGTTTGACTAATTGCCTATAATGTCTTTGTGGCTTTTAAATTGGTGGCAGATTATTTCCCTGGATTCTTACTATGGAATGGGCACTTCATCCTTGGGTCTTTCACTGTATGTGTCTCCCAGGTGGTTATCCTCACCTCTGACTGTTTCATTTCTTTTTGTATATGTATATTTAACTACAGTATCATACATCTTTTTTGTACAAGAAATTGTCATTCCTTTAATTTCTCGTGTGGAATTTATTCACTCCATTACTCATCAGTCAGTTTTTTCCAATCTCATACTCATTTTTTATCTCGTATGTATGGCCCTTTTGATCTATGTCTGTAAGTGACAGTGGCATGTTTTTTTCCACTGGTGCATCTGCTGTCAGGCTGTACCTCCTGTAGCCCATAGCTCATCTTTTGGCTTTCTTTCCCTCATTGTTTGACTTAGGATTCTATGTTTTTACTATAGCAGGCTATCAGGTATCCTGTAAACTGCCTTTTGACATTTTTTGCTATAATTGTTTTTTCTTCCCTGTTCTTTCTGTCTTTTTCCAGTCCTTCATTATTTATCACTCCCCTTGTCTGTTTCTTTTACCCAACTGTAAACTGAATATGGTTCTACATATTTTTAAGCAGGCCCCATTTGAAACATGGGCCTCTTGCTCATTATACTGTTTCTCTCTTCCTTCCTTATTCTTACTTGTAGTAAGATTTTTAGGTCTGATTTTTATGCACTGTAAGCTTTCTGTACTTGATCTCTTGAATTGTCCTTGACCACTTGTTTTTTTTTCCTACAACCATGGCTGCTGGAATGAGGGAATCATTTGTGTTCTCAGTGGTTAGGTCTTACTTGGCATTTTAAAATTTCAATAATGTTTATTATTGCACTGAAACCTCTCTTCTTTAAGGGATCTCTAGCTTTTACTCTCACTAAATGGGTTTCTCGACTCATTCAGATGATATATTTCTCCATTGTTGGATATGCCTGCAGGCTGTATCATGTCTTATCACTTGAGTTATTCCCTGACCTTGTGCATTTGAAAATGCTTGGTTGAGATCCTCCAAACTGGAATGTGGACAATGTCCAAAACCTTAATCTCTCACAACCTCTGCCATCTGGCAGTTTAGTCTTCTTCAAAATATTGCCTACATCCAGTTGCCATTCTCCAGTTTATTCACTTTCTGATTTGTAAGTGCCTCTCATAATTCTTTATCCATTTCTGTCTTATACAATTTATTTATTGGAACCCACCCAGTGGTAGGTGTTACCTCTGATGGTGTACGTATTTGCATCATGCCAGAAGTAAGGGAAAGCAGTAAGCTCATCTGTCCTAGCTCCTAAACTACCCAATGTTGAGATGTGGTTTTCCTTTTTTTCACATGACCACTAAATGTATAATTATATATACATATATTTATGTTTCATTGAGCATTCCAGGCTGTACCTTCCATGGACTGTAATGGCAAAAGCCAGAACAAGAGGAGAGTTTACTCATTTCCCTGGTTCAAACTTGCTGGCCATTCAAATTAGGTTTCATGGAAATCCATTGCACTTTCTTCATTAAGAGACCTATGCAACAGTCAGATGTGATCAAGTCTAGGTGCTTTACCATTTTCCTCCTTCCCTGGTTTTCAAATTCTTAGTTGAGAGATGTGAGAGTTTCTCACTGGTTGTGCAATTCCTCAAGAGAAAATTTAAGGGGCTGCACAGTAAGGTGAAAAATTGGTCAGAGGCATCTATGTCATTGTTGTGCAGGTTCACTCGCTTATATAATGCAGCAATTTCTCAGTAGTTTGGTCATCTGGATGGAGCAAACTGTTCATCAGTAAGGAATCTTCATTCCTGTGCCTGTAATTTACAGTGTGATAACAATGCAATGAAACATGCATCAGATTCTATGGTCTGATCATTGCTCTAGCCACACAATACCTCATGTACAACCGATGGTTGTGTACATATGTTCATTTGATCATGAACTTTTCTGTCCATACCTACAACACATTTTCTTTGTCTTTCTCCTTTCATACTTTCATCTGGCAAAGAGTATACCCAGCATGAGATAGATGTGGTCTCCCACAAGTGTTGCCTCTCCAGTAAGCTCCAGTATATAGTAGCATAATCCATAGATTTTTGCACTGAGTCCCCAACTCTGAAATGAGCTCATTTAGGTATTTGCAATTGTACTGCCCTTGGTGTCAATCACATCAATGTACATTTCTGGCTAGTGTGTGTAGAGTGATAAGGCATCTTTGGAAGTAAACATTTTTTGATGAATGCAAACCCCTCTTTACATCTCCCCCCCCTTACTGGTGCCCATTGCTCTATCTTATCCTAAAATTGAAATTAACTTTGAGTGCATGTGCTTATGAGAATCTCCTGTGCATGGAAGAAGTGTTACCTTCTTTTAGTGGAAGGCCATTGTCACATGATGATTACATCACACACTAGCAAAGTTCATTTTAAAATGCATATTTTATGCAGTAGGTAGTTAGGCTAGTGACATGCACAAAATCTCAAAGGCAGATGCACAAGGTACAGCTGTTGTGTGAAGTGTATCTATTGGAAACATTTTCAGATAAAGAAAATGTTAACCTTCAAATATAATTTTGATTTTTCATATTCTCAAATTGTATTTGATATTGATAATAGATATTACCCAAAGTTTTTTTCATGATGTTTTTCAGCTCAAGCAACAGCTACATATTCTTCCAGGGTGCGTAATCTTCTCATGGTTTTAAATCGTATTACATGTTTGGATTTTCCACAGCAAAATGTTCCATGGTTTCATGAAAAATACTGTCAAGACAACTTATCAAAAAGTATGTGCATAAATGCAGTTGTGCACTATAAAAAGAAAATTTTTGTAATAAAAACATTTTTGAACACTTACTGTTTTTCAATCCTAAAACTAATAAGTATGTTCAAATAATTTTGGGGGTTCTTTTATTATTATTCTTTAAAAATATAATAAAATGTTCAGTCTACTTAATGATTATAAAATTAGTTTATTCTTTTGACTAAAAGTTGTGTAAACTAGCTTAACTACTTTTCTCTGATACTCATATGACAAAGTACCAGAGATACTAATACAATATTTCATCTACTAATTCTCTTGTAGAGAAGACACTCTCTTTCACCTCTATTACTTTGTCATAAACATCAACTCATAGTTCCTATACCCCAGTGCAACTTGCACGTTATACTGTTTTAGTCATTTTATAAACTTTAAGAAGTACTCAATATAAGATATAAAAGCAAATAAATGCATGTTTTTTTTATTAAAAACACATAAAAAACAAAATATTATGCATACCAATAGATTAGGCCTCTACACCATTTGTAGAGCTTGTTTTCTTTTTTTTTACTGAAATTATAAGTCTTAGTGATGAAAAGAAAAATTCACAGTTGAGTTATACATCATTTATCAGTTAACAATTGCCTGTTGTTTGGGACTCCTGTTGAAGTGAAAGTTATATCAGTCTAATTGTATTCATGCACTTTACTAAAGTACATTTATTTAGAATTTATGCTCTAATTGCTTCAGGTAGTCCTTGATAAATAATGGGATAAAAGAACAAATACCTGGTGAACATAGCAAAACAACACCAAAATGTCAGTGCTGGATGTCAGAAAATCACTGAAACCTGAAAATATAAAAGTTCTTTGGCATTGTAGTTTATCTTAAGAAGGAAAGTGTCAAAAGCTTATCTGGAGCAGTAAAGAATGTTCTAGTAAATAATGTGAATGACACTCCCCCTGGTCAACAACAGTATAAACACCTGAATTAAAAATAAGACATAACATTTAACAGTACTAATATCTGAAAGGTTATAAAATTTGTGATTATGACAGAATTACTTGTGTGATTCAAAGTTATAGCAATTATTGTTCTTTAATAAGTTAAATTTGCTGCTCACAGAATTCATTAATTATCTGTAGCTTTTAAACAGGTCCTCCATCAGTATTCTAAACAGTCTACAATTACATTTTATTTAAAAATTCTATTGACTTATATGCTGTAGGATCTAAGTATGAGAACGTGTGAGATTGTATTTGGTTTGTGAAAGAGAAAAGGATTATGAACCTCAGTTTACACAGACACACACATGCATGCACGTTATAATACATGAGTTGTATATTGGTGACCAAATGAACACTATAAAAAATGATGGAATTACTATATAATTAAAAACTGAGATTCTAACATAAAAAGATAAAAATTTGTTTATTGTCAGTACACCTCATTATTTATTCACTCAGTATAAAAACTGTCTATAATTTTATCCCCCAAAAGAGTTGGGATATTCCATCAATCAGACGTGATCCAAATTCAAATCCTAAACTAGGTAGCCATTATAAAAGATCAAATTAAGGATTGGAAGTTTGGTTGTTTTACTCACAATATTTCAATGCCTACTTGCTTTATCTGTTTGCAGACAGTTGTGGAAAGGCAGTTACCCTGATATTTTGATATAATATTGTATTTCCATCACTGACCCTATGAATTTTCAATATTTGTGCCAATTATACCATTTTCTAACAAAAATAAAATAATTTGTTTATTCACTTGTGGTATATGTGGTTTAGAAAATATGTATATAGGACAAACTACAGAACCAATACATTTAAGAATTAATTCATGAAAAACAAAGGGTGTAGGTTGGGAGTTTTTTCCTAAAAACCAGTTTGTTGTCTTTTTTGTTAAATTTCATGTAAACTTACTAAAAGAAAGAAGACACAAGCACTTGAAAAGAAATGGTTTTCTGTAGTCAACAGTTGTCATTTCTCAAAAGTGTAGATCATACTTTGTTTACAATATATATTATGTTTGTAGGTTTGGGGCTCGATATAAGTTTACATGTTTTTGCATATTGTGGCTGATATTTCAATGAAATAATTTGAATTACTGTTTCACCCAGGGCTTTTAACTTCCCCTTATATCTGGAAAAATATGTCTGTCATAATTACCTGTAGTGTAGAATGTAATTAAATATCAAACATGTTTCTCAACAATTAAACATAGAGTTAGCATGCTGTTAAACTAAATTCTCTATCCAGCTTGTTAGAATACTGTAAAACACAAGAGATGGTTAGAGTTATATAAAGGATGTTGTAATCATTTAGAAGGATCCTTAAAATGTTGAACATCACAACAACTCCAGAACTACAAAGATTGTCATGTTACTTATTCTTCTGTATTAAAAACACTGACTCTCAGGAAACCAAATTTAGTTATAAACCATTTGCCTTAAACAAATTATAATATAATTTTGTTTAGAAAATTGTTTTGCAGAAAATGAAACCATTTCCTGTCAGTTGTTCATACTCTTAGATACAAGTACAAATAGGTACAGACTACTCAGTTGTTATGCTGAAAGACTGGAAGTTTTAAAAGCAGTTCATTCATATCTGTGCCTGTTGTTGTTTTTTAGGGCTGTTTCATTGTCAGCTTGATCATTCATTTCACTGAAAAGAAACACAAGTCATCCTTAATCTCGTAATTATGATAGTTCTAGGAAATATACCAGTAAATGCCTGTTTTGAAGTTTTTTATATATTTCTGGTTTTAAAATTAACTGTGTAACTTATTTGTAAGGAAAAAATATTAAGTTGCAGTTAAAGTTATATAATTTTTTGAGTTATATTTTATTCTTCATGGACAACAAAATTCTTTTGTAAGCCTTACAAAAAAGTAATGAAATGATACATTTGTGTATACATAATCCTCCAATGATGATATATGATAATGTTATTATTATTTTTTAATATATTTCAATACTATTGTGGCATTAATCTGAATATAATTTCTGTAGTTTTTATTTGTGAATTCTATTCAGTGGTCATGAAAGGTAATTTTATGTTCATAGAATAGTTACAATACACAATAACTGTGATGGCCTAATATCCAAATATTTACTTTATTTTAGCATTTCACAAGATGTCTGCCTTTCAGCATGATGTTTACAACATACTGTGTGAAGTCATCTCAGGACCACAACATGTGCGTGCTCACGTGTACACACCTTATCATTACCACCTCTGTAAGTTCTTGATAAATAACATTAATGGAATCAGCACTTTGTATACACTTTTGAATTTATCTGTTGTTTATTAGTGGACCTGAATACCATGCCAGTTTGTACTTTCATGGTGTGTACTTTTGATTATTGAAACACAAGTTAAAGTTTCCAAAAGTCCATTGTTTACTGATCATTGTAGCAGTACATAACTTGAATATTTAGTACCATTAGGTGGCCAACAGTACATTGGAGAACATATTTAGACCCTCTGGTTTTCACAGATCTATGTGAACCTAGAGTAAGATTAAGGACCAGCCAAATTTTTATTTTTGGTTTTCATTTCTGAATAAGCATTTCATTGAAGTATTTGGAATAATTTTTCATTTTATATTTCAATGGTTTGTACATTTTGTGAAATGTAAGTGCATGTAAAGTTTGAGTAATTAAGGGCTAAAATGGAAAAAGGAAACTAATTAACAAGTAACAGAAATAACAATGAAATGACTTAAGATAAAAACTTAATCTTTATGGTTAATGTTAATATTGAAATCTAACCAAACATCTTGATGTATTGAACATTTGTTACAGAAACTTGTGTATGATTCTTAAGTACTAGTCACCTGCCAGAACAGCTGTGTCTTTGGATTAACTATGCTAAAATCAGGGGTTCACTTCCCCTCAGTGGACATGGTAGATGGCATGATGTGGCTTTGCTGTAAGAAAATACACAAACACACGCTTATATACTAGTACCACTGAAATACAGCAACAGAAAACCTTAGGTAAACAGAAGCCAGTAATTATGTATTAGTCACAGGCTATTATTAAATCTGTGTGTTGCCCTGTGTCACCCAGGTTATGATTTATAACCTGTTATAAAATAACATTGACTGACAGCAAACTATAGCAGAAGGTATTTAAGCATCACACAGCATTAGTTTAATTAGTAAATTTTAAATGTGTTTTGATTTATATTTAAATCCTGTCATAAACTTTGAGCTTTCATAAAATATTTTATATGCTTATGTGGTTTAGGTTAATATGTCAGAAAGAACATATGTAGGATTTAGCTATTTAGTTTAACTTTTGACTGTGCAGAACCAGAAATTACTAGTCAGATATAGAGTGATATAAATAGTAATCTCATAACACTAATATCTTTGCTTCATGGAAAACTTGATAAAAATTTGTTTGTAAGATTGGGTTGCTTCTAAAACTCTCAAACACTGGATTTTGTTGTTACTCATTGCAACATTAATTTCTGAAACGGACAATAAAAGTCTCACAAATTAAATTATTATGTAATTTACTTCTGAGGTTTTAAACAAGTTTTAACAAATACACATGGTTGATCACATTATACATTTGTGTTAATTATTGACAAATCAACAGGAATGTGTAAAGATAACATCCACAGTTTGTCTGACTTATATTTTAGGATTACTTTCAATGACTAACCATTTGCTTAGAGTATTTCTAATCACACTGTCTGTAAAACTGCATGGCAGAAATCATATGATGTATATCTATTCAGTTGGACCACATGCTAACTACACAGGCAACCAATCAAATAAGTTGAAACTGTGTATTCACTATCTCTACTTCCTGATACTTATTCTGTACATATTATGTAGCTGTAATGCAGATCACAAAACAGGCATGGCACATCCAAATAAAACTGTTTTGCTAACCTCAATTATAGGAACTTTGTAGACTCAGGATCTTGTAATATAAATCACTGAAATGCATGTACTGCAGGTGTATGGATACTCAATAGAAAGAACGAGTGAATCTTCCTTGTAAAATGCATAATAGCAAAACTGATACAACCACAATTTCTAGTTTGCTAGCATTAATTTCAAGTCTGAATTTAAAATATAGTAGTGTGACTTTTACTTGCATTTAATATGGGGATTTCACTTATTTACTTATTAAAATTTGTTGTTCAACATTTATATTATTGTTATTTAGAGTCTATTAAACTTTGTAAATTTCCATACATGTGTAATTACTCCTAGAATCTTGTAGTCTAGTTTTAAAGATGTTTTCAAATCTCATGGAAGAGTATGTTTGATGGAATTTACTGTAGAGTACCTGTCATATGCATTTAGAAATCCCTATTATAATGAAAGCAGTTACTTTATCACCAAAGTTAGACAAACTATGGCCTGTTTTTATTAAAGCATTTTTATCTAACAAGATTAATTTCAATGTTATACTGTGGTGGTTTGATTGGTTTGGTTGATAAAATGGTAGAAGTTCTTCTTTTGACCCACACAATATATGGTCTATTTAAGGGTCTTTTTGTTCATCATGCTGTCTCAGTTCAGTCACTTACTGATCACAAGGTTTTATTGCTTCTGAGGATATGATTCTCCATTAACTGCATTGGTCCTTCTCAACTTTATCCATATGAAATTCCTTCGTTGGACAATTCGTGAATGATGAAGCCTTGCTTGGGATCCTCTTTCCACCCCATTTTCTTTCCTGCTTTCTTGTGAAACAATCTGCAATGGTGGCTGGACAAAGCCCATATGTTGGCAGTCATGGTGCTTTCTGCCCCGCATTTGGCTCTACATATATTGACAGATTCATCCCTTCAGGGATGGAGTGGATGGACCAATCACCAGAAGGCTTCAGGCTGCTGTTCTATAGGTGAAGCCATATTATATATTAACATCTCAAACTTCTAGCCATCTGATATGCATTACTTTTTCCTTCTTCTGGCCTGTCATTGTCTGGTGATGGTTCATTCAAACAGTTCAACCACTATGGGGCCACCTGGTCCAGAAATATATGCTTTCAGATATTGGATCTATTATACTGGCCCTATGTACATCACATTTTTTTCATAGCATGTCATGTGTGGGTAGTTACAATCTAGTTACTGATCATCTTTCACACTCTGACTGGATCTATCCAATGGAGTAGGCATTAGGTCTACTTCTTTTGAAGAATATTTGCCATCAGTGGGGTTCTTCTGAAGTGAATGCCTCTGTCATGGGCCTCTATACCAATTTATCCCTCGTTTGGTCACCAATATTGCATCCTCAAGTTTTGGTGTTCTATGCCTTTGGCCAGGATTGATCACAAAAGTACCCTTCTATCCATTTGCTTCATTGGGTGATTTTTTTGTCCTTTCCACCTCTTGTTGGGTCCTCCTGATTGCTCCCTATTGGCCAGCTCAACCTTGGCTTCCAAGGTTACATTGACTCTCCTATCACAACCTGTCCATCTCCTACATCCTCTTTGTTTACCTCAGTTTCATATTATTCATCCTACATCTTTACCTCTGGCTTTTGTCCTATCTTTGACGAGATAATTCAGTTTCACGCATTGAGCTGGTTCCTTATTAGCTAGTTCTGTACAGCTGTCTTCCATGGAAGTATACCAAGGCAATTGGAAAGTCTTTTGCTATTGGTTTACTAATGGGGAGTTTCCTTCTAACAAGACTACTGTAGCTCGTGTAGCAAGATTTCTCACTTTGTTCTTCGACTGTGAGTCTTCCATCTTCTCACTTTCTGGGTATCAGATGGCCTTATCCCACACCTTTGGTTTTTCCTGTTATTGTAGAATTTTTCTTCTGTTCTTATTGTGTTCATGCATTTGATCTGGATGTGTCATTCTACCCTTCTGATTTGGGGGATTAGTGTGGTCCAACATCTCTTTACTCTACCTCTGTTTGAACCAACATGCTTGTGTTCCTTGCTTTACCTGCCCTTAAAAATATATTTTCTTTTTCTCTAACTTTGTGGACATTTATGGTCAGATTTGTTTCACGTGCCTTTTATCATCCTATCTATCTTCTCCTTTATTCAGATTGTGCCTTTTTTCCAAAGACCTCAGAAGCTCTGGATGGTCTGCTTTTCAAAATAAGGTTTCATGATTGTCACCCATTGTACTGTCTCCAATGGTGATGTTCCTCTGGAGTCTTCACCACATTATCCTCTTCTTTTATTTGAGTAGAGTATGGGAGTCCTTACCAGTTTACACTTTCAATCCACTTAGATGGTTGACCATGGAGACACTTTCCTGAATGGGTTCCATGAAAAGATGGTTATAAATATTTAGTCAAGTGTAGGGTGGTGATATTCTGTTAGTGTAGATGAAATATGGACTCTGGAAGTATTGAGCCATCTCCTTGCTGGATGATGTAGCCTCCTAATACCATTTACACAACCATGGGAACTGAGCTGTCAAACTTGCACTTCACCCCTTTAAAGGATTGGGATCCCTCATTCTACCTTTGTGTGGATGTTGGTACCTCATAGGAGGTTTTGTATTAAAACAAACCAATCATCATAAGTCTTCACATGAGTTTAAGTTGTCTTTCTCTCTCAATTGCTTCATGTGTGTTGTGTGCCACAGTCATGGTATGTGAGTTCATTACAGTTCTATCCTTGACTGTTCCTTGTTCTCATCTTATGGAGATGTTATTATCAATGGGTGGTCCTGACCTGAGCCATGGTTGAGGAAATTGATTCCATGTGATAGACATCATTTGATACCAGATGTCATTTCCTGGACTGATAGAACAGAGATGATCCTTGTGCCCTACCCAGGAATTTGGTGTGGATTGTAATCCCTGATTCTTGAGTTTGAGGGGAAGATGATATGATCCTTGTCCTACCCTCACATAGATGTTGGTACCCCACAAGGAGGTTTTGGATTGGGTTGACTAACTGAGTATGGTCGGATATGCCCTCGCCACTCTACACCTTGGGGTGCATCATTTGTTTACTCACTTTTTCATTGTGGGATTGAATTACAGTATATTTCAATGGCCAGGATAACTTTCCTACCACATTCTCTCCCACTCAGTTGAGCTCCTCTTCATTTCCACCCTCATATTTCACCTATTCCACAGTTGGGCAAAAAGTATACTTATCTCAGGAGAGGTGTTTTCCTCTCTTCTAATCTTTAGAACTGGATTTTGCATTTCCAGAAGTATCCTTTGTATGCTTTCAGAGAGGCACTTCTGTTGTTCCCTTGAACTGGTTTCTCCTTCTTATCAGTGTGGTATTCAAGCTAATATTGTAAGAGGAGGTAAGTACTGTATTGTAAGTTATAATTTCATATACTGAAAATGTATTCTTGATAGGTACTCACCTCAGTCTTCCCACCCTTCCTCAATACATTTCTCTGATGCTGAAATCTTTTACCAAACATCAAAGTGATGATTCAGCAGAGGAGTGTAAACAAAACCACATGCATCATATGGCATGTTATGCTCCTATTGGTTATGAATTGATGCATAATGATTTTTATGAGAGACATGTTGGAATCTTCCAGTTCCAATAGGGGGAGCAGAAAGCTTCTGGCATGCCTAAAGAAAAAGTGCATATAGAGGGCAACACTGAATACAAACAGCTAATCTTATGAGAGAAAGTAAGTACCTTTCAGAAATACATTTTCAATATAGAAAAATTATAACACTAGGACATTTGATTTACTGTGTGTGTGTGTGTGTAATTGATGAACTTTTAATATACATAAAACTAAAATCACAATAGATAAAAACTAATATATATTAATATGTATTACTAACTTTTCTTCAAATTGTTGGCATATGTAGTAAAATAAAAGATGTTTTTAAGCATCATTCATATAATACGTTGTGTCATTTTTAAGCACATAAACATTGATGCATCATATTACACAGGATATTTTTTTTTGGCTAATGATTTGTTGTTGTGTTATCATTAAATAAACATTCTATCCTTTATAAAAATAGGAAATTGCCTGAAAATGAAGTTGATTTAATTTTAATTTTGTAAAAAATTGTACCAATACAAATGATTACTGATGTATTTTATTGTATTTAAAAACTGTTATCAAGTGTTATAAATTTGTATTTAGGTTTTGAATGTGTCATTGATTCAAAAGGACAGCCTCTTGTATGCAGTGATTTTGCCTGCACAATGTGGGGTAGTACTCAAAATACAGATGTACGTCATGCCAAAGTTTCATCTCGAGTCCCCGATGGATGTGTAAGGTATATAAGTGTGTGTAAATAAAGCTACACCAAACAAACTTCCAAACCTAAAAACATTTATTTTCACTAGGCCAAACCAACCTCCAAACATAAAGTCACATAAGGGCTTCATTGGATGATATTTTATATCAGTGACTAAGTTGAACTGTTGAAAACTGATGTTGTTCTAAAATTACATTTTTCAGTTGGTTCAAATATATAAAGTTCTTTTTATCTAATGTGATCTGTTGTATCTTATATTACATCATATACAACTAAAATGTTAAGAAACCCACACTACTAGGCTTAACTCTATAGCTAGAAAGTCTTATATCTTTTTTCATAGTAAAAATGAGAAGGGTCTTTGTGTGAAAAAAATCTACACTCAGCTGGTTGAAAGTCATTTCCAGTGTGCACGTACAGCATTTCTAAGCTAAATACATAGTATTATTTATAGAAAACAGAATAATAGAGGATGTATAAAGATATTTTCTTGCATGAACATTTTAAAAATCACTTTTATTTTCAAAACAATAACTTTGAATCCGTATGTATGTGTGTTTGTAAATATTTACTCTGTCTATGACATAGAACCTTTGTTAAAAGGTGTGCCTTGTTCACACAACTAACATACATTTCATAAGTATGGTTTTTGATTTGTAAACTATGCTTAAGTGCATTTTATTTGACTTTTTCAAGATGACTTTGCCCCAAAGATTTGTTGTAAGCAAACCAAGATTACATGAATGTGCATCTGTGGTATGCCCAGATGCTAATGACATATGAAGCATTAAAAATATAATAATAGCTACATAGTATTGTGTGTTAAGTAATTATATTGAAAATTTGAAATGTACCACTGGAAAGTGGATACCTGCAGTGGTTTGGTGACTATAAGAATGATGCAAACAAGCTAAAAGTTTTAGATTAAAAGGGAATGAGATTCATATCCACTTTAAAGCTATAATTGAATAAAGATTCAGTTTTAAGACTAAATGTATGCATATGCACACTTTGCACAATTTCCATATTGTAACTACCACAAATCCTAAAGTGATAAATATGACTTGTATACTTATTCATGTGTTCATTTTCAGAGTTGCTATCAATGTGCTGCCAGAGTTTATGTTTTGTGTTAACTTTCCAAAGCTTCATGGAGCCCAAGTTTTAAAAAAAAGACACTTGGAGATTTTGGGATACAAAGTTGTTCAGGTGAACTTACTTTCTTCCACATTTTATATGATAAAAGACTGAAAACAAATCATTTATTGCTCAACATTATATGAAATAATAAAAGTATAAATCAAAATAGAAAACAGGCAGTATTGATCAGTGAAAAGTAAAAATTGCCTTCAATACAGTTAAAAAATATATTTTAAACATGTAAATAAAAAAAAAGCAGTTTTAGAATGACTGCTTTGATATTGAATCTTGAAAAAAGGAAAAAATGTTGAGAAATTAGAGTTCTTTACTAATGTTATCCTTTAAAAGTTAGATCAACTACACAGTTATTTTCTCATTGATAGAAAGAATTATATGTATGTGGTAAAAAGGAAGTTTGAATATTGTTTTCAACTTTCAAATAGCTTTGTCAGAATGGAGGTACTAGATTATTATTTCTCCAAAAAGGGGTCAAAGACCACCTGGAGAGGTCACCAGTTTTTAACCACTCACATTGCAAAACATTAATGCATTGTCTGTCTGTCAGTCAGTCAGTAAACACTAAATTGATGTCACATAAGGGATGCTTGATACTGCAAATTGTATTGACACAATGTCAGTAAAATGTGTGCATGCTATGAATCATGAGAAGAATTATGCACCCTGTAGACTACAACACAGTATAACATGTAAACTTTAAAAGCAAGACATAAAAATATTTGTTACTCTTAATTTTGATTTTATTAATTCCTCAAACAGAATACTTGTGGGGTTTCTGTGAAAATACATGTAACTTATTTCCATTAATTAAGAATTAATGTTTTATTTATATATGTCACACGTACACACACAAAAAAAACTGCACAGCTGGGTTTATGTTACACAGAAGTTTACATGAAATAATTTATTATTTACTTATAAAGATTGGTGTGGTATGAATGTAACTGCAAAAAGGCAATATTGGTTTGCTTTAGATATTTCCTCTTTTGTAAATAAATTTCTGTTTCCTTTCATATTGTGAGTACCATACAAAAATAATACTGATAAAAAGAAGATTATATGAGAAAGAAAGAAAAGTGTAAGTTATTACATGTATAATGCCAGGCTCAAATCAGGTAGTCATGTTGCAAACATACTTTAGGCCTTTTCTTTTTAAGTTTGCTCTTACGCTTTCAGTAAATGTGACTGAAACTTCTGAATGCCCTTTATGCAATGTGTAGCTTGCATCACTTACCCATAATTCTCCGTTATCCTACTTTGCATTTGATTTACATATATGCAGGTCTCAGGAAATCTTACACTAGATTTACTTTTCTGCCATAATTCAGATTTTTTTTGTTATAATTCTGTTGTTAACTTTACTCACTAAAATGTCTGTCATTATGTTTTTTACTGCTGCAAATGTTTCTACCAAGATATATTTTAATATTTCTTTGAAGGCTTTACTTAATTAGTCTGCTTCTCGCTCTTGGCTTTACTGTCATCCATTATTGACTATTATATTTAGGCCATTACTTACATATTGCCTGCTGCAGTACCAGGCAAGTTTTACTCACTTGTGCAGTTACCCAGAGGTGGAACATCCTTGTTTTCTTTTCATAATGAAAATAACAAATTAAAAAATTGTTCTTAAGCTGCCTGTGCTCCTTCATTGTGTGAAGAGCAGGAGTTGTCAGCTAGACCTAATTGCAAAGAACCTTTTTTCTTATACTGGTCTCATTTTTTTCCCCCTCAAATGTATTCTATTTTAAATCTTGAACTATTTTCTATTATGCCTGTGGGGGGTAGTATCATGTTAGGTGATTCAATTCTTCAGCCTCACATGAGTAACAAGAAATTTGGCACTTATATCTGGACTCTCTTATTTTTTGTTAATTTTCTCAGTCTCCCAACAAAACTTAATCTTACTTTTTGTAACAATTGTAGTATATAAAAAATATTTTATTTCTTTCAAGTATGCAAATAATAATACAAAATATTATTACATACAGAAAATATAATGCCCTAAAACTACTATAATTTTAACAGACTTTAAAAAAAATTAAGTTACAAGTAGATTAAAATAATTCCATCAGCTTGTGAAAGCAATTTTTACAATAGCAACAATGTAACTATAGGCCATTTAATTTAGAAACTGATGTAAAAACAAGTTTGTCTTATAGATAGTTTAGTAAACTAAAACATTTTCATATTGCTTATAAATAATCTGATAGGAAATGTCAAAAAGAATTATTGATGTGTTTTTGAAGGTTGTAATAACCAATATGGTGTGTGGTTAGATTTTGTTGCATATATCTCCAAGTCAAGAAAACTGGAGGCTATAAAGTTGTATTGTGACTAAGAAATATCTATAATTTAGGTATGTGACCTGTAGAAACTCAGAAAATCATAAAGTGGTGGGTATAAGAACTAAAATTGGCAATTTGGGGCAAATAAGTATTATGTGATACAAATCAGTGGAGACTGAGGACATTTTGTTTTTAAATTAATATTAGTAATTGAAGTATGAACTATGTTTTGATCCCATGTTTATCAAGACACATTAATAATAAATTCTTTACATTTTAAATGTATTTGTGAAATGCATAACATATGCCCTTTGACCCTACCTGAAGTTATTGGGTTAATAAGTGGTCAGACTATCATTTAATTTTGTTTTACATTTATACTACTAGATTAACAATTAACAAAGACATCTTGTTTGTTGTGGCAGAAAGTGTCATTATTTTGTTCAAGTTATGTGTGGATCAGTATCACAATGGCCAAGATATTGGTGTAATAGATAGATTGCTTTTTGTTTTTAGGTTGTAGATGAATTTAAGAAGTAACACATGATTTAAGTATGAACTTGAAGTAACACATGATTTAAGTATGAACTTGATATTTCTGTTTTCGTTTTACAGTTACTTCCTAAAAGATACTGAATTTTCCATCCATATCTCATATATTGTTTTCTATAAAATAACTTTATATCTAGGTACTTTAAATGAACAGTGCTAACAAGATTAGTAAAATAGTTTTGTTTAATTAAAAATATGATTTCAACTTTGTGTTGTTTTTACAGTTGTTTTAAAGACTGAAGGAAGTAATTTACATAATATTAAATAATTGAAAACATTGCACCTTTAAGATTACATTAGGAAGTATTAATTAAGAGTTACATAAAAAGTCAAATGCTACCTGATTCTTGTATCAGTGTGATTTGTTTCTGACCTCTTAAAAAATGTGATGATTCTTTTCAGATACCCTACTTCGAATGGAATTCCCTTCAGCTGTCTGACAAGCAGTCAAAGGCAGAATACTTGTATAAACAAGTTTTCAGTTGACTCTGATTTATCTATATGGATCAGAATAGTATAACAGAAACCTTTAGAAATCTGAAAGATGTGTATAATGTTAGTTAAGAAATTTATTTATTTATGTTTTGATAAACTTACAATATTTTTTCTTTAATTGCATCTTAATTAACCTTTTTTCAAGTTACTAAGATCATTTTATAATAGCCATATTTTACACAAGTAGTAATAGTTCCAAATCCATGGAGATACCTGGGCAGGGAAGTCTGGATGAAATCCTGTGTGTGTACATACGTATATATATTAACACATTTATATACATAAGTTTTATTTTACTTCATTGAATTTTAAAAGTGAGCATAAAAAATTAACTTCAATACAAATTTGTTCAACATAGTAATTTTATCAACATGTAAGGGGGGGGGGCTTCTTTCTGAGATGAAAGACGAGGATTTTACAGCTATCTGGCAAATTTAATTCATAACAAGGGGAATTTGTAGCATAGAAGACTTTTTTTTATTCTTACATTTGTTTTTGTCAGTGTTAAAGTAGGATATATAAATTTTTCTGCATGGTAAGGAATCTCAAATATGTTTTGATATTTCAACTGTAAGTGAGTTGGTCATTTTAAAACTTCTTGTTGTGGTTCAATAACATGTTATCATTGTGGTGGGAAGAACCATAGCAGTATTATCTATATATATGATCCTTACTGTGTTAACTGTAAGGGTTCATACTTCTCCTGATATTACTCTAAGTGGAAGGATGAGAAAGAAGTGAACATCTAACATATTAATATGTAAAGTAACATTAATTGTGATAAAGCATGTCACCTGATCACACCAAGTTTACAAGTACAGTTTGTTTGTTTTACATATATTTTTTTTACTAATTTTGTAGTGGCTCACACATGTAGAACTGTACTTCAAGTATTTTTACCTGCATGTCCGAGTTCAAACTTACTTTACTGATTGTTTGTTGAAGAAGTCCACCTGTATTTGTTCTTTGCCTGAGTGCAGCATTTCAGAGTGGTTGGATACAGTTCATCTAGCTTCAAAGTGCAAGACTCTGTCATATGATCTACCTTCATTATTTAGATTGATGGCAAGTAAGTGATGATTCAGTGAATTTTATCATGGATATAGTCCATCTAGGTTAATTCTGTATATACCTCTTTACAGGAAACATTCAGAAACCTGCTAATACTGTCACCATTTGAGATTTCTTTGCTTAGAAAGGACAAATTGTGTGACTGATGGATTTATGAAAATGTCATTACTGACTGACCAGTATACTCCCTCCTTAACTGTGCTATTTATTAGTATAATTGAGGCTGTTGCCATCCTTGATTCTGTTGGATGTACCACCATGTTTTGTTATCTGTGCTGTCATTAGAACTTATTAATCATGAAGATCTTATTCAATAGTCATCATCTTCATTCTTTATTCAAAAAGGATTAGAGTGGCTTGTTGGCTTCCCTTAGTCAGTAAAGTAGTTGTGCTCTGGAGACATTTTGGTGGAAACATCACCACAACATACAAACCTGCTGGTTTATCAGCATGTGTCCACCCCCTGTCTTTGCCACTTGATACACCCTTGGAATCTGTAGCTATCTCTGCTTCCTTGGGTTGTACCATCACTATTTGTTCTCTCTTCCTGGCTCCTGAAGAGATCTATGATCAGTCAGACTTTGATGCCCTCATTGAGCAGTTACTGTCTCTCTTTTTAATCTTTGGGGATTTTAAAAGACTTAATCCCCTCAGGGGGTGGTGCTGATATTGATGGGAAGGGTCATTTCATAGAGCATATGCTCTTGGATCACAACCTGTCTACATTCACTACTGCTTCTTATACTTATTTTCATGCAGATATTCAATCTTTGTATCTACTCCTCTTCACTTTTCTCTTACTTTTCTTGGAGGTTTGACAGTAACCCACGGGGTAGTGATCATTTTCCTACCATTTTAAGAGAGACTGGCTGTGGTCAGTGCCACTCAATCCATGTGCCTTGATGGAAGTTGGATGAGGCCAATTGGCCCTCTATCACTGCTATCTCAGAACTTGATTTTGCCATCATTTGTAAACTATCGATAGATGATTGAATGGCAGCAGTGACTGACTGTATTGTTCAGGCAGCTGCTCAGTGTATTCCTAAACCTTCAACACGTTTTATACAGTATCCTCATCTTTGTTGGAATTCTGCCTGCCACATGGCAAGAAAACTCAAAAATGGACTTGAGATACATTTCATAGATATCCCACACTTTTAAACTGCATTACATTCCAGGGGGCCTGTGCACATGCTCGGCAAGTCAGACATTAAAGCCAGAAGGAACCTTGGATTAAATACACCTCTGTTATCTCTTCTATTGCCAGTTCAAAAGTCATATGGGACAAGATTTGAAAGGTCAGTGAACAGTATACTTCTGTTCCCCTCCCCCCTTTTAATCTTGTTCTCTGATGGCCAAGAACTTGCTGATACCTAAAGCATTATCAATACTCTTGGTGAAAGCTTTTCTTGTGCACCTAGCACTTCTGCTTCATCCCCCCACCTTCTTAGCCATCAAGACACGGGCAGAGCGTTTGCCTCTTTTCCTTTGGGCTGATGGTCTCTATGACAATAATCGCTCCTTTACACAGGTGGAACTCAAACTTGCTCTTCATCAGTCTGGCAGTGCCTCAGTCAGATCTGATGATACTTGTTACTAGATGCTGCACCATCTGACATCTGTCTTTCTTGCTATTCTTCTGGTTGTGTTTACCCAGATCTGGCAGGAGAATGTTTTTCTTGATGCTTGGTGCCATGCTAATGTACCTCCTTTTCCTAAGCCTGGGAAGAATTCCAATTGCTACAGAACACACACTTAGTTTTTTTCAATCACGTTAACTTGATACACCCCAACATTAAGTTCACCTGTGAACAGGAAAAAAACTAACTAAATAGCATTTCTTAACCTCAAGATCACTTGAACTGATAGACAATTCAAAATGGAAATCCACAGAGAAATTACCCATACTGGATTTACATTCCCTGGGACTCAGCACATGAAACAAAACAAAAACTCAGCATATTAAGAAACCAAATAAACACAGCCAAGAAACTATACTCACCTGATAAAATTAACGATGAAATCAACAAAATAAAACAACACTTCATCAACATCAACAAATTTCCTCAAAATGGAAAAAAATTATATGTACACACCTAGACCAACAACTAACAAACAACATAAATCCCAAGACACAACAAACTGCAAAACCTTGTACTGCTGCATACCATATGTTCCTCACATCAGCAAAAAAATAACCAACATTTGGAAAAAACTTAAAACACAACATTGTTTCAAAAACCAGGTACAAAACTAAAGTCCATACTATGTAAAAGCTACACTGATAAACGCAACACTAACATCATTTACAAAATACAATGCAACAACTGCCACAACTTTTATATTGGAGAAACAAGCAGAAAAATGTAAACTAGATTTAAAGAACACAGTCATACATTTTTGAACACTGCAAATCAAATAAACACAACATAACCATAGAAAATAGTCAGATACTAAGTAGGGAAACAAATATAAACAAATGCAAAATCAAAGAAGCCCTACTTATACAGCCGCTAAAATCAAAATTAAACCAATGTAAAGGAATACCATTGTACATATACTAATTAATCATCTAACATCCAACTTCAACGCCCCCTACAATTCCGTACCCGTTTATGCTCTCGTTCCTAAGAAGTGTCCGGCAACGGTCAGTTGCAAAGTCTCTTTGTTAACCTGTAGATGACCTAGGAAGGTCGAAACGTTGTTCACTGCTTATTAATAAAAGTGTTAATACCCATACCAGCCGTTGTTATATACATATTTGGTTTTTGTTTTTGCTACATTTGGCAGGTAGAGGAAATTCTGGATTGATTATGTCAGTTCTTTATCATCTCTTCTTCTCACCTAAGGGAGATATCAAGATTCTGTCTAATTATAGACCCAATGGTTTGATAAGCTGTCTGATTAAAGAGTTCTGGAGAGGATGGTTAATGCTTGTCTTTTCCAGTTTTCATGTATTATCAATGTCTTCATGCAACGTCGTTCTCAACAGCTCATTGAACTTCTGGGTGTTTTTCATATTTTCCAATAGAACTGTGTGATTACATTTAATACAGTTACACCTATCTGTCGTGCGCAAATGTTTCATTAATTGAACAATAACTATATTTTCGATACTTAAAATTACAGTCCCATTAAAATGTTGAGTGAGCTCCTCACCGTGTGGTAATAAAATACATCAGTGAACCCAACATATATTTTACAAATGCTGTTCTAATGATTAACATGTATGTTGTTATCGTCAATATCTGATACCTTTTTTAATCTTCATAATTAAACAATAATGATGTGGAGTATGATTATATTATAATCATATTAAAATTATAATTGTTAGAAATAGTTTTAGTTGTAATTATAATGGGCTTTGGATCCTAAGGTCTGAGGTAGGAGCCGTGTTCCCTCCACTATCAGCTGTTGACAAATTACGCACGACTGACAGTCAATCTCATTATTCGTTTCAGTAATAACGTTTGGGTTTAAAAGTATGTTTTCTTTACGGCCTCGACAAGAAAATGCAATATGTTTTGAACGCTTTATTATGTGTAATATTAACATTTAGTTTAATATTTTCCTAGTGTTATCACTATAAAATGAAACTGTTTCGCACAAAAAAGCGAAGTAAGGAAACTAAACTGAAAGAAGCTCCTTGGTGCCTCTGTTTGCGAACTCTAAAACGTGATTCAATTTTCTCGCTCGCTAGTGAGAGGTAACCGTCAGAAATGCGTTTTACTGTTTTACCCATATTTAGTGATTTGGGTATGACAGGTAGTAACAAACATATTAATATATTTTACACAGAAAAATATTGTCTATAATTTACTGAGAAAAAAAAAACAACCCAAGGAAACGGATATATTAACTTGAGGCGAGGTTTCTATATCGACTATATATGAATTAGAAAGCTCATAGCTTAGCAAACTATATGCAAAAATGGCAATTTATTATTATGAAGGGCTTACTCTATATATATTTGGAATCCTCAGTTTCACTTATAGGAAATAGCCACATGCCGCTACTGAGATTAATCGTACTGTATATGAACAGTGTTTCTGGTCTTGGGTTTCGTCTGGAACTACTTTGTTTATCGTCGAGTGTATTCGGTCCGTTGTTCGTTTTTACGCACTATTGTCTACATCACAATATGCATTTGTTACAATAAGCTTCTGCGAAAGGTGGCGAAGTTAATATTAAACCCATACGTCGCCTGTGGACGCTGTCGCTCACATCTGAGACATTCATCTAGCATATGCAAATTGTTTACTATAGGTGTGTTAGTCCGTTGTAACAGTATTCTCAAGTTCACATTATTTATCATTTGTCTCTTATTACACGTGCTGTTGGAATAATTCGGTTTAAAGACATAGTGAAAGAATGAACGATATAACACTGTTTTGTCAGTTTCTACCTTTTCGAATATGAACTGACTACAGCACTCTCTACTGGGAGTACTATAAAACGTGACTTGACACTTTTATAGATTTGAAACACAAATACAGGAGCTACACCCATAAAACTGTTAATTAATTTCAATCCCTTCATCACAGAAAGCAGTTTATCATCAAAAATAGCATTATACATAAATAGTAATGTTTTGAAGTATTACTTTGTGCGAGTAAACCTAAATCTAAATGTAAAAATTTTGAAAATACACTGCATTTTACAAACGGCGTATCTTTACAAAATCGTTTCTTTGGAAAGTTTGAAAAAAATGCTACCCAAGAGCTATAGGCATTAACTGTCCTTGTTATGAAGTGATAGATTAATATAATAAACAGAATGTATTTAGTAAACATCATCCACAACCAACTATTTGAGCTTTTGAAGTTAAGTAGTGGGTTTTGGTGCCTTGATTTAATGGACATCAAAAGTAGATGACTGCTAGAAATAAATTCATTCATCTGGCGATATAATGATTACTCTACTGTTTCAAGTGTGTTATGTTTTGAATTACAGCTTACAAGTTACCGTTTGTTTTACGAAGAGGTTGTAATAATAACAAGGTTGAACATTACATATCGGAGGCGAAATACCGAGCTGAATATCATTAATAAGGAATGTATTACGATGTGTTGTTATTATTCAGAACGTGTTATGGGTGTTGAGTGTTATATTGCTTTAGTATTATGAAACGAACAGTCTTTCCGTAACGGATATCGATTACATCAATCTCCAATACAAGTACAAATATGGGCAGAAACAGACCTATCAGCACGTATGTATATCACAGGCGCGGAAGTATTGTGGGCGTTTCAAACAATACCCCCTTCCGTTAGTACAGCGGTAAGTCTAGGATTTACAATGCTAAAATCAGGAGTTCGATTCCCCTTGGTGGGCTCAGCAGATGGCCCGATGTGGCTTTGCTATAAAAAAAAAAAACACACACACACTCAAACAATACCATTAGATCTGGTGGTACCTATATTCACGCTAGGGTACCGTATATGTACTCTTTCAATTGGCTACTTGTCTGCGTTTTATGAGTTATGTGTATAGTAACGTATTTTATTAACTACAAAATAATATAAACTATTTTCACGAACTATAATCTGTTTGTGTCGTACTCATTATTACGACAAACGACACAATTATCACATAATTTTTGTATTAAAATATTATACATTTTTATATAATTTCCAGATTTCGTTTCATTTGCACCAATAGAGTTTTAAAACGTCACATAAATAGAATAACTATGACGTTTCTTACTTTCTGATCTTTTCTGCACTAGCACAAAATAAAGCTTCACCGTAAGAATGCAGTTGTTTGTCCATATCCTGTTAAAAATCAAGTTGCCATCTTAAAATCTCTCAAACCAAATTAACAGAACTATTTATAGAGCAAGCTGAAAGAGGATCATCAAAATACAAGACATAGCAACAGGATGTCAGAAAGACGCTGATGCTGTATCTAAAACAAGACATAGCAATAGGATGTCAGAAAGACGCTGATGCTGTATCTAAAACAAGACATAGCAATAGGATGTCAGAAAGACGCTGATGCTGTATCTGAAACAAGACATAGCAACAGGATGTCAGAAAGACACTGATGCTGTATTGTATCTAAAACAAGAGAGCAATAGGATGTCAGAAAGACGCTGATGCAATAGGATGTCAGAAAGACGCTGATGCTGTATCTGAAACAAGACATAGCAATAGGATGTCAGAAAGACGCTGATGCTGTATTGTATCTAAAACAAGACATAGCAATAGGATGTCAGAAAGACGCTGATGCTGTATTTGAAACAAGACATAGCAATAGGATGTCAGAAAGACGCTGATGCTGTATCTGAAACAAGACATAGCAACAGGATGTCAGAAACACACTGATGCTGTATTGTATCTAAAACAAGACATAGCAATAGGATGTCAGAAAGACGCTGATGCTGTATCTGAAACAAGACATAGCAATAGGATGTCAGAAAGACGCTGATGCTGTATTTGAAACAAGACATAGCAATAGGATGTCAGAAAGACGCTGATGCTGTATCTCAAACAAGACATAGCAACAGGATGTCAGAAAGACGCTGATGCTGTATCTAAAACACAAGACATAGCATGAGGATGTCAGAAAGACGCTGATGCTGTATCTGAAACAAGACGTAGCATCAGGATGTCAGAAAGACGCTGATGCTGTATCTAAAACAAGACATAGCAATAGGATGTCAGAAAGACGCTGATGCTGTATCTGAAACAAGACATAGCAATAGGATGTCAGAAAGACGCTGATGCTGTATCTGAAACAAGACATAGCAGTAGGATGTCAGAAAGACGCTGATGCTATATCTGAAACAAGACATAGCAATAGGATGTCAGAAAGACGCTGATGCTGTATTTGAAACAAGACATAGCAATAGGATGTCAGAAAGACGCTGATGCTGTATCTAAAACAAGACATAGCAAGAGGATGTCAGAAAGACGCTGATGCTGTATCTAAAACACAAGACATAGCAAGAGGATGTCAGAAAGACGCTGATGCTGTATTTGAAACAAGACATAGCAAGAGGATGTCAGAAAGACGCTGATGCTGTATTGTATCTAAAACAAGACATAGCAATAGGATGTCAGAAAGACGCTGATGCTGTATTTGAAACAAGACATAGCAATATGATGTCAGAAAGACGCTGATGCTGTATCTGAAACAAGACATAGCAACAGGATGTCAGAAACACACTGATGCTGTATTGTATCTAAAACAAGACATAGCAATAGGATGTCAGAAAGACGCTGATGCTGTATCTGAAACAAGACATAGCAATAGGATGTCAGAAAGACGCTGATGCTGTATCTGAAACAAGACATAGCAATAGGATGTCAGAAAGACGCTGATGCTGTATTTAAAACAAGACATAGCAATAGGATGTCAGAAAGACGCTGATGCTGTATCTAAAACAAGACATAGCAATAGGATGTCAGAAAGACGCTGATGCTGTATCTAAAAACAAGACATAGCAAGAGGATGTCAGAAAGACGCTGATGCTGTATCTGAAACAAGACATAGCAATAGGATGTCAGAAAGACGCTGATGCTGTATTGTATCTAAAACAAGACATAGCAATAGGATGTCAGAAAGACGCTGATGCTGTATCTGAAACAAGACATAGCAATAGGATGTCAGAAAGACGCTGATGCTGTATCTGAAACAAGACATAGCAATAGGATGTCAGAAAGACGCTGATGCTGTATCTGAAACAAGACATAGCAAGAGGATGTCAGAAAGACGCTGATGCTGTATCTAAAACACAAGACATAGCAAGTGGATGTCAGAAAGACGCTGATGCTGTATTGTATCTAAAACAAGACATAGCAATAGGATGTCAGAAAGACGCTGATGCTGTATTTGAAACAAGACATAGCAATAGGATGTCAGAAAGACGCTGATGCTGTATCTGAAACAAGACATAGCAACAGGATGTCAGAAAGACACTGATGCTGTATTGTATCTAAAACAAGACATAGCAATAGGATGTCAGAAAGACGCTGATGCTGTATCTGAAACAAGACATAGCAATAGGATGTCAGAAAGACGCTGATGCTGTATCTGAAACAAGACATAGCAATAGGATGTCAGAAAGACGCTGATGCTGTATCTGAAACAAGACATAGCAATATGATGTCAGAAAGACGCTGATGCTGTATCTAAAACAAGACAGCAATAGGATGTCAGAAAGACGCTGATGCTGTATCTAAAACAAGACATAGCAAGAGGATGTCAGAAAGACGCTGATGCTGTATCTAAAACAAGACATAGCAACAGGATGTCAGAAAGACGCTGATGCTGTATCTGAAACAAGACATAGCAATAGGATGTCAGAAAGACGCTGATGCTGTATCTGAAACAAGACATAGCAACAGGATGTCAGAAAGACGCTGATGCTGTATCTAAAACACAAGACATAGCATGAGGATGTCAGAAAGACGCTGATGCTGTATCTGAAACAAGACGTAGCAACAGGATGTCAGAAAGACGCTGATGCTGTATCTAAAACAAGACATAGCAATAGGATGTCAGAAAGACGCTGATGCTGTATCTGAAACAAGACATAGCAATAGGATGTCAGAAAGACGCTGATGCTGTATCTGAAACAAGACATAGCAATAGGATGTCAGAAAGACGCTGATGCTGTATTTGAAACAAGACATAGCAATAGGATGTCAGAAAGACGCTGATGCTGTATTTGAAACAAGACATAGCAATAGGATGTCAGAAAGACGCTGATGCTGTATTTGAAACAAGACATAGCAATAGGATGTCAGAAAGACGCTGATGCTGTATTGTATCTAAAACAAGACATAGCAATAGGATGTCAGAAAGACGCTGATGCTGTATTTGAAACAAGACATAGCAATAGGATGTCAGAAAGACGCTGATGCTGTATCTGAAACAAGACATAGCAACAGGATGTCAGAAAGACACTGATGCTGTATTGTATCTAAAACAAGACATAGCAATAGGATGTCAGAAAGACGCTGATGCTGTATCTGAAACAAGACATAGCAATAGGATGTCAGAAAGACGCTGATGCTGTATCTGAAACAAGACATAGCAATAGGATGTCAGAAAGACGCTGATGCTGTATCTAAAACAAGACAGCAATAGGATGTCAGAAAGACGCTGATGCTGTATCTAAAACAAGACATAGCAATAGGATGTCAGAAAGACGCTGATGCTGTATCTAAAACACAAGACATAGCAAGAGGATGTCAGAAAGACGCTGATGCTGTATCTGAAACAAGACATAGCAATAGGATGTCAGAAAGACGCTGATGCTGTATTTGAAACAAGACATAGCAATAGGATGTCAGAAAGACGCTGATGCTGTATTTGAAACAAGACATAGCAATAGGATGTCAGAAAGACGCTGATGCTGTATCTGAAACAAGACATAGCAACAGGATGTCAGAAAGACGCTGATGCTGTATCTAGAAACACAAGACATAGCATGAGGATGTCAGAAAGACGCTGATGCTGTATCTGAAACAAGACGTAGCAACAGGATGTCAGAAAGACGCTGATGCTGTATCTAAAACAAGACATAGCAATAGGATGTCAGAAAGACGCTGATGCTGTATCTGAAACAAGACATAGCAATAGGATGTCAGAAAGACGCTGATGCTGTATCTGAAACAAGACATAGCAATAGGATGTCAGAAAGACGCTGATGCTGTATCTGAAACAAGACATAGCAATAGGATGTCAGAAAGACGCTGATGCTGTATTTGAAACAAAACATAGCAATAGGATGTCAGAAAGACGCTGATGCTGTATTTGAAACAAGACATAGCAATAGGATGTCAGAAAGACGCTGATGCTGTATTTGAAACAAGACATAGCAATAGGATGTCAGAAAGACGCTGATGCTGTATTTGAAACAAGACATAGCAAGAGGATGTCAGAAAGACGCTGATGCTGTATCTAAAACACAAGACATAGCAAGAGGATGTCAGAAAGACGCTGATGCTGTATCTAAAACACAAGACATAGAATGAGGATGTCAGAAAGACGCTGATGCTGTATCTGAAACAAGACATAGCAATAGGATGTCAGAAAGACGCTGATGCTGTATCTGAAACAAGACATAGCAATAGGATGTCAGAAAGACGCTGATGCTGTATCTGAAACAAGACATAGCAACAGGATGTCAGAAAGACACTGATGCTGTATTGTATCTAGGAAAACAAGACATAGCAATAGGATGTCAGAAAGACGCTGATGCTGTATCTGAAACAAGACATAGCAATAGGATGTCAGAAAGACGCTGATGCTGTATCTGAAACAAGACATAGCAATAGGATGTCAGAAAGACGCTGATGCTGTATCTGAAACAAGACATAGCAATAGGATGTCAGAAAGACGCTGATGCTGTATCTAAAACAAGACATAGCAATAGGATGTCAGAAAGACGCTGATGCTGTATCTGCTGTATCTATCTAAAACAAGACATAGCTAGGAATCTAAATCTGAAACAAGACATAGCAAGAGGATGTCAGAAAGACGCTGATGCTGTATCTGAATGCTGTATCTGAAAAACAAGACATAGCAATAGGATGTCAGAAAGACGCTGATGCTGTATTTGAAACAAGACATAGCAATAGGATGTCAGAAAGACGCTGATGCTGTATTTGAAACAAGACATAGCAATATGATGTCAGAAAGACGCTGATGCTGTATCTGAAACAAGACATAGCAACAGGATGTCAGAAAGACACTGATGCTGTATTGTATCTAAAACAAGACATAGCAATAGGATGTCAGAAAGACGCTGATGCTGTATCTAAAACAAGACAGCAATAGGATGTCAGAAAGACGCTGATGCTGTATCTAAAACAAGACATAGCAATAGGATGTCAGAAAGACGCTGATGCTGTATCTGAAACAAGACATAGCAGTAGGATGTCAGAAAGACGCTGATGCTGTATCTGAAACAAGACATAGCAATAGGATGTCAGAAAGACGCTGATGCTGTATTTGAAACAAGACATAGCAATAGGATGTCAGAAAGACGCTGATGCTGTATTTGAAACAAGACATAGCAATAGGATGTCAGAAAGACGCTGATGCTGTATTTGAAACAAGACATAGCAACAGGATGTCAGAAAGACGCTGATGCTGTATTGTATCTAAAACAAGACATAGCAATAGGATGTCAGAAAGACGCTGATGCTGTATCTGAAACAAGACATAGCAATAGGATGTCAGAAAGACGCTGATGCTGTATCTGAAACAAGACATAGCAATAGGATGTCAGAAAGACGCTGATGCTGTATCTAAAACAAGACATAGCAATAGGATGTCAGAAAGACGCTGATGCTGTATCTAAAACAAGACATAGCAATAGGATGTCAGAAAGACGCTGATGCTGTATCTGAAACAAGACATAGCAATAGGATGTCAGAAAGACGCTGATGCTGTATCTAAAACAAGACATAGCAATAGGATGTCAGAAAGACGCTGATGCTGTATCTGAAACAAGACATAGCAATAGGATGTCAGAAAGACGCTGATGCTGTATCTGAAACAAGACATAGCAATAGGATGTCAGAAAGACGCTGATGCTGTATCTAAAACAAGACATAGCAATAGGATGTCAGAAAGACGCTGATGCTGTATTGTATCTAAAACAAGACATAGCAATAGGATGTCAGAAAGACGCTGATGCTGTATTTGAAACAAGACATAGCAACAGGATGTCAGAAAGACACTGATGTATATTGTATCTAAAACAAGACATAGCAACAGGATGTCAGAAAGACGCTGATGCTGTATTTGAAACAAGACATAGCAATAGGATGTCAGAAAGACGCTGATGCTGTATCTGAAACAAGACATAGCAATAGGATGTCAGAAAGACGCTGATGCTGTATCTGAAACAAGACATAGCAATAGGATGTCAGAAAGACGCTGATGCTGTATTGTATCTAAAACAAGACATAGCAATAGGATGTCAGAAAGACGCTGATGCTGTATTTGAAACAAGACATAGCAACAGGATGTCAGAAAGACACTGATGCTATATTGTATCTAAAACAAGACATAGCAATAGGATGTCAGAAAGACGCTGATGCTGTATTTGAAACAAGACATAGCAATAGGATGTCAGAAAGACGCTGTTGCTGTATCTAAAACAAGACATAGCAATAGGATGGCAGAAAGACGCTGATGCTGTATCTAAAACAAGACAGCAATAGGATGTCAGAAAGACGCTGATGCTGTATCTAAAACACAAGACATATCAAGAGGATGTCAGAAAGATGCTGTATCTGAAACAAGACATAGCAACAGGATGTCAGAAAGACGCTGATGCTGTATCTAAAACAAGACATAGCAATAGGATGTCAGAAAGACGCTGATGCTGTATCTGAAACAAGACATAGCAATAGGATGTCAGAAAGACGCTGATGCTGTATCTGAAACAAGACAGCAATATGATGTCAGAAAGACGCTGATGCTGTATCTAAAACAAGACAGCAATAGGATGTCAGAAAGACGCTGATGCTGTATCTAAAACAAGACATAGCAAGAGGATGTCAGAAAGACGCTGATGCTGTATCTAAAACACAAGACATAGCAAGAGGATGTCAGAAAGACGCTGATGCTGTATCTAAAATACAAGATATAGCAACACGATGTCAGAAAGACGCTGATGCTATATCCATTACACTTAGCAACAGGATGCTAGAAAGACGTTATCTCAAGAGTTAAACCTCCTGAATCAACACAAGACGTGCTAGAGCTGGATAAAGTCATTATCAACTTGAAATGGGCAGAAGCAACATATGCTGATGTGAAGTAATAAAGATGATAAAGGGATTTATGAAATTTTGTACCCGTACCAAATATTAAAGTAGAGATTAGTGTTAGCACTCTATGTATGAATGTAAGAATCAGTTTGCTCATTTCTGTATATTAAAAGGACAAACATAATAAATCAGGTTTGAGAGCAACGCATTAACGATATTTGTTGGAAATCGTAAAATTATGTTCATTAGCATTATATGAGAGTATCGATAAGAAACGAAACCAACTAATATAATAGTAGGTATTACAAGATTGGTGTTATTCGTGTGTTTTAAATCCTTAGTTTTTATTCAATTATTGTGTAAAACAGTGTCGCATGAGCTGCACACGTCAATATGATTAGAACGACCTCGGTGGTTAAATGGTGTGAGACGTTTATCTTTTTCACCCTTCAATGTACATCTGGTATAAAAACGTGCAGCTAGTTGGAAGGGACGTCAAGTTTATTGATAAGTTATCGCGACGACGGATCTTTTCTGTGACGTATTCCGCTGGTAAACTAACACATCTCAGTTCATTATAAAACTGTATTTTGTTAAATTGAATGTCTGATATCTCTATATAGGAAAATTCAAGTAATATTAAAAATACAAGTAAGAATTTTGTAAAGACGCATTGAAATCAATTTTGAATAACCCTTAAGAAGTAAGGTTTGAATGTAAGCCGCATCGATTTAGTCGGGAGTTTACGAAATATGAATGAATACTTTATTCGAAATTTAAAGATGCAGTTTAATGTGCACTTGATACTGTTTAGAACAAGCGAAAGAGAAAAATAAATTTCCAGTTTTCATTTAAACGACTGAACAAATATTAGCGTATTAGTTTCATGTCGTTATAGGGAAGGTTCTGTTTACCCTTGTAACAAGAAAGTTTCTTGTCAGTAAAGAAGGACAAACAAAAGATCGTCGACAGACAGATTAGGTAAAATTGTTCAAAGAAACAAGCGAATCCAACAGAGCATTATGAAACCCATTTCACCCTATGGTAAACAAAATATTCCACTTTATCGGCATAGTACAAAAGACAGTAGTTTATTTTTTGTGATGTTTAAATTATATATTAATTTTCTCTTTAGTTATGTGTGACGATTTTAAGTTATTCACGAACCAATTATATAATGTTTTTCTTTTCAACACAACAAGATTTGGACTATAAACTACAGACGTTAAAAACCTTTATAGTGCAGATAGCCCTCTAGTAGCTTCGCACGAAATACAAAACAAACAAAAACCTTTATTTAGGAAAAAGTAATTGTTGGTTTCTGAATCAAAGGGCATTGTCGTAACAAGAAACAAGAAGCGCTTTAAACTCATATTGGTTTACCTTCGCCGAATGAAACAGAAGGAAGTGAAATTATATTATATAATTTCTAAAAACGTTTTTCTTTCAACAACAACACCCTCACTGAGAAAACTCCTTTGGTGAATAAACAGACCCCGTAACTATTATTTATTAATGACTTATTGAACAAGAAACAAAACGATTTTGTTATCGTTAAAAGAACTTCACTTTTGCATTATTCTTTTTTATCGAATAATCCTAATCAACTAGCCCGACAACAGAAATTATTACAACAATACATATACTTCTTCTAAAATATCCTCTTGAACCTGGAATAGGTGGTTAGGGCGCTCGATTCGTAATCTGAGGTCTCGGGTTCGAATTCCCGTCATATCAAAGATGCTTGCACTTTCAGCCTAGGGGCCTGATAATGTGACGGTCAATCTCACTATTCCTTGGTGAAAGAGTTGGCAGTGGGTGATGATGACTAGCTGTCTTCCCTCTAGTCTTACATTGCTTAATTAGAGACGGCTAGCGCAGATAGCCCTCGTGTAGTTTTGCTCGAAATTCAGAAACAAACCAACAATAGTAAAATTGCCAAATAAGTAACGTTTCAGTTTATGTTCTGGTGCCGTAATATTCCACTAACTACACTTAGGTTCAACCACGTGTACTCTAGAGGTTCATGTGGATGCTGTTGATCACTTGCTTTCTCTCTAGTCTATCAACTGATTATGTTGAGGATGGGTTTATGCGAAATTCTGAAATAAACTTATTGTATTACGTGAAAGCAACAATTACCAAAAATAACTTATATATGCAAATTATTTAACAAATTTAGATGTGCCATTTTAGTAAGTCTAAAGAGACCTTTCTTCTCCCGTTGATTCAACTGCAGTTCATGGCAAATTGTTTTTGTTTTTCTCCTGTAATGAGAATATAATATTTGAATAACATTATGAAATTACTTGTAATCTGATTATTGAAATCTACTGAGTACAAACATAAAGGAACAGCTTGTCTGTTTGAATAAATGTTGTTTGGTTGTTGTTAAGTGTCAAGTTACACAATAATTTGTTTTATTTTTGAATTTCGCGCAAAACTACACGAGGGCTATCTGCGCTAGCTGTCCCTAATTTATCAGTGTAAGACTAAAGGGTTTGTTTGTTTTGGAATTTCGCACAAAGCTACTCGAGGGCTATCTGTGCTAGCCGTCCCTAATTTAGCAGTGTAAGACTAGAGGGAAGGCAGCTAGTCATCACCACCCACCGCCAACTCTTGGGCTACTCTTTTACCAACGAATAGTGGGATTGATCGTCACATTATAACGCCCCACGGCTGGGAGGGCGAGCATGTTTGGCACGAACCCGCGACCCTCAGATTACGAGTCGCACGCCTTACGCGCTTGGCCATGCCAGGCCTAAGACTAAAGGGAAGGCAGCTAGTCATCACCACCCACCGCTAACTCTTGGACTGTTCTTTTACCACCGAATAATTTGACTGACCATCACATTATAACGCCCCCACGGCTGAAAGGGCGAACATATTTAGTGCGATGGGGATTCGAACCCGCGACCATCGGATTACGAGTCGAACGCCTTAACCCACCAGGCCATGCTGGGCCACAATAGTTTAACTCCATCGAACTCAGAATTTTTTTATTATATGCCTTTAGGGTTATTGCTGGCGAGAAAATCAAACAAGAAATGGTGTCTAGTGACATTTGCGTGCTCTAGATGTCCATTTAAACAGCATAATAACAAAGCATTTTTTCTCCTAATATCACACTTATAAAATCAGAGTATTATTGATTTCTTAATTTAGTTTTAGGTGGAGAATAACTATTATACAAAGACTAATTTATTGAACAAATATATATATATTATGTTCCTTTTCTTTATTTAGTAATCCTTGTCAGAAAGCATGAACAAGAATCCACAGCTCAATATACAAATCGGGGAACGCAAACACTTAGCTCTTCATTGATCTTATAATATAATGGTGAGCTGTTGAATCAATTTTTTTCATAAAACTAAAAAAATATAGTTGATTCTTGTTTCACTAAGTTTCGTTTCGTGCCATTATTAGTAGAAAGTTCAGGTTAAGAACTTTGTTCGGGATTAAACGTAGGATGAAGAATGCAATGTTGATTGATCATCTAGTTTAGATCTTCTCAGGCGTGTAATACTGATGCTACAATACATTAATTACAACGATGCTTCAATGAACATTGTCAAAATTCCATCTTCGTCGAATCCGGCGTGTATAGGATCAATTGGTCATGTAGTAAGCTGGAGATAAGCGTAAACAAAGCTTTTTGTACATAACTGAAAATGTAAAGAATTTCTTTTCGTGGACAGAGAGCTGAAAATAAGACTATGCTGTTACCAGTCATGACTTAGTAACATCAAAATTATTCCGAGATACCAAAATAAGTTAAATTAATGCGAAAGAGAGAATACATTATACTTTATTAAGCGTCTAAAAATTAACACATAAAACAGTCGTAATGCTTGGTCGACAATGGAATATCGCCGGTGACAGAGCCATATCTAATAACTTTCAAGGCAGTCGAACGTGCTAGCAAAACATTGAGTTATAAGTAGAAATGACTTGATTAGTGCCATATCTACAAATATTTAAGTCAATCGAAAATAATACATTCAGTTGAAAATATGAGGATCCGAATATAGCCATATCTAAAAAAATATTTAAATCATTCGACAGTTTCTAGTGAAACACTCGGTTTGGAGAAACTGATAGTATCCTATCTAAATATGCCGTACGTTCTAGTCGAACATTCAGTTGCTAAGATTATGTAAGTGATCATGACGAATTTAATGCGTTGAGAAGAGACATTGTCTGTTAGGTTTTATACTGCCCCTCATGAGCTTGTATACTTGAAAAAACACGGACAATGAAACATGTACACACCTCCAGAGAATACATGTAATATGATTTAACGAAAACCTTGCAAGTTGAACGCGTAGTGTGACATTTGTGAACGAATGAGGGCTATTTTAACGTAATACAACAGACTTGAAGGCATACAGGTATATTTTGACTGTGACTGTGTTAGTACCAGTGGTAAAGTATGTAGCTGGGTATTATGTTAAAAGCTGTAATGTACGTATTAGGTTCAAATTTATTTATACAGCGTATGCAGGTTTCAACGTTAGTAGATACTGGAAGTTTTAGGCATACTTGTTCAGAAGGTAATGAAAGTGATTTAGAGACAGTAAACTGATAGATATTTTTAGCAGTGTAGTTTCTCTTGCTACAAAACATGCATGGCATACCTTTAATAACATCTTGGAATACCATTTACAGTTGGATTTTGATACTACAGAAACCTGGAGGATCTGATTATAAAGTTAGATCACAGTCTTTCAGCCCTGGCCACCCGTCTCAACTATTAAACAATAATACAAACATATTGCATTTCACACCTGTCAAAACTTAGTTTTGAGAACATTCTTAGACAAATAAAATCAGTTATTCAGGCCACACTTTATGCCATATCTACTTCTCTAGGGTTTATACTTCCATCATTCCTTACTTCGTGTTTAAGTAGTTATTCTGGAACACTGGGGTCGGAAGTAAAGATTCTTCCCACAAGATCTTAAGGAACTTTGAATCCGAAAGTAAACATTCAACACTCAAGAGCATAAGAAAGTTCAATCTGAGAATTAAACAGGCGTCAACTGAGGGCGTAAGGATTTACCACACCTACTGATCAAAACATTTGACTTCTGATATTTACAATAAACGCCAGCATTAATCTATGGCCTGGTCTTTTAAGTCTTATATATCTTCCTTATCGAAACCAACTTTGTTAATGCTGTTAATATGCATATGATTTGTTTGTTTGTTTTGAACTTCGCGCAAAGTTACACGAGAGCTATTTGTGCTAGGTGTCCCTAATTAAGCAGTATAAGACTAGAGGGAAGACAGCTAGTCATCATCATCCACCGCCAACTCTTGGTTCATATATCACATTAAACCTTTGATATTGAAATGGGCAGGCATTTAAACTAGTCGTTGGAGGTTTGAGTTTTACCACCAGTTACACTTATATATTTAAATAAGGAAGCAGTTACAAGTGGAGCATACAAGTCACTAACTGGAGGAGTTTGCAGTTAGAATAAATAATGAGTTGGAAGGAGAAATTACACAAAACATCAATCTTTAATAACACTTTTTTAAGAGACAATTACAATAGTTGTGAACTTAATATTTCTCAACAATTCCAATAGTTCCTTTATTATTCTTAAAAACTCCTCAATCACTGTATTACTAGAGGTATATTTGGACATAATCAGGTTAATAGCAATATTACACATTTAGTTTTTTGGTTGGATTGATTGACTAAGAGAAAGAGCATTTATAACTTACAAGAAGGTTGGAGTGACGAGCTGGCTTTTTTTGAATATTGGATATCTTCAGCATCTTGAACTTGTTATTTGTTTTTTGTCCCAAATAAGTGAACTGAACTTTTGTTCTTGAGATAGCCAATTCCTTAGCCCTCAACATGAAATTTTTAAATGATATTTTTTTCATTGGTTAATTTTTGCAACTCATTGTACTTCCTACAAATAAAACCCAAAACTATCAATTAATTTGTTGCCTGTTTAGAGCAATGAATCAATGGCCTTCTAACTTGGATGACTACGTCACAATCCATAATGGATACTGTTTTAAGAGTACTGACCATGGTAGTTAACACCAACTTCTTCATAACGTCCACTGCACTAAGAGGTTAGCATCATCAATTAATCATACTCAAACTCCTGGTTACTTTACTTATGCTGGGCATCTACTAAGCATCGCTATGATGGTTATGAACGACAGTTTTTTCTATAACTTTATTTTTCTCTACTAGTTGGTTAACTGTACTTTGTTTGATTTAAGCTAGAACTAACGCTTTTTCATATGCCATCTTTCTTGCATGGGCGTGAAGACCAAAATCTTTCTTTTTTGTTAAGGCTAGAAGGAAGGCAACTAGTTATCACTACCCACCGCCTATGCTTGGGCGACTATTTTATGAATGAAAAGTGGGATTGATTGTCACATTATAATGCTACTGCTGCTGAAAGGGCTAGCATATTTGGTGTGATGGGAATACGAACCATACCAGATTTTTTTGGGAAGAACAAAATTGCTAATATAATCAAAAACGTGCATGAATAGAACTTTTCTCCATACTGTTGCGTCAGCTAAATTCCTTGGCATTACATTAGTTCTCAGTGAAATTGAAAAAAAAAAAAACAATAAAAACATATTAATCTTCTCCGAACACAAATAATGTCAAGAACCTGTCAGGTAAGGACTGGAATTTCACCATAGAACATTATTAGAACATACAAACAATACATACGACCAATAACTGAATGCGCCAGTCCATCATGGATAAACATTTCATATATCTTAATAAAAAGGAAACTACAACCACTCAAAGCAGTTTATAAAGAATCAATAACTACAATCTAACATTTCCTTCCGAAATACGTAAATACACAGATTACAAAGGACAGACTTTTATATTATGTTACGAAAAACCTCAATAAAGAATGAGTTGCTGACGTCAGTGTCTCGTAAAATTATATGTAATGAAAATATGCCAAAGTAACTCTTTCTGGTTAATGTGTATTTTAAGAATAATAACCCCCTTTCAGTGATACAGCGGTATGTTTGTGGAATTACAACGTTAGAAACCGGGTTTCTATACCTGTGGTGTGCAGAGCACAGATAGCTCTTTGTTTAGCTTTGCGCTTAACTTCGATCAAACTACAAACTAAGAATAACAATAGGTCATCTAACGTTATACTTTAAATAATAATATCGTTGAATTACTTTATAATAAAAGTATCAATTAGGGTATTTATGTCTAATGCTCTTGTCATAAATTAGTAAATAAATGTGTCGCGATTTATGGAAGTGTTTGTCATTCGTGGGACAATACACATCGAGATAAGAAAAGTGTATTCAATATAAAATGCTACACGTGGATTATCAACGGACATGTCTTTTAAAGTGTTTTAACTAAATGCTGTAAATGACGCACAATTCTCACATATAATTTGTTCAGCATTTAGGACACATGATTTGCGCATTACAACAACTGTGCTAGAGGGAGGAAGACAGCTGCGAAGCACGTGACCTTCCCAGATCCCAAACAAAAAGAGTTAAAGACCAAACCAAATCAGAATACAGAAGTTGATTAGTAAATAAATACACAAATATTATTAGTGAATGAATACAGTGTTTTATTTCTTTATTTTGTGTCATTTGTCCTTTTTTAAGTTTCTTTGTGAATTCTATATTTCTTCCCGTGGATACAATGAATCTGAAAACCACTTAGAGTCGTTGAATAAAATACTCTGAAATTTTACTTATTCTTGTACCCATCACAATGTTAATGTATTATTTGATCCATACACATTTGTAAACATTTTGAGTAGCTGAAAATACCAAGTTTGCTTAGCTGCGGGACATTAATAAGTTTTCAAGAAGCAATTTATTGAGAAAGATTTTTGTTTTGGAAGCCTCTGATGATGTGGTTTTGCTGTAAAAAAACACACACACACATGCATAATCAATGTTTGATTTTGCACTTCATTGTACCCTGTTGTGAAATATTCACAATATTTTTGTCACAAATATTTAATCATTTTTCATATAATGAAATGGAAGACCAGATGTTTTGTAATTTATGACAATGCACATTATAAAGCTCGATATATAAAGTAATCAAATTGTATATTAAACTTTTAATGATATTTTGCATAAAATATTTATCGTTTTAAAATATGATTTTCTACTATTTTTGAAAATGATTAAGACTAGTACACTGAAACCTTACTGTTAACTAGGAATTTATGTTTCAATACTCAGGAATAACAAGTAAAGATTTCAGCGATCAGATTGCTAAACTATGTATATGTGGATTCATGGTTCTCATCCGCTAACCTCTTCAAAAGGCCCGGCATGGCCAAGTGGTTAAGAAACTCGCCTCGAAATCCGAGGGTCGCGGATTCGAATCCCCGTTACACCAAACATGCTCGCCCTTTCAGCCGTGGGGGCGTTATAAATATGACAGCCAATCCCACTATTCATTGGTAAAAGAGTAGCTCAATGGTTGGTGGTGGGTTGTGATGACTAGCTGTCTTCCCTCTAGTCTTACACTGCTAAATTAGGGACGGCTAACGCAGATAGCCCTTGTGTAACTTTGCGCGAAATTCAAAAGAATCAAAACCTTTACAAAAATATCCTCTTCGCATTTTTGGGCCGTGAGTACCTATTAGTGGTGCGATCAAGTCTAACTATTGGGTTAGACAAATGTAGTTCAAGTGTTGGCGGTGGATGATGTTGATTAGCTGCCTTCCATTTATTCTATCAGTTCAGGATTATGTATATTCCGACAAATTAAAAAACAAACAAAACTTCAAAAATAACTAGAGCACCACTACGAGTTATTTGGGAGTATAAATCTGGATCTGGATTAAATATTGGTGAAGGTAACTGTTAAATTAATATAAATCTTTCATTCTATATTTCAAGAATCAATTCCTTATTAAATAACGTTCCATTATGGTGCTCTGCATCAAGAATCCTTCCAACTTTGAGTTTTAATCAGTTTGTTTGTTTGTTTTTGAATTTCGCGCAAAGCTAATTGAGGGCTATCTGTGCTAGCCGTCCCTATTTTAGCAGTGTAAGACTAGAGGTAAGGCAGCTAGTCATCACCGCCCACCGCTAACTCTTGGGCTACTCTTTTGCCAACGAATAATGGGATTGGTCGTCACATTATAACGCTCCACGGCTGAAAGGGCGAGCATGTCTGGTGCGATGAGGATTCGAACCCGCGACCCTCGGATTACGGCTCGAACGTCTTAACCCACCTGGCCATGCCGGGCCAGTTTTAATCAGAGCCACGAGTTGTGTTGTTCGGAGAGAAGCATCTATGTTGGAAATATTCAATCCAAATAAAGATTTCTATAAAAAATTGTGTTCTCCAGGACTGGTTATGAGTATTGTGAAGTTCTTATAAAAGAGCTTTGTAAATGCTTAAACCATGTAGATAAGAACTGTACTGGTAGGTTTCTAATAGCATGTAAGGTGCATGTAAACCCCACTTCCGGAAAAACGAAAATAACAAAACACAACACAGAAATAAAATTTATCTTTTATTTTTATTTCATAACAATAATACACACAAAATACGTGAATACCTTCGATTGTGTACACACATAATTGAAAAGCTACAGATAAATATATATCCAGTCGAAAGTTATATATAATTTATTGGCTACCTACATTTACGACAAAGTATTATGTGACCATATATAAATAATTAACTACGTTAGGAGCATAAATAGGTGAAACAGTAACCTTATACATATATATATACATATATATATACCGAAAATAATTATGAAAACGGTGAGAAGAAAAAAGTATGAGAGGCAAATATTACCAGAATACACCTTCCTTTATCGTATCAAAATGAGCTGTAATCGAGTACACTTATCACTTTACACCAGTGTCTGCGGATTTGAACTGCTAGACCGGATTTCGATACCCGTAGTGGGCAGAGTGTAAATAACCCTTTGTATAGCTTAGTGTACATCACTAACTATGAAAAGCTTATTCTCTTTGTTACTCTGTCGAGAACGTTCTCACGTTCTTTTTTTTATTTCAGTAATGCTCAATAATGTACCTTATAAAATCTATCATCTAATTGTTTTTAGGTCGACTATGGTGTTTATGTTGAATGTCAAATATTTATGTGGACTTGTTAAAAAGGTTTGTTTTTAATCTTTGTTCTTTTTTATAACTTTGGTGATTTAACACCAAAATAGTTTAGCACAGAAGTTTTATGACATTGAGTTGTAGACAAAAGCAAAGTAAAACTTACCAAGCGTTATTTCAGCTAAGTCGTATGTTATGTTTATGTGTTAGGCCCAATGCTTATATTAGACTAATATAGGCCTACTATTACCAACATTATAGATTCAGTGTTTAAAAAGTTTTAAGTTGTAAATAAATGTTAATTAATAACAATTATCTTGGTATTTTAACACATATATTACCTACTTGGCCATAAAACATAAAGAAAAATAAACGTTTATTACTACCAAATATCTTTTTTTCCTTTGCACAATTGAAAGTTGAACATTTTTGTCAGAATGTCCGCGCTCTATTTTCTAATTTCTGTTCTTGAATACAGTGAAAAGGCCAAAGTCCTATTTGAATTTTTTTCGGAGTGCATACGTACTTTTGTTCACGATAACATTTAATTTCGTTCCGTTGTGTTTGCTAAAAATGTAGGGTTTTAATAATAGCTTCGAGACCGATGAAATAAGGAGGTACAGACAAATTCATTTTAGTTAAGATCTGTATTTTTCATTAGTCATTCAACAATGGTTTGATGGGCTTTTATACTAGTGTGTTTATAGGTTATAATTGGTTCACGTTCAGCTGATCAAAAAGCATCACACCAGTAACGTCTAAAAAGTACAGGCAAACATACAATAGTCAGTAAGAGTTGCATGATTGTTTCATGTCTCCAAAGGCTGAAATACTGCATGGTAAGCATCTAGAAATCAATGTTATGCTTAGTCTATATAAATAATTGTGACGAAGCTATTCTTTCACTAAGATATGCATGAAAAACTTCAAAGAGATTGCGTGAAATTGTGACAATTAGTAATGTTAGTGACGGAAAGAAGAAAATTCAAACTTTACAAAACTAATATTAAGTATCTAGGAATATGTTTTTTAGATGACAGACAAAAGCTGAGATCAGATCTCGCTAAAATTCTTGCTGTAAATACACTTGGCAATGTTACATCGAGAACAGTAAGTTACTTCTAGATTCATCAAAAACTGCTACTGAGAGAAAGTAACCAAACAAAAAATGGAAATGGACATCCGACCACAAACAGAGTAATGATTAAAGATAAGAAACGTGCACTTTGGATATGAATCCAAATACAGAATATTAAACAACAATCAACTATATTTTTACAGCAAAAATCAGTGAAACGTAGGGGAAGAGGGCAACAGTACAAACTTGGAGATGAATTTTTGCGATCTACATAAAACGAATGGCACATGACGTCTAGAGAGTACAAGCAGACGTTGGTTCAATATCTCTTATTTCTGAAATTGATGACCAGATACTTATTTTTTAAATAAAATCAAACCAGATAACTTTGTTGAATAATATAAATATTTTTCCTTAAGTTTGGAAAATTTTCAATTTATATATATGTAAGTATTTAAGGCCCTGTTATATTTCACATATTGTCGGCTCAGCATGGCCAGGTGGTTAGGGTGCTCGTACTCGTAATCATAAGGTGGAGGATGTGAATCCTCATCACACCAACAATCTTGCCCTTTCAGCTATAAAGGCGTTATAAGTGACGGCCAATTCCACTAAATGTAGCGATGTGTCATATTTATGATATTTGCCGATACGATTGATATACAGAGTTTTCCTTCTTAGCAAAAAAAAATTTTAATATACAAACAACAATACAATATATAATAATGGCTGTTACAAATAATGATTTATTTTCAACAATTTTAGAAACTTACAAACAATGCTGAGTCTTCTAACTGGTCTGGAACTAAATACTTTATCGACGGTTCACGGAGAGTTTGTTGTTTGAATTTCGCACAAAGCTACTCGAGGGCTATCTGTGCTAGCCGTCCCTAATTTAGCAGTGTAAAACTGGAGGGAAGGCAGCTAGTCATCACCACCCACCGCCAACTCTTGGGCTACTATTTTACCAACGAATAGTGGGATTGACCGCAACATTATAACGCCCCCACGGCTGGGAGGGCGAGTATGTTTGGTGCGATGGGGATTCGAACCCGCGACCCTCAGATTACGAGTCGAGGTTCATGGAGAGTGAATTAATTTTAATTTATATGCAAACATTTACAAACTTAGAAGTAATATGAAGTTCTTTATCCAACCGGGAACTGAATATTTTGTCCACAGTTTACAATGTGCAAATTATGTTGATACACAGATATACTTCAATGAACAGGTATGCTAGGTAGCCCTATTCTTCACACATGAGTTTTTTCCCAACGAAAATATCTGATGTCCTCGTAGGAATACTAACATCTAAAGTTAATTTACAGAAGCTTGTAATGATCGAAGTTTATAAATGATCCTGGTTAAATATCTGCAGTTTTCCGATTAGTAAGTGTTTGTCATAATTATAGCTCTGAGGCTTATAGTATATTGAGTGTAGTAACCTAACAACAATATATCGAACTGTCGTCCCACCTCTTGTGATTTACAAACTTTAAGGCGAAATTCTAGAAAGTTCAGTTGGCCCAACTATATTGGTATTTACGTAGTTATGTACATTGTTGATTCTTACGCTCGAGAATCTTCTACAAATGTTGTTGCTCAGGGTTTTGAGCGTAGCTTTGTTAATGTTCCTCTTCATAACATTTATTTAACATAAGGCCTAGTTTTGGGACCAGTTGTGATTGAAGTAAGATCCACTCTTCCAATTAAGGGTGTATCATTATTGTTAGGCTGGAGGAAAAGTTGTTGCCAAACCAAAAATAGTTAGCAAACCAATATGTTTCACCTAAGGATGATGTTATTGTTGAGGAGAATCGGAATGTGTTTCTCTTGTTTTCTGTGCCTCTAGCTCAGACTTAGAAATTAATCCAAAAATAAATGATGAATACGTATTCAAAAGATGATATTACAGATTTGTTTCAGTATTTTTTGGATCCGATGGGAATATTGTGAATGACTGTCTTAGTGACAATTCCTTGGTGATTAACAATGTTGAACATAAGGGATCTGGTTCATCTGATGAAGTTCTATTTGCTAGAAGCAAACTGATCACCAAGCGAAAAAAATGATTCACAGATATCTTCACTATTTAAATATGCTCTCCCAAAAGATGAATCGGAGAAAGTTCCAAATGGTAATTTTGCCAAATATTTTTGCTTCAGAGGATTGGGTTTTAATTTACCAGTAGTTGTTCACAAAGCATATCATTTTGAAATATTGAAAGTTGCTCATGAGATGTCATTTATATATCAACAAAGCATATCATAAAAGCAGGATAAATTTCTTTTCAGCAAAAATTGGGCAAAATGTTTCTCAGTTTTATAAAACTTGTCTTACCTATTAATGGATCGGAAAACCTAACCAGGAAGGTCCTGTTGCTTCTTTGAAAACTATCCCAGTTTCGACGAACCTCCTATTCGTGTGATTGTCTGTTGTGTTGAACCTTACAAAATAACAATAGTGCTGATGCGCTTTCATGTGTTATGTAATTTTATGATCATGAGGTAATTTGTACTGATTGTATTATATACTCTTATGATAACTGAAATTGTATAATGTTTATAATAATATATTATATTTAATGTATTGTTGCAAATGTATATATAATATCTTAGCTAAAAATTGTCTAATGCCAATTTTTAATTCTCTAAGGAGGGAGGTGTGATGGACATACTATTGCATATTTATTTTATTATCAGTGTTTGTTCAGTTTAATATATATTCAAAAATGCATGTAACTTATTCTGTTAAATCGGTAGTGTGGAATTCCCGCCTATTCACTAAAACTGTAGAAGATTCTTGGGTATAAGAATCCACAATATATGTCTTACGAAAGTATTTGCGTGTCACGGCTAGGCTTGGCCAGGTGGTTAAGACGCTCGACTCGTAATCTGAGGGTAGTGAATTCCCATCACGCAAAACATGCTCGCCCTTTCAGCCGTTAGGACATTATAATGTGCGGTCAATCGTTGATAATAGAGTAGCCCAAGAGTTGACGGCAGAGGGTGATGACTAGCTGCCTTAGACTTCTAAATTAGGGACAGCTAGCGCATGTAGTCCTCTTGTAGCTCTGAGCGAAATTTAAACTAGCGTATCTTCAGTGTTGTTGTGTCAACTAAAATTTCGAGAACCTTGCCTAAAGTTTAGAAATCGACGCGCCAAGAAACAGTTATTTATATTGTTGGCTTACTACACTTGGTACATTATTAATCGGGAAATTACAGATACTTGACCATCATAGATTTCGAACATTACAAAGCATTTACTTTGATGAATTCACATCGGATATCAGTAATATGACGAAAATATTATATAACTTCAATGGTGAAAGTCAGCTGTAAAAGGCATGAAACCAATGAAAAATATAGAACTAGCTAGCTCCCTGTTAAGTGAGTTGTATCTTCGTTAACTCGGAATTAATTCGTTCGTCGTAAATCTTCGATAAGATATCAAGGCAGTTCCAGACTGGAAAGAAGACTTAATATTATTTGTAAGCTTGTAAACCCTTTTAAGTAAATCCCTATTTACATAAACTGTATATAATAACTGTTATTAGAAATTGTATTATTATTTGTATATTGAAATATACTTATATTAAAAATAAAACTGTGTATCAATATTGTGGGTAAACATCATAAATTTGATACATTTCTACATATAATTAATTTCTAAATTAAAATTTAACTCAGTTTCAGGCTATTTGAAATGGCAATATGTAACATAATGAAATGGAGGCTTGTCCGACATAAATTGTAATAGGTAATAGTTCTCAGAGAGAGTTATATTAAAATTTGCATATATAGTAAACTCTCAGTTATCAGGAGTAATTACTGGAGGGAAAGTGGGGACAACGATAACACAAAAACACGGTGTTACAGATTATACTTTATCCCAGATTAGCTGCCAATTTATTATGTTACATATTACGATTTCAAATAGTCGGAACTCTTAATTTTAGTTTAGAAGTTAATTGAATATCGATATGTATCAAGTTTATGATATTTGTCAACAAGATTGATACACACAAGTTTCTTTCTCAATATAAATATATTTTAATTGACAAAATGAAAGAACAATACAATTTGTAATAATGGTTATTCCTAATAGTAATTACAAATGATGGCTTATATACAAGAGTTTTACAAACTTACAAATAGATGTGAGTCTTGTATTTCGTTTAGAACTTAATCTTTTATCGACTTTCACGAAGAGCAAATTATTTTTCGTTGATAAATCTGTACACTTCTCTTGACAGGTAGCTAGCTTGACTGACGACAATATCTAATGTCCTCGTAGAAATATTAATGTCCGAAGTAAATTCAGTGAAGTTAAACTTCTCATAATATTGGAAATATAAAAAGTTCCTGGTACAATTCTGTAGTTTTCTAATTAATAAACGTTAATCACAATTATAGATTCCGAAGCTTATAGTATACTGACTGATAATATTCCGTCACTTGGAGCGTTGGTCTATATAGTTTAAGACGACATTCTCAAATGTTCAACAATCTTCGAAAAATAGTAGCGTTTCTGAAAAACAAATATTGTTGATTCTTACTCTCAAGAATCTTCTACAAGTTTAGAGAACAGGCAGGACTTACGCAATATACATCCAAAACATACGCCACATGCATCAAACTGAAACTAACGCAAGTACTGAAATAAAAGTATAACGGTAAATCCATTACAACAGATAATACAAAACACACAAAGAAAACTTAGTTCTATGCATATTAGCAAAAAGTAGCGAAACGAATTTTCATACAACTCATATTAAAACGTTATGTATAACATACAACATGACAGGCTTTACAGCAGTAATATAAAATAATCGTTTAAACATTTGCATAATGAAGTTACAATGTATTTCACTATTTTATTATTGTTAATTTTTATCATTACACTTTTTATTATAATATTATTTTACAGTGCTAGTAAAACTAAACTAAATTTCCCAAACTGTCTGAATTTCTAAATATTTTGCTAGAATTAAGGCCGAAAAACACCAGCCACAAAAGCACTAAACTAAATATACAATACATTTTTATCATTATAAGAAAGAACGTAAAACTGTATATTGAATTAATTGTATTAATTACTGGGTAAATTTTTAGTTACATACTTTGTAAGTAATTTTTTTGGTCAGAGGTTAATGTTGATAAGCTACGTTGATGATGGTCAAATAGGCGTCATTCTCAAGTAACTTTGTATGAAATCACAAAGCGTAGACCTTCATGATGTTCAGTTATAAATTAATGATAAAAAAGATTGATATTTTACATCTTGAAATTTCTGAAGTCTGAAAACGTCGAAGAAAAGTGAAAAGTATGTAAGTGTTTTCATATACATAATGTTGTTTTCAAGATATATTCGAAGGGTTTTTCAATAATACCGTAACAGGCTGCTTCTAATGCACTGCTATTGTATGAGAGTGTGGTGTGTAGCGCACAAATACACAAATTGGATTAGATTAGTTACTAAACAGGAATAATTTGATCCGTCTATGAAAAGACACGTGACAAATGCAAGCCACATCCACTTTCATTATTGTACTTTATTTTAACTGTAAACTGCTTCGACAAGATGACAATACTGGTCGACATAAGAAGCAGTTTTATTGCACAAGACACTGGCGAGAAACAAGTAAAAATAAACGGGTTTTGAAAATATCCAGAATAAAAGCCTCTGTTATAATATTGCAATTTCTTGGTTTCCTGCAACTTTTCAACTTTGATGTTTTCACTTATTTAATTTCTACATGTTACGTATATAAGTTCATGTGGTCGTAACTTCTGTGTCTCTTTTTAAGTGATAGTTTAGTACATTTTTAGATTCGTTTTTCCTAAGAGTCGTGCTTACTATTAATTATATATATGTGTTTATTTTTTATTTCATACTATTTGTTCTTATTAAAATTATTTTAGGTTGAGGTGCATCGTAATAATAACAGATAATTATAGTGCTGGTCAAGAGTTTGATCATGTTAGTAGCTAATATATAATTGTGTAAATAATTGATTATGTTAGTGACTGTGGTGGTTATAACACAATGTGATTGATTTATTTTAGTTAGTGATTTCGAGAAGATAGAAAAGTTTTAAGATATGGAGTTGAATCAGGCTGTATATCAATTATTACGATTTATCTCGGACGAGTACCTGATTCATTATGTTACGTATTGTAATTTCAAATAGCTGGAAAGTTTAATTTTAATGTAAAAATTAATTGAATATCAAATTTATGATATTTGTCAATAAGATTGATACGCACAATTTTCTTTCCTAACACAAATATACTTTAATGTTCAAACGACAACACAATTTATAATAACTGTTATGACAAATATTGGTTTATAAACAAGAGTTTTACAAACTTAGAAACTATATTGAGTCTTCTATCTAGTCTAGAACTGAATATTTTATCAACGGTCCAAGTTCACAACGAGAAAATTAGTTTTGAGTTGATATTGTTACACCTTACTGAAGCTAACTAGCTTGGTTGGCCTCATGCAACTTATAAGCTGACTTTTTACCTACGAATATATTTAATGTTATCGTAGAAATACTGATATCCGGAGTTAGTTGACTGAAGTTGAACAATTTGTAATGTTCGAAATCTGTAAACGTTCCTGGTCAAATAGCTGTAGTTTCCCAATTAATAAGCGTTTGTCACAATTATAGCTTCTGACGCTTATAGTATACTAACTGTAAAGAACAAACAATATTCTGTTCTGTCTTTTGGCTCATCGGTTCATATACTTTAAGGTGAGATTCTTGAATGTTCAACAACGTTCAAAGACATGCTAGTGTTTTCGTAGACCATATGTTGTTAAACAAGCGGGACTTGTGCAATATACATCCAACAATATACATCACATGCATCAAACTGAAACGAACGTAGGTATTAAAATAAATACGTAACACTAAATCCGTTACAAGAATGAAATATTGGGATCCGTGTTACCTGTAGCGCTTGTTCAGTTATCTGGTAGAAATAAACCTATTTTAGGTTTGTCCCGGTATTGATAAAAATATTTATGTATCACGTGTAAGATAGACCTACAGAAAGTGTTCAAGTTCGCAGAAACATTAAAGGAGGAATTAAACTAATTTTTTATTGTTACATGGACTAAACGGTGAATTATTATTATCAGATAATTAAAACAATCGTCAACCAAAGAACAGAATTACAACACTTGTATCAAGAGTGGAAGATTATTTTAGTGTAAATAAAACATAACTTTGGCTAATCTTTACTTGTAGAAGGTAACGACCGTGAGGTCAAAGAAACAGAGTGAAGCAGTTGTTTTTATTAAGCAAAACGTTACAGAAAGGGCTATCTGTGTTCTGCTCCCCAGGCGCATGAAGCCCGGTTTTTAGCAGTATAAGTCCGCAGAGATATTGCTGTGTCACTGGTAACTAAAGTGAAGCATCATTTCAAGATGGCGAAATTATCACTATTAGGACAAGTTCAGAGAGTACATTATAAAAAATTAAAAGAAGTCCAAAAAGAAGGAGGGAAAACATCAAATCATTCAAAGAAGAACAAGACAAAAGTAATAAGGAAAAATAACAAGAAACAGACAGAAGATTAGAAAATTGTGATAGGAATGTAAAGTGAAGAGTTAAAAGAAAGAGATGTAATATTTAAAAAGGAATTGAAATCAGAAAGAAATCTAAGTGAAGAGCGGATTGATGGAGCTGTAGACAATCTATACAGAAACTGCAACAAAAAGTTCTAAGAATGTTGGTAGAGGTCAGCAAAGTACAAAATTACAATAAAAAAGTCAAAAGCAAAGTAGAAAGAGACGTAAATGATGTTAAAAGTAAGCTACAATAAAGATCATTACTGAGGTAGAAAAGAAAATCAATAACAGATTAGAACATCTACAAAACTAATTATTAAATGAGAATATTAAACCAAGATTTCAAATCAAAATAACATCTACTGCTATATATGAAATACGAAAACACATTTGGCCAACACCTGTTACCGCTATTGATGCGTCACTTGTCATAGAATGATCTCCTTGGATTACTCCAGCGCTGACACTACCAAATTTAGTTCCAAACTTTAGCTGAACAGTTCAACCTCAGACAATATAGAAACAAAAGAACTTTGATGGAAAGGTGTCGTGAGAGTCATACTAAGCTCATATAGAAATAAATTTCACTCTGAAGGGCTAGAAACGTGAACACCAAATCATCAGTTCTGCTGCCCATCTGAAAGGAACAATATTAAATAATCTTTCATTTACCAAATTATATTACTCAAACTTTTCTCGCGAAATGATATCACGGGTAGAACAATAATTATATAAATTCTATATTTGGTAAGATATGAAAACTATAGTACTTTCTTAACTGCTGTCATGACGACATACAAACATACAGTCATTACCGCCACAGAGGTCTTTCCTGGTATCATGTACCTGAAAATTAACAAAAATTTCTTGATAGAATTGATACTGATAGCGATAAAGCATAAAACAAAAAAACATATATGAAACTAATTATGTTCACGTGTTTAAGAAACATGATATTAGATTCTAAGTATACTTTACAATTTTAGAATAAATGTCATATTTGTTTTTTAATTAGGCAATTCTTTCTGGAATGGCCAGAAATGACGTCCTATAAGCAGGAGCGATCATAGTCATTCTGGATCCCCGGGTAAAATTCAGTAAATGGGGTCCCATAATCATAAGAAAACTCAGAGGTAGAATAAAAACCTTAGCATCGGGAGCCTTTACATGTGTGGGGTTCTGGGAAATTGCTCAGTTTGCCCAATAGTTAAGGCCACCTATGCTGGCAAGAAAAAGCACCTTACCTTTGTCAAGCATGTTACGTTACACTTCAGTAACAGTCGTTTTTAAACTTTTTGTGGTCTTGTTTCGACGACTGAAGAAATTTGCGGTGATATAGTTTATCCTCTTGGCCACAGAGGTGTGACAACATAGGATACTACGAAACTTCTGGCGAAATTTTTCACTGAAGATACTGTAAAGTAGAGGGTTACAGGCAGAGGAAACGTATATCATAATGTTGACAAAGATCAAGTACGACCAGGTTTCTTGGAAATGGGTCTCAGAGAAGGTGTTGTAAAACAACAGAACTTGATGTGGAGAGAAACTGAGAAAATACACGGTGACACCTGCAATTAGCATTTTTATAACACCACGTCGTGCTCTCATGGTTCCGACAAACATTTTCTTTCCAAGACTTGGCTCAATGGCTCGAAAACTTGCCTTGCTGAAGAGATGTTGGCCAATCTTGATGTAGAGGATGACTTGAAGAATTAATGGAAGTAGATAAAAGCTTGCAAATTCTGTGTATTTGAACAGCCATAAAAACAGTGGTTGTGGAAAGAGCATCAAACATGGAGTAAAACCAGGCTCTACTTCGTAAAGCTTATGCAAAAACAGATTTGGAGAAGCGCAGACCATAGCTAGAGGCCAGATAGAACTAATAGCAATGAGGATACGACGTCGACAGCAGTAAATGTGAGCCTTGATTGGATGAATTATGGCAATGTAGCTGAAACAGTAAAAAAAGAAAAAAATTAATCTTGCCACGTGACAAACGCAAAATATATTTTTAAACTTGTCTTGTTTATCAAAATTATTATACGCTGTCATCTAGAGGGAAGTATATGTAACTATTGTTAACGTGATCTCGTTGATAAAATTGATGATGGACATAGATTCTCGGAGCGTGAATTTTGTTCATGGATAATTGTTTGGTAGAAATTTTAATTTTTCTGTAGTCTCATAGAGGTTATTCCATGGATTTTCACTTCGTTGATTTCAAAAAATGAGAACTTATAGGCAAATGTAGGGTCTATGAAAAAACAACATGATTTTACTTGTGCTTTTAGAGCATACACAGTATTAGGCTTTTAAATATTGTGTGAACACAAGGACAACAGATCAAGCAAATTATTTGAAGGGTTTAATTTCCTTTGGAGCCAATCGTTTGGAACGCACTGAACTAACAAGATATGAGGATTAACACATTGCATAAAACATCATTTATCGAATCGAAAACATGTTCTAACAGTTTAACATTAATAGAAAATAAACCAAAACATGGTTCATTATCAATAATAAGTATCCCTGAATTCTTAAAGATTTAAATGTATAAACATTCAGTATGATAATTGTTGTCTAAAACAATTATATAAAACAGTTGAAGTGATTGCTTTGCCATAAATATGATTTTTTGTTTAAAGTTAAGATTTTTTCCCTATATATATTAAAAATTAAGCAAATACATATGCACGTAGCTTAATTCATGTGACTAACTTGAGTGTTTATGTTGGCCCATTATTTGCTTTTTTTCTTCAGCGCAAAGCTACACAATGAAATATCTACTCTTTTCACTGGGGAAGGCAATGACCACAACACTGAATTATGCATTTTCAGTCTATAAAATATCAGCCCATAAAAGTACATGGTCGGAAAAAGGCAAATGTTAAATTGTACAATTAAAGAAATGTTTTTTTTTTTAAAAAAAAAGGAAATAAATGTAGGGATGGCTACTATTAATCCTTCGGATGCAATACAATCAAGATAGTATGAATGAACTTTGCATCATGCCTGCAAAACAGCAGGCACACAAATAAGTAGAATATTAACAGACAAAAATTGGATAAATTAACGTAAATTGCTATATGTCAATTCTTGACTTATTTCACTGCAATATTTCAATTTATATGTTTCTACTATCTTCTGACAGGGGCTGAAGTTATAAGTGGTTTTCTTGCTGTCAGTTTTCATTTGTATCTTGCATCCGACAACAATTCACTTTTTGTGTTTATGAATGCGATTATTTGCCAGTAAACTCCTTGTACAGTTTCTAAGCTAGCAGGACCAAAATTGACAGATTGACTAGGGGTGAAACGGGGATGTATTTTTTTGTTTTTTTTATATCTATGTGGCGTAGTTCCCCACCCCTAATAAAAGTGTAGGATCGATTGCTAAAATGCTTCCTAAACATGATGAAGAACTAAGAGTAAGTCTTCAGGGTTGATAATCACGAATCTGACAGAATTGTATGATTCTACTTTCCCCCCTCCTCGGGAGGGGTGCACCAAGTTTGAGACAATATCCATACTCTCAGTCACTAACTAGGGGGACCAAACGTTGATTACAACGTCTTCACTGTGACGTTTTTGGTTTTATATAAGTAGCAAGCGGAGGCGCCATTCACACGTTAAGGGTCGTAAGAATTGAATGTGTAGTTTGAATTAGCAAAATTAAATCGAAATTTTGTATTGATGTGCAATAATATATTTCACACGATTTACTTTACGACTACTTTATTCCACATTTACTTTATTTCATATTACACTTTGTATTTTTCACACTTTCTAAGTCAAAATAAAGCGATTTCTTGTTGAACTTGCTCTTGAATAACCAAAATAAAATTTACCATGTGCAAGAGTTTTCAGGTATAGTCGTGGCACTTTATCGGTCTGATCTTGTTCTTTGGTTGCCGTTTGTTTTGGCAGAAATGTGAATGTTTTTCATTTTGAATGAAAAACTTAGAAATAAAATAAAATTTGGGAATTTAAACTGGTCTAATACAATGGAGTCATTAGCTAAACAAACATATTTTTGCAATGAGTGTAACCCAAGGTGAATATGACCATGTACCTAATGGCCACTCTGTGACATATTTCTTGGCCTAATGTATCATCTTACTAAATTTAGTTGAGATTGGTCCAAGGAACACGTAGTAGTCCGGAGACAGACACACAAGCAAACACTTTTAACTTTTATATCCTTAGATTAAACTAATCTATATTGATAGGAAATTTGGTATTCTCAGTTGCGTTGGCAGGAAAGAACAGTCCTGCTTATAAACATAGATTCAAATGCAAAACGAGGTTTTAGATTGAAAATTTTATTCGCCCAAGGAACATAAAATATATTGAACACAATAGTAAAAAAAACATCAGTCTTTATAGAAAGAATAAAAATATAATCGAGTGGCTTACTTCAAATAAATATCTGAATCAAAATCTGAAGATATTCTACAGCAAGAAGTTGTTCTATTCTGGGAGAACATAACGTTATATACACAGAAGAAATAAAATCATCCCGCTCACAGCACAGACATTATCCATGTTAATCGCTGACTCAAGTAAAACTAGAGAAAACTTAACTCTTCAGCATTCGTGAAGTTAAACACGAGACTGTTGTCTGAAAAAGAAAATATGTCCCCACAATGCCCATCTGTCAGTGGGAATAATCATTTTACAGTTTGATTTTACTATTACTGCAATAACGTTCACTCCCACATGGCTTCTTGATCTTGACATATAATAAACGTAGTAACTCTCTCTGTTTGTTGAGGTAATTCTTCAGCATTTCCACTTTGTAGATATTGGCAGTGCTACACACCAAAATAGAACACAGCAAAGTCGTACTTGTCCAACGTTATGATACACATACAGTAATCCCTCACGCATTTTCAAGTTTATATGCCATTTAAGTACTGTATAATCAACATAAAGTGTTAACATTGTACCATGACAGTAGTGCGAGTAATATCTGACAGATGCTGCAGCTACAAGCAATACTTTCTTTATCATGTACTATCTTTCTTCAGGATCTATCAGTGCGTGACTACCATATGTAATTACACGTCTTACTCTGTTATATACCTGTGACAATGCTGCTTCAATGCTACTATATATAGCATCACCATCCAGAAGGTTGTTGCTGTTGTTTTGAATTAAGCACAAAGCTACACAGTGGGCTATCTGTGCTCTGCCCACCACGGGTATCGAAACCCGGATTTTAGCGTTTAAGTCCGTAGACATACCGCTGAGCCACTGGGGGGCATCTAGAAGGAATAGATAGATTTGTCAGGGGTATTCTGCTACCAGTGTCTCCACTAAAGAACATTTTGTGTAAAAAATGTACAGTTACCACAATAATTAATTTAAGATGTTTTTCAACAATCTTTGAAGGGTCTGCCAAGATACTCTCCCTTTTACAAGGTGACTAGACAACCCAAACAATGATATTAAGAACTTTCTGAAAGTCTTAAGAATTCCATCTTTCGCCCTACTCTAAATATAAAAGCCAGCTGTAACCATAATGCTCCAGGAAAGCATGTGTAATGATTCTTTTATTAGATGCATAACACCTGTGTCGATGTGTTCACAAGTTATGGTTGTCTGAATAAATGACCATGTGGTCCCCAAACATATTGTCATATTTGTTCGGCAACTCGCTGAGTCTCTGCCACTGTGATAAATTCATTTTGCTTACACCGTCATCAACCACTGATCGTAGATGTTCTGACAGCTTTTTATAATCTTTAAGAAATTATGAGATGGACGGAAGTAAACCTATACAACTAATGCCATTCACTTCCACTTTACGTACTGTCTTGATAATCATTGCAGTAAGAAGCTCGATCATGCATTAGTTTCATCACAACATCAGACAGCGACGCTGTGATTCTCTTCTCAATGTAAGCTAGTTCAGTTCCTTGTTTCTGGGGTTGGTCTGGTTAGCATTAGAATGTATTTACCATGGAACTCACAGTTGACCTCTACGACCCGCTGCGGTTCTAGCAGCACCACTCTTGTTTCAGAATCATTCTCGTCTGCTTCATTGTTCGCTATCTTCAGAACTCAGTGTTTGTTATACATCTTGGTGGCGAGACAGCTTCAATTGGTAAACAGTGTCCCATAGTTGCACCTTCCAGTTTCATTCAGCTGGTAATTGGTGATAGAAACTGGATGATGGACTTCTCTAGTTTGCAACAGTCTTGATGTCCTATAGATAATTCCCTACTCGATCTTAGGATCTTGTTGATCCTTAGTCACCAGTGTCTTCTGTGAGAAAAGGGTAATAGTCAGTGACAGAATCCTTTCGACAGTTCTGGATGCCCTTGTATGTGGCTTTTCTTCCTTAGTAGACATAGATGGCTCTTTGCATCATCAGCCAAAGACACATTCAGGAAGGAAAAAAAACTCTTAAACTTCGCTACTTTTCCAGACTGTAGTCTACTCTTGATGCTAAACCGCAACCTTATTCATAAGTCTTTCACCTAGAAAGGTATTTCTAAGGTTTTCTGATGTACGTGATTAAGTAACTGTAGAATAAGAAGGAGCAAAGAAAACTCCCTGTTATAACTCAGAAAAACTCCACAATATAAACAGTGGTCAGGGCACCAAATGTTCTTCCTACTACCTAATAACCAAGTGCACTAACCGTCAAAAGGTTTATTTTGAATTTTGCGCAAAGCTACACGAGAGCTATCTGCGCTAGCCGTCCCTAATTTAGCAGTGGAAGACTAAATGAAATGCAGTGAGTTATTACTACTCACCGCTAACTCTTGGGCCACTCTTTTACCAACGAATAGTGGGATTGACTTTCATATAATAACGCCCCCAGGCTGAAAGGGCGAGTATATTTGGTATGACGGGAAGTCGAACTCGCGAACATCAAATTGCGAGTGGAGCACCCTAACCATCTGGTCATGCCAGGCCCACCAAAAGGTAATAACAGTTCTACTAATAAATATAGGTTTTAACACCAAAGGAGTTACCAACCATCAGATTGAAAAATTGACATATTCGACAGAGTTCCTGAAATGAGAATACGCAAAATTCAAAAGAAGTAAAAATCAATTTTGATTTTCTAGAACACGAAATAAAAAATAGAAGAGTACAAGAAGTCGGTTAGTACTTCTGGATACTTTTGAAGAGCAGTTTAGAGAAATTATCCAGAAAGTCTGCTCTTGATAAAGAAGCCGTGAAGCAATCAACATATACAGAAACAATAATATTATTTGTCTCTGAGGTGAAAGTAGGGATAGCTTTATATCTAAAGTTAAATACTAAATTTTTGCTAGAAAGCCGCAAAACAGATCTCCATCAATTTCACCATGAAAAACGCCAAAAAACTTCGAACTGTGATACATGTCTAGAACTTCTGTAACTAGTACACGAAATAAGTTCATTCTTGTGCAAAACAGTTTTTATGTGTATGAGAAAGCTTTCTAAAACTTCTCAAATATTTCGGAGAGTTTGGTAAACTGAAGAGTTTACTTTTACGGACTAAAGGAAAATATATATCTTCTAGGTGTCACACGATCACTATGTGGCCGTTTTGTTTTATATAGATCATTAAATCTTTATTCATAGGAAAGTTTGATATATACAGAGTGAAATATTTCAGTATTATTGTATAAATAGGTAATGAAACTAGTCTGTATTGATAGGAAAGTTGGTTAGACCATGTATAGCATGATTGATATTGTATAGATCGTGGAAATAGTCTCGCAGCTTCATTCATGGTTTTCTTATCAAAAATATTTTTCTTGTTATTTTTTTGTGTGGTCTCTCAATAGTTCGGTTCAGATAACACGATAAAAAGCAAGGTTTACTGAAAGTGAGAAGTAAAATAAGAAAACGTACTATGCTTTCATTGAATTGAGATTCATCGTTACAGCTTTGGTCCAGTTTTTAGCATATTGATTGGCTGAACCAAAGCATTATTGTCAAGGCAGCTGGTTCTAAGAAAAGGACGTGAATCGAAATAATATAAAGAAATTTTGAGCTTCTTAAAGTTACAGGAATTACCCAAAGATCCTCCTTTTGGATAAATAGGTTAATTTCACACTTCTAGGTTGAAAAATTGCCATGAAACGTTTGTATCTTTGTAGTATCACAAAACCAGAATGGATTAGTGCAAAGTTCTAACTGTCCTTTTTTTTTAAATAACCTCTTCTGTGACAACCAGAGAACAACTAGCATACTGGCCTAACTTCTATGTTGTTGTTTTTTTATTTCTGGATGTGAGGAAAGGAACAATGGCGTACTTTAGTTTGTGAACGCATAGGACGAGAATATTTTAACCCCCTTGCGCTCCCCATACACACAATTAAATCCTACTGAACCTATAAACGACTATATTGACCAATTAAGGATACCAATACCGTTAAGCGGTGAAACTTTTACTTGCCAGGAGCTGACAAATAATTTAATGACAACATAAAATATTCATCGGTATTTGTTTGTGCTAAAAAAATCCTCTTCCGAGCTTCCTGCTCCGCCAGTATATCAACTACAGTGTCGAAACTTGATTCTGGTAATTCTCGTTCATGTTCAGCTGTACTGTAGATAAGTTCTTTAACGGGTCTTAAGGCAATGTATTTCCCAAGGGTTTATAGAGCCTCTCGTTATTGGTTCATGTGGGATCTCAGAAATTTCCACGCTGGCCATAAGTATATTAGGAAACTCATAGTTAGACATCTGAATACATACTTCTAATCTGAACTACTTTAAAACGGGCTTCTAAGCATAAAAAAGTATTTATTTCATATACTACAGAAATGGGAGGATAAAGTTCAAGATATATGTTTGTTGTTGCACCGCAGAAAATATATACTAATATTTTTTATTTTGGTAAATAATTAGTAACTTCAGACTGACATATTAATGAAATAAAGCTAATAATTAACGATACATAATAAATATTTAAAATGAAGCTGTCACTGTTCCAGTCACAAAATACAATGAAAGTTACTTTGCTTAATCTGACTGTATAAAGATAAAATACTGTGAGACTGGGAACGTAACTATTTACCCTTTTGGATGTTTTAATAAGTAAAAGTGAGGGAAAGTTAAAAATATCTATTTACCGAAAATCATTCACACGAAACATTGTGACACTGATTTTCAAAAAATTGTTACATTTTATTCTTATGTGGTTAGAATTTTAAAATGATGATGTAAAGAGAAAGATATACAGAACCAGTTGTTATTAATGAAGTGTATAACTGTAGAAAGTGGTTTTGATCCTGATTTTGTTGATAGAGCTGTCAAAAAATTAAAAAAACGGGAATATGAATATTACATTAAAACCAAATACTGAACAAAATAAAAATAAATACACTTATACCTGGTTTATCTTATCCAAAAAATACAAAAATTAAAAAAACAAAATATCTTTGCGATATGCAGACCGATCAACAAGATTAGCCAGATTCTTGATACAACTAAAGACCAAATTGATTTAATGGAAATAAAATGGTATATATATATATGAAATAACAGATAGAATACTCAATACTGTTTGAAGTTTGTAAAACTTTTTTATGGAAATCATTCTTTGAATTACCATCATTATAAATCATATTGTTGTTTGTATATTAAAAATATTTTCGTTAAGAAAGAAAATTGTGTGTATCAATTTTGTTAGCAAATATCATACGTTTGTTATTTTTCTGCATTCAATTAACTTCTAAGTTCAAATTGAACTCTCTGGCAGTTTGAAGTGGTAATACCTAACTTATGTAACATAATAAATCGGAGACTAGTCAGAGATAAATTATAATACGTAAGATAATAAATTGGGGGCTCATCCGGGACCTGAATCAGAGACAAAGTTCATTTTAAATTAAAATCGAAATCTTAATTCAATTTATATTTACCAGAGCCAACAAGAGTTTATCATGTCTGATTATCTAGGTTTTCTTGAACCACCCTCCCCTAAGCAACTAGAAAGATATAACAAAAGTGAATTACTCGAATTTTCCAAAATCGTATAATTAGATGTTAAAAACACCATTGAGACAATGTTAACTCAAAATTGTATTATTGAAATACTAGTTAACGATGATTTGCTGTCTGAGAAAGCATTAGGTAAATATTCTAGTGCCTCCTTTAGCCAATCAGAGTCGAGTGATAAAGATAAGCTAGACATCCAATTAAGACTCAAAGAAATCGACTAGAACAAGTACACATCGAAGCCTTGAAAGAACAAGCTCGAATCAAGGCTGAAAAAAAAATAAACGTCTCGAGGCCGATCAAGCCCGTATCGAAGCGGAAAAAACAACATAAACTATGTAGCATAATAAAATGGAGACTCTTCCGGGATGAATTATAATATGTAACAATACAACTATGTAATCATTGTATGAGCAAATAGTCAATGTATATATCTAACATTTTGCCCACACACAGACACACACGCACCATCTACAATGTAGAGTATTTTGGCTTCACTTGAGTATCCGACTTAGCCCACTTGTATAGTCTGCAAAAGTTTCTGTGATTGTAAATTTAAAAAAAAATCCAGATTAGTAATAAACAGTGTAGAATGGTATGAAAGATGCCAAAACATTTTGAATTATGTGAATTTGAGAGAAGAAAGATAACAGTCTGCTAGAAGTTTAGGAAACCGATAAGTTAAGTAGTTGCAATGTTTGCTTAATTGCAGTCTATCCTGCTGCAGGTCTTCTAACAATTGTGATGACGTAATAATACGGATCGACACAGCTTAAACTTGCCAGAATTTGAAAATTTGAAAATGCTTTAAAATCAGTTGCAATTAATTTTCTCATCTTTTCAAAATATCTTTTTTTTTTTCTGTCGGATAATCTTCCTGTCACGAAACATGCTTGGCTTCATAGTAACAGTGGCAAAATTTTGAAATACTGAATCTGAATGACATTTTAATTTGATTCTTAAATCATAATAGCAAAGAAATAAAATTCAATATACGAAAAACATATAAAAAAGTGAATAAAAAATTAAAATAGTTGTATTTATTTTTCATATCTTATACAGTATTACTTTGATATTAGATTTTAATTTTCAACTTCACTGGATCTCCTTACTTGTACTTGTGATTTGTTTATCAATTATATCAATGAGCAATAACTTTGCCAGCAAATGTGTAGTTTAGTTTAGGACATTATGGGTAAGAAAACTAATTTTGGCCCTCTAATAACTTTAGTTTTTCCAGATAATGTATATGTGGATAGATAGATTATCTTCAACGCTACTTGAATGTTAGTAAAAAGTTATAACCCACTTTCGATTTTATTATTTGTTTATTTGGCCCGGCATGGCCATGTGGGTTAAGGCGTTCGACTCGTAATCCGAGGGTCGCGGGTTCGAATACCCGTCACACGAAATATGCTCGCCCTTTCAGCCGCGGGGGCGTTATAATGGTACGGTCAATCCCACTATTCGTTAGTAAAAGAGTAGCCCAAGAGTTGACGGTGGTTGGTGATGACTAGCTGCCTTCCCTCTAGTCCTACACTGCTAGATTAGGGACGGTTAGCGCAGATAGCCCTCGAGTAGCTTTGCGCGAAATTCAAAACAAACAATGTTTATTTTATTTTTATGTGTTTTGCCTTTGTACATGTTAAGATTTGATTTATTTATGTATATAATTAATCCCATTTTGAACTTAAAATATGAGCCAATAGTATAACAGCATATATATTTGCAATATTTATTGCGTTTCAACGTATTCAAATTTCATCTCACTTTGTTAAAAAAAAATTAACATTTCAAAATTAGTTTCACGGAAAGATATAGGGGTATCGAATAAAATTCAAACGTGTAAATTAAAAAAAGAAATAGATATACTTCATAGTAACTTCTCTGAAGTTTTTTAGTGCTTTCTGAGTGACTTTGCACAAATTACTCACTAATTTTAGAAATAAAAATTAAATATGACATATTTGTAACACATCTGAACGACCGTCTATATCGTAACTTAGACAGAAATGAGAAAAATGTTATTAACTTGACAGTAATAAAATTCGTATACATAAAATTGAAAATGGCGTAATTCACAAAAGTAATTAAACTTCGTTTTGTTAACGCCTTTAAAAGGACTTGGACATCATAACAGACATTTTCTTCATTATCCAAGCTATTCTCATTGGCAATCTATTTTTGTTTAGTTAAATTTTATATGGTTAATTGAATTATTTGAACAATTTTTACCTTTACAAAAGTTTCGAACTTGTTCTCATACCTCTTATGATTGAAACTATTTTTCATTCACACGCAAGAAATGAGGTACACTTTTAAAAAATTACCTTTCAAAAGCAAAGTTTTGATGAAAATTTGTTTACTAAAAAGTTGAGAGCAATTACAATTGACTGGAATGAAACAGTCGGTAAGAATTGATATTTGTGTATGATTAAATAGTTTTATAGTTAAAAGAATAAACTAAATAAATTATTTTCAATATACCAGTTAACATACTCAACTATTCTCATTCTGAGTCCTCATAAAATTAAAGTTTAAGGAATATTGATGTTCTTGGAACGTCTTTTCACTAAATTTTTACAGAGTTAATTTCATATATGCTATTAACATAAAAATATATAATTTCAAGGCTACGTCATTGTTGTCGCTTATTAAGTTCTATTTATAATCCCTGCACAAAACCTTATAAATAAATTATTCAGTATAGAAAGTCTGAAAAACAAACCATGACAAGTATTTCCATGAAAGACAAACAAAAACGCATTTAATAAATATTGTTCAAATCACTTTATGCACAAGTCCAGGTTTTTTAGGGTAACTTTCACGGTAATATAATTTTGTTTTAATCCTATTTCAAGTAAGACTACCAGCTGTTTTCTCTACAAAAAGGCTATCTGGTTATTATAAGGTAGAAGTTAGCTATACCAGTGGTCAGCAGTAAGTTTACGAATTTACATTGCTAAAAGTAGAGGTACGATTTTCCGTGACGGACAGAGATGTTCAAATAATTTATTATGCAATTTTGCTTTAAATTAAAAAAAAAAAAAATCTGAAGTATTGAAATTTCAAATAATCTATCATCTTGTTAAATATTACTGTTTATTTTGTATGTTTTTTTAATTTCGCGCAAAGTTACACGAGGGCTATCCGCGCTAGTCGTCCCTAATTTAGAAGTGTAAGACTAGAGGGAAGGCAGCAAGTCATCACCACTCACCGCCAACTCTTGGGCTACTCTTTTACCAACGAATAGTGGGATTGACCGTCACATTATAACGCCCCCACGGCTGAAAGGGCGAGCATGTTTGGTGCGACGGGTATTCGAACCCGCGACCCTCGGATTACGAGTCGAACGCCTTAACCCACCTGGTCATGCCGGGTCCCAAATATTACTGGAAACAAGAGGCAATAAAACTGGATTGATATTTCTTTATTTCAATTAAGAATATAAATACCATATTGAAATAATAATAAGTCGAAAATATTTTTTATATTCTAAAAGGCACAGAAAAGTTTTAAATAAGTTTAGCCTTGTAACAGTATTCAACTTAAATGGCACCTCTTGCAACACCTGGACTAAATGATCAGGCTAGAAATTCGTTAGATTTAGGCATAACTTACCTTAGTTGAAGAATATTGGTTAGAGGGAAAACAACCAGTCAACATTACTATTGTCCTTACATTTATTCCCAACCAGATAGTAGTATTGACCGACAAACTATAACGTACCCACGGATCCTGTCCACTAGTATAACACATTTCAACCCTTTGAGTTTCTTTTCCGCAACTCAGTTACTAACCACTAGGCTACACCTTATGAAATGTGTGTGTGTGTTGTTTTTTTTATAGCAAAGCCACATCAGACTACCTGCTGAGTCCACCGATGGGAAGCAAATCTCTGATTTTAGCATTGGAAACCTATAGACTTACAGCTATAGCAGTAGGCGACATGAAATGCGTTCTGTGCTTATTAATTAAGAGGACCACTTGCAGGGTAAGAAGTTATAAGACAATAGTTGTGTTTGAAAACCTCAGATGTATATTTAAATTCAATCATTATATTAAAGAAGCTACTGCAAATAGAAAAAGAAGAAACCTGTCGCAAAATTTACAAATAAACATGCCATCACTTATTACAGCGCCTCCAAACCCCCAGCTATAGGGGCTTCACTCACTGTGCTTGCTCGTGATTTTCATAGCTCTTTAGAAATTAATTGAAATTGGTGTCCTTTCTAATACTGTATGCGCCTGTCTGTATGTATTGCTACAGATAGGCCTAGTTTAAACAGATCAATAAAACATCAAAATAATAGAAATATTTTGGTGTTGATTTATCTGGAAAATCCCGAACTGTAGGTTCTCAATGGAAAACTACTTGTTAAGAGATAACATAAAGATAGAAATTAACAGACATTTTTTGTAATTATAAGTCTCCTAACTCGAAAGATTTAGTACTATAACACTATGTAACAAAAGATTTACTTTTTCTTGTTCCTGGGCAGAAAGTGTTATTTCCCAGTTGCTTATGCCTAAAGTAAATGGAAAAGACCTATTTTTCTCTTCAAACTTTCCTTTTGTGCCGTAGTTAATGAAATTTTCAAACCTACCCATTTTCCAGAACATTCCAGGAAGATTCAGTGCTGAGTAGCTGATAGAGAATTTTCTCAAAATTACAAGAATTTTCTAGAATGTGTAGAACATACGAGAATTTTCAAGAACCTTTGCGAATTTTCTAGAACTTTCCGTAGTAATATATATACAGTATATATATATATACACACCATTCACCATTTCAATTTAGTTCTAGCTGCCTAAGTGAACACACAGACTTATCTGATTTTATCAGAGATGGCATCAAGAAGCTGCAAGCATTCTCTAGACACCTTCTGCTGTGTATATGGCCAAATTATCAAGACAAGAGTGAAAAGTACTCTGTGATAGCATCTGCTAAAATGTTTGAAGTCTACAAGGCATATTGCGGCATGCCTGTAGGGATCAAGACAAAGCCTGGGCACCTCATTTTACCTGCAAAAAAACTCTAGAAGTTAAGACGGATAATTTTTGCTTGCTTTGAAAAGTAAGATTTTATATTATACAAATTTTAGACCTTTTAAAATTTAAATATCTTTTTTTTTAATTTTCAATAGTATAGAAAAAATATCACATATAAAATATTTTGCATGAACCTCTTACACATTAGTTGTAGACGAAATAAATTTATTCTTCACAATAACAATTTTATTTTGCTATTTTGCAGGATGGTACAGAGAGGAAAAAGAGCCATGAAGTTTGCTATTCAAAGAATTTGGTGTCAACCCACTGATCACACAAGCAACTGCTACTTCTGCAAGGTGGACCCTTCCAAACGTCGGGCTGGCAAGAATGCATCTGCTATCATGTATCTGGACCTTCCATCATCCATCGCCCTAGCGCCACAGTGCCCTGAGCTCCCTGTACCCACTCCACCAGAGAGAAAGCAGTGATCCTTATAAGAGAGCAGCAAATTAGAAGAGGAGGTAAACGTTGAAGATTCAGATTACAATTTTAGAGGTGCAGCTGGTGAGAGAAACCCATACTACCCATCCAAAGAGACCACAATGACTTGATCAGAGATCTTAGTCTAACAAAGCTGAATGCCGTGACTATATCTGTAGGCTGATACGTGAAAGGGATTCACATTCCAGTCGCAAATCTCGAAAAAATACTCACTTCTAAACATTTTTGTATATCTTTCGTATAAATACATGTAAATCTTGATTAATATGTTGTTTTATTTAGACCTTATGTAAATGAAAATGTGCAAATTTGCCCGTTTTTACATAGAAAATAGGTTAATTTCTAAATTTCATTATCCAGGTCACAAAAGCAAAGTTTGAAAGGAATAGTGGCCATTTTCTGTACTTTTACAACATAAGCAAGTAAGAAATAACACATACTATCCAGGAACAAAATTTGCGTTGCATAGCGTAATAATCAGTTCGTATACACGTGAATTAACAGTGATGTCTTAATATTTAGGTTTAAAAATTTTAATGGACAGTAAATACTTGTTGAAATGTGAGAGACGAATCAGTGATGTCGAGAAACCCACTTGTTGAGAAATTTATATGCAAAAACGGCTCGTTTGGGTTGAGAAAACATTTTACATAGAAGAGCGAACAACGTTTCGACCTTCTTTGGTCATCGTCAGGTTCACAAAGAAGGAGGTAACTGACCGGAAGCTGACCACATGTTTGAAAGGGGTTGTGTAACTGTGTGTCGAAATGTAGAGGGCGGTATTAGATGTTTGAATATATAATTTTATTTATTTTAGTATATTAATATAGGTATAAAGGCGTTCCTTTATATTGGTTTATTTTGGGTTTAAGTTGTTGTATAAGTAAGGCTTCTTTAATTTTGCGTTTGTTTATGTTTGTTTCTTTATTTAGTATTTGAGTGTTTTCTATGGTTATGTTGTGTTTATTTGACTTGCAGTGTTCGAAAACGAATTACAAGAACTGACACACAATTCAAAACAGAAATCCACCGAAAAATCACCCATACTGGACTATACATTCCTTGGGACTCAGCACATGAAACAAAACAAAAACTCAACATACTAAGAAACCAAATAAACACAGCCATAAAATTATGCTCACCAGATAAAATTAACGATGAATTAGACAAAATAAAACAATACTTCATCAACATCAATAAGTTTCTTCCACAAACCGTAGAAAACATTATACGCACACACCTAGACAGAAAGCAAAATCAACCAACAAAAGTAAATACAGCTCACGAATCAAAAAACCACGAAACCATATACTGCTGTATACCATATATTCCTGACATCAGCAAACAAATAACCAACATTTGGCAAAAATTAGTAACAAAATATGACATTCCAGTTAATACCAAATTTATTCAAAAACCAGGCACAAAACTGAGGTCTATACTATGTAAAAACTACACTGACAAACACCACACCAACATTATTTATAAAATACAATGTGATAACTGCCACGACTTCTATATTGGAGAAACAAGTAGAAAAATGGAAACCAGATTCAAAGAACATAAAAAGTCACCTTCACACGTTACTGTTCATGGTTACTGCAAATTCCACTATTCGTTGATGAAAGAGTAGCCCAAGAGTTGGCGGTTGGTGGTGATGACTAGCTGCTTTCCATCTCGTCTTACCCTGCTAAATTAGGGACGGCTAGCGCAGATAGCCCTCGTGTAGCTATGTGCGAAATTCAAACCAAACGAAACCACCGAAACAACATTTGTGGATGCGAACGAAATTAGAACTTTCTAACCATTTGTCTACCAATTATAACTAAATACCTTTTAATTTTAACATTTTAACTTATAAAACGCTAGAGGCCTGTATTGCCAAATAAACAGAAGCTGTGACTGAAAACATCGTACGCAGAATTTATTTTTATCTCGTAACATACTTGTGAACAAACATGAAAATTATTATTTACAGTACTCAACTTGTGTAACAAGAATCATAAGAGCTTGTTTTATACATAAGAGGTGTTAAAGTAACTTCATTTGATGCTATGGTTTATCATTTTTGCAAACACAGTAAAAACATTTTCTACATTGTTTATTCATAGCAGTGAGCGATACTTGAAAGTAAAGCTACTCCCTTCTTGACACCCTGCCTCATGTGACAACATATCTAGTCTAGTAAACATATGGATTAACAATACATTGAAAGTTACTATAAAATAACCTACTACTATAAAAATATTACGAGCATTCTGTGAACGAAGTGATTTGAGATTAAAGTGAGAAATGCCGTGATACTGAGGATTCCACTCCTTAAGTGGTCAAATTAAATGTTAACATTAGTTTTGAAGTCAAGAAGTCCTGAGCTTTAAACTTCAATAGGTGTTCTTGTAAACTTTATATCATCAGGACTAAAAGCCGTACTGTTGATTTTAGACTAACATTTAAGTAGAAATAATCAGTTACGAATAAGTTTAAGCACGACGTGGAACAGTTAGGAAGATTCAACTAGTGACGACACAGATGTGTTTATCATATCTCAGCAGCCCTAGTACTGGCTCATCAAATGTGTGGTTGATGTATTATTATACACACTTCTTTACTTTCATTTGGAAGTTTTTATTACTGGCGTGTATTCATACTACAGAAATTTGGCGTAATGTGATGAAAATAATCTGTATAATATCTAATATGGACTAACACGTGTGTACGTATTACCAATATTTTTTTTTCTAGTTTGTGTGTGTATTTTCTTTATGCAAAGCCACATTAGGGTATCTGCTGAGTCCATCGAGGGGAATTGAACTCCTGATTTTAGCGTTGTAAATCCGTAGACTTACCGCTGTACCAACAGGGGACTTTTCTAGTTTGACTCACCAATTTATGAATTTTAAGAACTGTCAATGTCACCTTGTGTGATTAACACAGATCACAGGATTAATTCAACTAGTATTTTTCTTTGTGTTGAGTTCAGTTATCCACTCGTACATTAAAAGGTATATAGATTCCTAACTCATTCTTCTGTTTCAAAATAAAATACATTAAATAATTTAGACGAGCTGACATATAGATATTACTGCCTTGTAAGTTTTGAATCAGACAGGAAGTAAATCTTCGCGCATGCTCTGTTGTTCTATTTAATTTGTTTTGTAAAGCATCTAATGTTTTAAAATTTCTTATCCACTGTTTGCCACATGGTTTGGGGTAACAGTTAGGAAAAGGTTGAAACGATTCGGGCCTAAAATCGAAGATCGTGACACTCCTGATTTAATATATTTTGCGAATGAGAGTAAATGAGGTACAATTATCATTCCTAAGATTTTATTTTCAAATAAAGTAATTCTGTGTATATAACTGTTTATATTGCCATGTTCCACTTTACCTTGTGTGTTTAAAGCTTGCTTTTTGTTCGATGATAGCCCATGGTTGCTTGTTTGTTTTGAATTTCGAATAAAGCTACTCAAGGGCTATCTGCGCTAGCCGTCTCTAATTTAGCAGTGTAAGACTAGAGGAAAGGCAGCTAGTTATCGCCAACCACTGTCAACTCTTGGACTTCTTTTTTACCAAAGAATAGCGGGATTGGTCGTCACGTTATAACGCCCCTACGGCAGATAGGGCGACCATGTTTGGTGTGACGGGGATTCAAACCCTCGACCCTCGTATTACGAGTCGAGTACCTTAACCACCTGGTCATGCCGGGCCCTGTTTAACTACATATGTAATACAACTCAGACTTTCTTTGGAATAATTTAAATAAGTCTTCTAAATTTCATAAGAAAATTCAAACTGAAAGTTGGCGACTTTTCCCTTAAATACTAGCTCTTGTCTGGTATGATGACTGTATAATAACTTTGTGACTGAGTGATTGTTTTTAGAAACTCCTCTATGGTGTACCTTTAAATAAATAAACTAATGGTGTAGTAGGTTATGCTTCTAAACAGGTGAGTAACACAAAACTGTTTTAATTTTATCTTATTTTATTAACACTCCTACGAAAAGTGGGGCCTAATAGGCCCTAGACCAACTTGAAAAGTTATTAATATTAGGCTAATAAATTTGTATTTAAATGAAATCAAATGAAATGGCAATTTCATTTAAATACAAATTTATTAGCCTAATATTAATAACTTTTCCAGTTGCTCTGGGGCCTATTAGGCCCCACTTTTCGTAGGAGTGTTAAAGTAATCCAATTGCAGAAACTTTTCAGTTAAAAACTATTCAAAATGTTTATTTTCGATGTTTAGCGTGTGTGTTTTCTTATAGCAAAGCCACATCGGGCTATCTGCTCAGCCTACCGAGGGGAATCCAACCTCTGATTTTAGCGTTATAAATCCACAGACATACCGTTGCACTAGCGAGGGGTACCGATGGTTAGCCTGTCGACTTGTCTTTTCTTTCTTGATAATATTAAGTCAATGCACTATTTTTTACAATATTTTGTTTTAAGAACAATATCTAAAATTGAGATACCAGCCTGTTTTTCGAAGTATGAATGAAATTTTTAACAAAGGTTAACAAAGAGAAAGTTTGCAACTGACCGTTGCCTATCTCGTGCCTTGGGGACGAGAATGTAAACGGATACTAAACTTTATTTCTTCTTGGAATGTGTCTTTAATGTGATATAAAATCTTATTAAAATACATATATATGCGCTTTGAGATTTGTGTTGTAACCTAGAAAAAATATGTATCAATAGCTTACTTAAGCTGTCTAGAATAACATAACTTACTTTAACCTCAACAGGTTTTAGGAAGTATGTTTAGCAGCCCTAGACTTTTTGCTAATGATTTGTATGATTATTTTAATCGATATTTAATTTAGTTTGTAAGCTGCTTTATGTTTTTTGTTACAGCAGTTTATCGACGTTACAAGTGTAACTCAAGCGCAGTCTGTGTGTATTGTTAGTTCATAACGTCAACCTCGATAAGCTTTATTATTCTAAAACCAAATAATTGCCAATCACAGAAGCGGGCGAAATATGTCAACCCGCAAGATAAATGTCAGGAGTGGCTTCGTGCAGAGCTGCTAATCCAAGTGTCGTTATTCATTTTCCATTGCCTTAAAATTATTTGACTGCCAAATTCCGCTACCATTTGATTAGAGCAGCCTAAAGATAGTGTTTGGTGTTGTTTACTAGCTGTTTCTTTCTAGTATATTAGTTCCAAATTATGGATGGCTAATGTGTAGCTTTGCACGAATGTCCGTAACAAACTCAATGTGAATTTGATGGCAGAAACTCATCATCCCAAAAGTAACTTTAATTGAGTGGTACAGAAGGGTACTTGTTTATCTTATTTCTGCAATTGCGGTTTCAAGTTCAATCTGGTAAAGAAGTTAGAGGATGAGGCACACAGGTGGCGTTAGTTTTGACCTCAACATCACTAAAGTTCTGGGTTAATAAAATCATTCTTAAGTGCAAGAAAAATAGAATTACGTGAGTAAACATTCAATAAAGACAAACTCCATGGCCACTCTCACAGTGTGGCAAAGCTGTCAAAATGTTTAGGTTGTGACAATTTATAATTCTGTTTGTTTTATAGAGTAAAACGCCTGTCTGTTTTTACTCTTCAAATGAAACACGCTGAAAACGTGAATGTTTCAGTTTGTAGAGTTCTAGAAATGCATGCATGATGAAAGACTGTTCGCTTTTAGCAGGTGAATGATCTTAAATTGATGACCAGATCAAGAAACATTTGCTGGATGTCATAAACATTAAAAACAAAGAAATGTTTTTACCATTGAAGGTTCTTTAGATTATAATTCCAAATGTAAAATTAGAAAGATATAATACATCTTAAAATTTCACGAAAAACTACCAAACCGAAACTGTGTAGGGTGGCTAATGAAAAGACTGTACTGAAATAACTTTAATCAAAATAATCTTGCAAAATATGTTGTTTTTGTTCACGAAACAAAATTTGTATTTTCAACACAGTGTTTTCCCTTTCAGTGGAATATTTTGTTTTTATAAAAAGAAAGACTTCTCATTCATTTTAATTAGTGCCTATGAAACAAGGCAGCTAGTAATCACCACCCACCGCCAACCCTTGGGTTACTCTTTTATCAACGAATAGTGGGATTTACCGTCACATTATAACGCCCCCATGACTGAAAGTGCAAGCATGTTTTTTTGTGACGGTGATTCGAACCTGCGACCCTCAGATTGCGAGTCAAGCGCCCTAACCACCTAGCTATGATTTACATCTAATCAAAGCGCGTGTATCGTTCACAAAACATGTATTTAATTAGATCGTTATGCTGTTAAAACATAAAACTATGGGTGATAAAAATGTCTATCAATCCTCATCGGTCTATTCGTTTTTTTGGAAAGACGAGATGAATAAAACTGTTTAATAAAACTAGATATCTGAAAGACAGTTCCGAATTTTTCATAACTCACTAAATAATTCTAAAGTAATTAAAATGAAACAAAAACTCGCTTTTGTCGATAAGACAAAAACTATTTATCTACCGTTTATACAAACACTGGCTTTCTTTTGATTAGACAAAAGCAAATTATTTCTCAATTAGACAAACAATAGCTATCGTTTGATTAGACGAAAACAAATTATTTGTCTAATCGAGAGATAACTGTCTAATCAGAGAATAGTGATAAATTATCTCTCGATCAGACAAACATTAGCTATCTTTTGACTAGACAAAGAAATAACCATCTTTCAATAAGATAAAAACTAATTAAATACCAATTATTAATTATCTTTCGGTTAGACAACTAACATATGTCTCCTGATTAGACAAACAAAGGTTATCTCCTGATTAAAGAATTAATAGGGTCTCTCGATTTGACAAAGAATGGCTTTCTCTCGATCATGAATAAAAACAAATTGTCTGTCGAATAGTCAGGTGAACTTGGTCTGGCAGTTAATGCACCAGATTGCTATGGATCCGAGGATATATTGTTTGCGTCACATTACTGCAAAACATAATAAAAATAAATACAGTTTCGCAGTTCGGGGTTGTGGTTAATTACAAGAGTAATAGTCAAATACCATTATTCACAGTAACTCAGTCTATTTGTTCAAAACAAGGAACATTTTATAGAGATAGTTCCTGTGTAGCTTTGCGTGAATAACCCAAACAAACAAACAAACGCTTTTTCTCTCTTGGTTTGATTTATGGTGAAAATGCTGCCTGTTGTCCTGAACTGAAGTCTGAAAACAAGAAATTCATTTATGGCCCGGCATGGCCAAGCGTGTTAAGGCCTGCGACTCGTAATCTGAGGGTAGCGGGTTCGCATCTCAATCGCGCCAAACATCCTCGCCCTTTCAGCCGTGGGGGCGTTATAATGTTACGGTCAATCCCACTATTCGTTGGTAAAAGAGTAGCCCAAGAGTTGGCGGTGGGTGATGATGACTAGCTGCCTTCCCTCTAGTCTTACACTGCTGAATTAGGGACGGCTAGTACAGATAGCCTTTGAGTAGCTTTGTGCGAAATTCAAAAACAAACAAACAAAACAAGAAATGCATTTCACTTTGCTTAAATCCGAAGACTTACCGCTGTCCCAGCAGGGGAACAACATATTATAACTAAGTTCTTACTATTCGCTCCCATTAAGAACAGTTTGTAGAATAATTTTTCCACACTTTTAATGTGCTCCCTAGTGACACAGCGGTATATCTGTAGACTTATAACGTTAGAATTCAGGTTTCAATACCCATGGTGGGTAGGGAACAGATAACCCATTACGTTTCTTCCTGCTTAACTTCAAACAAATAAACTTGTAATATTATTCTACAAACACTGTCTGCCAGTTTTTGCTCTATTATTTTGGTTTGTTTGTTTGTAATTTTTCGCGCAAAGCTACACGAGGGATATCTGCGTTAGCCGTCCCTAATTTAGCGGTGAAAGACTGAAAGAGCGAGCTTGTTTGGTGAGACGGAGATTCGAAGCCGGGACCTTCAGATTACGAGTGGAGTACCTTAACTACCTGGCCATGCTGGCCCTGTTATTTTGATAAAGATAATCCCTATTTCATTCTTTTTACTCCTTGCAAAAAAAAAATGTTATTCATTTTTGTCTTCGTTTTAAACTTACGTTGATAAGTCTGTGAATACAGTATAGTAAAAAAATAATTACTTTAAATATTTTTTGGAACAGTCAACTAATTTTTATAACTTTACTGTTTCAGATTTTAAAAATATGTCAGAAACAAATTATCGCACTGAGTTATGTCTGTAATTTTTTTTTCAATGATACTTAATTGGTTGGTAAAATGCCTGGAGAACGAGCGTTTTTCCCAACTTACAGACACGTCAATTATTTATTACATTGAATTATTCCCTGATATTGATGTTGCTTGGGAGTTATAAAAAGTCATGTCTATCAACCTACTTAATACTTGAATTCTATTTAAAAAAAAACTGTTTGTATTTATCCGCTTTTTCATTATTGTGTATTACTTTACACAAAACACGGCGCATGATTCAAAGAGAGTCGGTTGCTATGTTGTCAATATCATTTGCCTGTGTGTTAAGCCAGTGCTAATCTAAAGGGTAGAAGAAAGAGGCGTAATCTCACCCATGAGTGGTAGTGGATATCTCGTGTCAGCGTAACTTACATACGAAACTGTTTGGTGACAATTGATTGTGAGATTTATTATTTATTATGTACAATATTAAAATGCATTTCTCGTTTTTGTAGCTTGACTTTCACCGTTAAAGGAAGAGAAAGCACGTTTTTTATTCCATTAAATATAACGTTATTTGTTATTTAAGCCATTCATCTCAACAGAAATGTTAGTTTGAGGGAATAATATTAATTATAGACTAAAATAAAGACAAAGTGGGCATGGCATGGCCAAGTGGTTAAGGCACACGACTCGTAATCTGAGGGTCCCGGGTTCGAATCCTCGTCCCACCAAACATGCTCGCCTTTTCATCCATGGAAGGCGTTATAATGTGACGGTCAGTCCCACTATTCGTTGGTAAAAGAGTAGCCTAAGAGTTGGCGGTGGGTGGTGATGACTAGCTACCTTCCCTTTAATCTTACACTGCTAAATTAGAGACGGTTAGCGCAGGTTGCCCTCGTGTAGCTATGCGCGTAATTCAAACCAAACCGAAGACAAAAATATAGAAATATGTCAGTAGAAGAAAAGCTAATGAACAAAAATTAGTTTCAATTACAGATAGTTTACTGTGCCTTGCACGTGACGAAGTATTCCATCCATACTGTTTTCCTTTGACATGAAATCTAATATATATACACTTACAATCTCAGTATTTTTCATACGTTTTCAAATGTATAACATTTATATTATTCTTAATTTCATAGTTCCCTTTCCCTGATAAGAAAACAGACTTAAGCCAAGATTCTCACAAGAAATGAGACGATCTAATTCCCTGCTAGAAACCAGACCTAGTCTTACATTCCCCCACTAAATTACGACAGAGACATCAAACTACATCCAAGTTTCTCCCTAGAAACCATATCCAGCTCCACGTACCTCACTAGACATAGTATCCAGACTCACGTTTCTTTAATAAATAATACGAGATCAATAACATTATGTAACACAATTTTTACTTTTTCTTGTTCCTGGGCAGAAAGTGTTATTTCCCAGTTGTTTGTGCCTAAAGTAAATGGAAAAGACCTATTTTTCTCTTCAAACTTACCTTTTGTGACCTGAGAGCGTATCACGAAAACCTAATGAGAGACTATATCTGGGGGCTGATACGTGAAAGTGATTTACATTACACTCTTAAATCTCGAAAAACTACTCACTTCTAAACATTTTTGTATAACTTTAGTATAAATACATGTAAATCTTGATTCATATGTTGTTTTATTCAGCCATTGTGTAAATGAAAATGTGCAAATTTGTCCATTTTTACATATACAATAGGTTAATTTCTAAATTTCATTATCCAGGTTACAAAAGCAAAGTTTGAAGGGAATAATGGCCATTTTTTGTACTTTTACAACATAAGCAATTAAGAAATAACACATACTATCCAGGAACAAAATTTGTGTTACATAGTGTAATTCTTAATTATTTAATATAATTATGATATAAATAGCTTTTGTTATTGACTTAGCTATTGTAAGTTTTAATATAATTATGATATAAGTAGGGTTTGTTATTGACTTCGCTATTGTAAGTTTTAATATAATTATGATATAAGTAGGGTTTGTTATTGACTTCGCTATTGTAAGTTTTAATATAATTATGATATAAGTAGGGTTTGTTATTGACTTCGCTATTGTAAGTTTTAATATAATTATGATATGAATAGGGTGTGTTATTGACTTAACTATTGTAAGTTTTAATATAATTATGATATAAGTAGGGTTTGTTATTGACTTCGCTATTGTAAGTTTTAATATAATTATGATATAAATAGGGTTTGTTATTGACTTAACTATTGTAAGTTTTAATATAATTATGATATAAGTAGGGTTTGTTATTGACTTCGCTATTGTAAGTTTTAATATAATTATGATATAAATAGGGTTTGTTATTGACTTAACTATTGTAAGTTTTAATATAATTATGATATAAGTAGGGTTTGTTATTGACTTAACTATTGTAAGTTTTAATATAATTATGATATAAGTAGGGTTTGTTATTGACTTCGCTATTGTAAGTTTTAATATAATTATGATATAAGTAGGGTTTGTTATTGACTTAACTATTGTAAGTTTTTAAGCTATAATCCAGCAAAGAATTTTCAACTAATTTCACGGATTGGCGCACGGGAAATGTTGATAAATAAAACTTAGTAATTTAAAACATGGCGGATATTGTACACTTTGTACAAATCATTACTTTCTAAATTCTGCCTTCCAGTGGCACAGCGGGCTTATAAAGCTAGAAACTGGGTTTTAGTACCCGTGATGGGCAGAGCACAGATAGCCCATTGTGTAGCTTTGTGCTTAATTACCAACAAACAAACTAATAAATTCTTTATCTCATATTATTTAAGTTCTACGTTCTCAACAGAAAGGATGAAGACTAATAAATTAGAGCGAGTCAACATAGTGTTGTAAATGTTGGTATTGTTGGGTGGATTACAGTCCACTTAATGATAAGCGTTTTATTTCTCCAACTACAAGTTCTACAAGTACACAACTAACGACAGACCTAACACCATAAATAAATAACTCTTCGACAGGAATTACACTTACTCTCAAAACCCGTAAGTGAATCAGTAGTTTGCTATATAGATTCACACCGCCTGTTTCTTTAAAAAATACCTTGAAAAATTACTATTCATCTTCTTAGAATTGTCTTTCCAAAATTGGTTGCGTCTTCCACGATGTAGCGTCTTATATGCGTCATTGTTGTTTGTACTGGTTCAAGTCTAACGTCACAAAGTAATGGATGTTTAGGACTAATTAAAAGTATATTAACAAACGTGCACTGGTAACCTATCCGACAATTATACCGATGTTCTAAAACTGGTTACGTGAATAAGTGTAAACTCTACACCCACAAAATCTCTGCATGATTCTCACGAATACCAGCAAATAGCCAAAGGTAAATCAACCTGTTGATCATCGGTTGTACAACATTAATTACCTTACTGTCAAATATAAATGGCTTCTGCCACATGTTTCTGGTTTTTAGTAGAATCTGTAACAGAAGACAGAAAATAATGTTCGTTTGTTGTAGAGCAACACTACAATGGAGTACCTGCTGTCTCCTCTTTATGGTTAAATCACCAACATGTAGAAAGTAATGACTAGTTTACATTAATTAAGTTGATCGAATTAGTTAAATTCTGTAAACAATAGGTCTCGTGAGACTATTGGGGACACATGAACAGTAATTGTTAGAAGCTATGCACAACAATACTCTTAATGTCCCACACTTCCAATTATTGTTACAAATAGTGAATTTCAAAATAAAATTACAACAATTAAGTTTTGAAATATTTTGAGGATATTTCGATGAACTTCTAAGCGTACAAAGTACATATTTTTCACATATAGAAAAACAACAACTGAATAACCTTGTGTTTATTGTCATGTTATGAGTACCATTAGATATATTAAGTTTTATGTAAATAAATATGTAACAGTTAAAGAATTTTACTTTTTGTAATTTCACTAATATTATCAACTACAATACTGAATTCTCACAGTAAAGAGGCTTTTAAAAGTTATCATGTCGTCACTATATAAAATCAGCATCTATAACATCTTGTTTTGATAACTTTTCTTCACTCAAAACTGAATGCTCTCTATCTTATTTGTTTCAGTGAGTGTGTGTTTTCTTACAGCAAAGCCACGTCGAGCTATCTGCTGAGCCCACCAAGGGGAATCGAACCCCTGATTTTGTGTTGTAAATCAGAAGACATACCGCTGTACTAGCGGTGGGCTAGTTGTTTGACGTTAAGCACAAAGCTACAAAATGGGCTATCTGTGCTCTGCCCACCACGAGTAACAAACCAGGATTCTAGCGTTGTAAGTTCGCAAACATACAACTCTGCCACTGGGTAGCGAATATTCTTTAAACAGATCCAGCATAGCCAGGTGGGTTAAGGCGATTGACTCGTAATCGGAGAGTCGCGAGTTCGAATCCCCGTCGCACCAAACATGCTCGCCCTTTCAGCCGTGGGGACGTTATAATGTTACGGTCAATCCCACTATTAGTTGGTAAAAGAGTAGCCCAAGAGTTGGCGGTGGGTGGTGATGACTAGCTGCCTTCCCTCTAGACTTACACTGCTAAATTAGGGACAGCTAGCGCAGATAGCGCTCGTGTAGCTTTGCGCGAAATTAAGAAACACAAAATATAATATATTCCCTAAACGGCCATGTTCACACGCAAAGAATATGTTGTCGCACGTGTTCACGTAAGGCTAACCTGCAAATGACTGGATATGTCTTCCATGTGTTTTTCATTGTTTTATTCTAAATAAGCAAATACTTTGTTAGAAGTGATAGAATGCTTTCTAATGTTTTATAGCATGATATTTGCAATTTGTGTTAAGAAGAAAAGTTAAACTTCGTGAAACGCTTAAATCGACTGGGCCACGTTTTTCTTCCAGTAAATGCCACATGTTTATGTAGTGCCTACAAGGAAGTAATAAAATAAGTTTTATTCAGAACTACTTTGAACACCATATAATACGCCTAGCTGTTAAAATGCAGTGAATTCAAGGTTCATGGTTCACATCCCCTTGCAATATAAACATATTCTCCACTCTGAGGTCGTGACGGTTTAATCTAATTATTTGATCAGATAAAAGTCATTCAAGAGTTGGAAGCTGTACAGTTGAATAGCATGGCTTCCCTCTATCAGTGCAGAGAACCCTAAATATAGCTCTATCTAAAAATTATAAAAACGAATTATATCCTAAATCTCCAAATCGTTTTTAATGTGTCACTTGCAATTTTTTTATATGCAGTTTCAGAAGTAAAAGCTGTGTTTGAAGTTAAGCATTAAAATTATATAAAAACTAATAATATTCATAACATAAAATGTTAAATCAAACCAAACTTTAACCAATGAATAATTGGAAGTCTATAACAAGTAATAGGGATCTTCAAGCATCTTATGTTATTTCATAAGCAACTATTACTAAATGTTGAATACCGTATTTTCCGGTGTATAAGACGATCCTAGAGGTTTTGTAAAAATTAAGTGTATTTCTTTGAAGCTCATTGTATAGGGCGGGCCCGACATGGCCAAGCGTGTTAAGGCGTGCGACTCGTTAAGGGTTCGCATCCCCGTCGCGCCAAACATGCTCGCCCTTTCAGCCGTGGGGACGTTATAATGTTACGGTCAATCCCACTATTAGTTGGTAAAAGAGTAGCCCAAGTGTTGGCGGTGGGTGGTGATGACTAGCTGCCTTCCCTCTAGTCTTACATTGCTAAATTAGGGACGGCTAGCACAGATAACCCTCGAGTAGCTTTGTGCGAAATTAAAAAAAACAAACAAACATCATTGTATAAGGGCGACCTCTATTGTTAAACTAGTCTAGGATGTTACTTTTGTAACCTATGGCCAACCTGCGCATTGGGATAATCAATGCAACCATAAGTGTGATTTAGTAATGGTGTTCAAATGCTACAGAAGCTCAGTATAGCATAACTTAAGTTGCAAACATGTAATAATCAACTTTACAAAAGTTTTCATTATAGTTGAACTTCTTTTCTGTTAAAGAAAATACTAATCCTTAAGATATGGTGATCTACTACAAAAACGTGTTTATGTAATTAGTGTTTGTTACATAAACTAACTTTTGTAATATAATATTGGGATTATTTTAGTATGACGGATGATATCAAATAAACTATGTCTTAATCAATTACAACTAGGATGTGTAATAAATAACTTCAGGATGTAAAATTCACACAAGAACTCTATCTTTGAACCTGTGTATACGACTAGGGGTAAAATCAGGTGTTGTTTCAAGTTTAGTTTGAACTTCGAGCAAAGTTACACGAGGGCTATCTGCGTTAGCCGTCCCTAATTTAGCGGCTGGCATGGCCAGGTGGTTAGAGCGCTTAACTCGTAATCTGAGAGTCCCGGGTACGAATCACTGTCACACCAAACATGACCGCCCTTTTAGCCGTGGGGGCGCTATAATGTGACGGTCAATCCCACTATCCGTTGGTAAAAGAGTTGTCTTACACTGCTAAATTAGGAAGGGCTATCTGCGCTAGCCCTCGTGTAGCTTTGCGCGAAATTAAAAACAAACCGTAATTTAGCAGTGTAAGACTAGAGTGAAGGCAGCTAGTCATCACCACCCACCGCCAACTCTTGAGGCTACTCTTTTACCAAAGAATAGTGGGATTCATCGTCACATTAGAACGCCTCGACGGCTGATAGGGAGACCATGTTTGGTGTGACGGGAATTCGAATCCGCAGCCCTCGGAGTAAAAGTCAAGTGCCTTAACCACCTGGCCATACCAGGCCTGTTGTTTTAAGAGTAAAATGAATCGTCTTATACACCGCCAAACACAGTATTGAAATTTGTATTCAGTACTGAAAACGGAAATCAGCTGGAAATGCCTTCTTATTCAAAATCTACTGAAGTGGAGAAATTCTTTGTCGCAAAATGCAATCTTTATGTTGTAAACACCACAAGAACATGCCTTTATCTTTAGTGTGTTATTTAGCACATATGGTTGTTTATTTTACCCTTTCTACTTTATACCAATTAACATATATTGTGAGTTTTTACAAACAAATTGCTTTGATGGAAAAGCAGTCATTGGAATCTCTGAAGTATTATATGTCTACTTTTATAAGATATAAAGTGAACTTTCTTCCGTTTTTTTCTTTATTTGTCATAACTTTAACGGAATAAGACCGTATTAAAGATGTAGGTATCGGTTAACATCCACTAAGCTGTCCACATGTACACGTACATAAATGTATTTAAACATAACTAGTGAGTGGAAAATAATACTCTTCAAACATATCGGGATATTTACACTATCAGCTCAACGAAAGAAAAAAAGTAATTGGCGTATAAAGGACAAGATATAAGCGTAATATAAATTGATAAACCCTCAAATTAATGCCTGGCATGATCTGATGGCTATGGCGCTTAACTCTGTGTGTGTTTCTTATAGAAAAGCCACATCAGGCTATCTGCTGAGCCCACCGAGGGGAAGCGAACCCCTGATGTTAGCGTTGTAAATCCGTAGATTTACCACTGTACTAGCGGGGGGCAACTCTGAGCGTCGCGGGTTCTATTTTCTCTCATCGAACATGCTTGTCCTTTCCGCCGTGGGGGCGTTGTAGTGTGATATCCAATCCCGGTATTCGTTGGTAAAAGAGTAGCTCTTTTAAATGAATGCTAGGATTGATCATCTGCCTTCTCACTCCTAAATTAAGAACGGCCAGCCAGATAGTGTTCATGAATCTTTTCGTGAAATTCAAACCAAAGCATTAAATGAAATAAATCACATTTTGGCAAATGTATTACTAATTACCGTGCTCGTGCAGCTAGCCATCGAGGAAAGTTACTTGAAAACAACGTACCGTAATTTTCTCTGTTATCTACCAAACATACTCGCTCTTTTAGCCGTAGGAGCGTTATAAAGTGATGGTCAATCCCACTATTCGTTAGTAAAAGAGTAGCTTAAGAGTTGACGGTGAGTGGCGATGACCAACTTGCCTTACCTCTTGCTTTACACTGCTAAATTAGGGACGGATAGCGAGGATAGCCCTCGTGTAGCTTTGTGCGAAATTCAAAACAAGCAAACTCTCTGTTATTTCTCATATGGTTGTTTTTTTCTGATATTTGTGAGAAATCGTTGAATGGAATTTTACTAGCAAATTTAAGAACCCTTTATTAACTGTTGTTAATATTTCAGTAGCTTAGTGATAAGTTTGTGAGTTTATAACGCTAAAAATCGGGTTTCGATACCGGTGGTGAGCGACCCACATAGTTGTAGAGTTGTGGTTAATAACAAAAAATATTTATTCTAATGTTAATGTACAAAACAAAATGAACAACTCTTGTTTGTCTACAGAACTGAAGAATAATTTGAGTGTTAATTTTGACTGTGGTTTATACAAACAAACACACTTCTGCATTTCTTTGAAATAGAATACAAAAACATAATAGACAAAACTATTTGCCATTGAAATAACATGATCGTCTAAAATGTGTCTAAAGAATAGAGGGGTATTTTAATACACTAAATACGCGCACCTCTATTGCCACACTTAAACAGTATTAGGGTACAAGTATTATTTTAGAGAAACCAATAGATAGTATTAAGCATTTAACCGCGACCTAAAGGTTGATAGAATGTCTCCGAGTTTGTTTCTTTTCGACTGAAGTATTTGATCAGGCTCAGGGTCTCATAGATCAACTTACTAGAACCGTGCCTGAAAGAAGTTGAATTTGAGGGGTGGCTGGCGGAGTTCCTGATGAGCAATAAAATGCAATTTGGCATGCGTGCGTCCCATGCTTGTTGTTGCTTGCGCACAAAAAAATATAGCTAATGAAAAGGGGTAAAAGTCTCATATATTAATATACTCTAATCCTGCTGAACGAATTCCAAGTGCCGTGGCTATTGAAGGTTCCCTCTTGCTTTCAAGTATAATCTTTTTGCTCATAGTTCCATCTTTTCGTCCTATTTGAGATCTAATTACAGCTGCGAGTACTGTGGTTTCCCTCTTATTAAAGGTTATATTTATAGGTTTATGAGACTATTGAGTTTCTGTCTCATAACTTCAATGCCAAATAACGAGCAGCCAGAAGTGTTTGTTTTAGAACAAAGCCACAGTGGGCTTTCTTCTGGGTCATTGTAAGTTCGTAAACATACTGCTGTCTCATTAGGGGGACTACCCAGAAGAGAAAGTCTCTGAAATTGAGAAGTATATTTTATTCTGCTTAATTTGTTAAATTTGTTAATTTGTTTCTTATGTATAATCCATTATAGAAACGTTGGTTAATAATAATCGTATATGAAACGTAAGCAATGGAAAATTAGAACAAGGTTATTGAAGTTCGCCGAACCTTAAACAACGTTACAAATTGAAAGCCATGATTTAAACGTATGAACCAACCAGAAGATAAAGATAATTTGGAAGTTCATTTAAAAAGCGGTTAAACCACGTTAGCACGACAATTCAGAATTTGTTCATCGACTGCTAATATTAAAAAAATGTTAAATATATCTCACTTACATGTGTTAATAAATTCATGGGATGCACACGTTTTACTGTCGTGACGTCATTAAAATGTGTGCATCCCATGAATCATGAGGAGAATTATACCCTCTGTAGGCTACAACACAGCATGACGTTTGAACTTCAAAAACAAGAAACGAAAATATTTTTTACTTTTAATTTTTGATTTTATGTACACTTGAAGCAGAACACTTTCAGGAACCCTACGGAAGCACATCTAGTATGGTTTTATGTACACTTGAAATAGAACACTTTCGGGAACCCTACGGAAGCACATCTAGTATGGTTTTATGTACACTTGAAATAGAACACTTTCGGGAACCCTACGGAAACACATCTAGTATGGTTTTATGTACACTTGAAATTGAACACTTTCGGGAACCCTACGGAAGCACATCTATTATGGTTTTATGTACACTTGAAACAGAACACTTTCGGGCACGCTATGGAAGCACATCTAGTATGGTTTTATGGTTTGATACAATTATGGTAAGATTTATTAAGTAAGTATGGAGTGTGTGTTGAATGCAACACGGAAAAGTAATAAACAGCAGTAAAAGGAAAGTTAAACGTTCCTAAGACCCGTATTACAATTCCAATAGAGTAAGAACTAAAGGCACCCAGTAACGAAGTGATATAATGTTTGTTTCCTGGTAATTATTCTGTTAAATAAGACATAAAAAAATCTCAATTGTTTAAATTTTCAAAGAAAACAGATTTTTTTAGCGTATATAGCGTGCATTGAAAAAGTGAATGTAATTTCTGTCTACATAGTACCAACTATAGTCTATACAAATGAGTGTTAAGTTCATGTTATACAATAATTTAATAATTTGTAAAGGTTACTTAATACCTCTACTAGTACAAATTTGTAGTTGCACAGTAAAAATTAGAATTTATTTTGAAATGTTTGTGGATATTTACATACAAAAATTGTAATTTCAAATAAAATGAAAGAATTTTGGATACTTCAAACAAGTGGTCAGATAACCTCATAATTAATGCTGGATAAGAAAGTAGAAATTTACACTTCAAAACGCTGTTAGGGGGCACTCGTAGTGGTGTATTATTAACAGTATTTTGTTATGATACGTTGTCAACTTTCATATCTTTAACTGACAAGTTATCACATATTACTACGTGAATATTTAATAGTGTTTTGTTATGCTGTCACGTGTCTTTATTTGTTAAGTAGAGGTATTTTTTTAAATTATCAATTATATTGTTAGGTGACACAATATATTATGTTTTGTTACGCTATCGACTATATCGCTGAGTGACAGGAGTAATGGTATTTTGTTAGGCTCTCAACTGTATTGCTAAGTGACACTAGTAATGGTGTTTTGTACTCTTCTGTATTATTAAATGACAGTGACAATGGAGTTTTGCACTCTGCTGTATTTTTAAGTAGCAATAGCAATGGTGTTTTGTACTCTGTCTGCTATTCATTAAATAACACAATTAAAGGGAATTTGATAAACTTTTAGCAACATCGTATTGTGTTGGTAGACATAGGTATGGAGAAGTTTCTACACATTGTAAGCGATAGAATACTACAGTTAGCTTTGGTTCATCCTTCTCAAGGATGAAAACCAAACACGTGACTACTTTCTGGTAAAGCCCGACATGGCTAGGTGGTTAGGGCCTCTCGTCTCGTAATTTGACGGTCGGAGGATCGAATACCCTTCACACCAAAGATACTTGCACTTTTAACCGTGGGGACGTTATATACGTGACGGTCAATATCGCTGTTCGTTGGTAACAGAGTATATACTCAGCTGGTCATGACGTGAGTTGATAGGTTTTCTTATTACATTATTATTAGGTCATACCTTAAAATAATTAATATCCAGTAATAGAAATATTAATTTAAGAATGATAAGGCGTGGGTATTGTTCAGGCGGTTGATATCCAATTGCCACAACTTTACCAGAAAATTCTATATATACATATCAGTGGAAACTGTTTTGAGGTCATCGTGTAGCAGTGGCATGGGGTAATCTAAAACTAATCAATCAATTGCTTGATAGCCGCTATCAACATTATCAAAGAGATCCATGGGTTAGTTGGAGCTTGTTAATTTCTAAGTAGCCTAAGGCCAGTAGTTTGTTTTCCTTCATACATGCAACTTACAATGATAAAACTATTTAAGAAAGCTTCCCTTTTCAATGAAATGTAAAAAGAAAGACGGAAACTGATTCATAGTTTTACACGAACCCTTTATGAAAAATCTGTGTTTTAATTTTAAAACCAGAGACGCAGCTAGGCGCTTAAAAGGTTCGGAACTCGAACCCATAGGCGCGGGAATTTTCGTGGGTTTCTTTATAATATTAATCATGATTTTCTTTCTGATTTTCAAGACATCAACTGGGGATTTTGGGCTCAAATGGAAACACGGCACGGGCCACACGTGTCAGTGCTTAACGCAGCCTCTGTTTATAAGTAATGAAATTTGTACGTACACGGATGTGTAACAAGTTGCTGAAAATATTTTTCTGGGTTGCTTCTATACCACACCTACTTAAAATGCAATCAGAACGAAAACAGAAAAATGATTTAGAGAATACAAGATTGTAAGATTATTTTTGAATTTCGCGCAAAGCTATACGAGGGCTGTCTACGCTAGCCGTTCCTAATTTAGCAGTGTAAGACTAGAGGGAAGTCATCAGCACCCACAGCCAACTTTTGGGCTACTCTTTTACCAACGAATAGGGTATTAACTGTCACATTATAACACCCCCACAGCTGAAAGGACGAGCATGTTTGGTGTGACGGGGATTCGAACCCGCAACCCCTCGGATTCCGAGTCGAGTTCCTTAACCACCTGGCCTTGCCGGGCCGACAGAGAATACAACATAGGACGAAATTAATAAGTGTGTTAAATACAACACACACACACAAACAGGATTAAAGTTAATAATTTTAATTTCAGTACAGAAAGAAGAACATGTTTTTACGTGAACAATATTCTATACATAATCGATAGACGTTGCGAAATGCATGTTTCATCAGCAGTAAAATAAAACATATATATGAACAATATTCCATATAGAACCGACAGACGTTTCGGTATAAACACATTTGAGCAATGGTTAAACAAAAGGTATAAAAAAGATACAAAGCGTGTTAGAAGTCAATGATTTAAAACAAGATATAATCAACAAAAACAGAAAACACCAAGTATATATTAATGACGGTTAAGATGTAGTGTCAGAGATGGAGTTACGAGAAGTACGAATGCGTAGACAAAAATTATAACGTCAAATGAAAACTTGTAACAGTTGGAAGGAGCTTGTAAGTTTTGGTGATCTTTATATTTAAACTCAGGAACAGATGGAGAAGTATTGAAAACTCAAAAGCATAGGAAAAGAACAAAATACTTGAGTACACACGAAGGGATAATTTTTCATTTCACATTCCTACGCTTCTCGAGTAGTCAGCATGGATCATTTAACAGAGTGAACCTCGAGCACACTACAAATTTTGTCGTAGTGACGTAGTATTGTTTGAACTTGAAAACAAAGAGTCATTCGTCGGGTATAAACAATATTCTACTTTCTAAAAATAACAATAAAAAAAAAAAATTCGCGTATATACCCAACACCTTACAATCACTAGAGCTAAAAGGCTTATCCCCTATGTTTTCACGCTCCTCTCATGTAATGTTCAACAATATGTACTGTCGCTTAGCAACAAAACTATCGTCTTACTGTTCTTTGTCCAACTATGGTGTTTATGTTGAATACTTAATAATCATGTTGATTTGCTTTCTATTTCTTATTTTTTGATAACTTCGGTGATATAATAGTATATAGTTGTAGTCAAAAGTAAAATATAATTTATCAAGTAGTGTTTCAGCTGAGCTCTACGTTACGTTGAAATATTAGGCCAATGCTTAAATTAGACTACAAACAGACCTAATATTACTGACGTTATAGAGTCAGTGGGTAAAAAGTTTAAGTTGTAAATAAATGTTAATTAATAAATATTATAACCTTTTTGGTCATAAAATATAAAGAGAAATAAACGTTTATTATTACCAAGTATCTTTTATCCTTTGTATAGTTAAAAGAGTTGAAATTTGTGTCGGAATGTCCGCGCTATGTTTTCTTATTCCTTACCTAGGTTACAGTGAAAAAATAAAACAAAAGAAAAAATCGTGGCATGTATTAGTTTTTAAAGTAAAGATTTTACATTTTTAAAAACTGGGGTGTTCAGGGATAATGTTATTCTCTTTCGCCCCGCAAACGTAGATCTTAATTGTGATTTTAGTGATTTGTAATTTTTATCAACTGGTGAACGTCTAGTGGATGCAGAGGTGAGAGAAGACCAAGGCAGGTGGCGTTGATGGTGATGATAACGGCTTGATATTGTGACGCTGATGAGAAGGAACAAGTAGATAGTATTCGAACAAAGTATGTCACATCGGACATCCTTTTAACAAGGATTAAAACAGTACCATAACTACTATTCACTTTTTGCTTGAATATTACATACTTTGTGCAAATAACTTGTTGGGGTAAGTTTCGGCTCATGAACACTGTTTACGATAAATCTCTTTCTGTGGTGATTAAAATATTATTTCTAGAGTGATGAAATAAGTGTGCATTTTATAGCAACAAACATATTTGTTTTAATAAATTCTATAATTTTCATTAATTATTCAACAAGCTTCCTGCCAATAATGTTAATAATAATAAAGTTCTCTCACCAGTAACACAGTGGTAAATTTGAAGGCCTATACCATCCAAAAACTGGGTTTTGATACCCGTGGTTGGCACAAATTACACACAACACAGATAATCTATTGTGTAGCTTAACTAACTAATTAATCAAAAAATGGAGAAAGAAAGTCTCGCATTCACAGCAATTTAGTTAAAGTAATATTATAAGATAGTGTCAAACATATTGTTCTGTGTTATATTTAGTTGACAGGGAAAAAGCAAATTAAGTTGAACGAAAATCCTGTTTGTCTTGACATTTTTTGTTATTTCGCTTTGTCTCGCTAAACAGTAACATGCCAAAAGAAGTGAAATTGACTGTGAATAGAGAGGTGCCTTGGTGTGAAAAAGAACTTATATTATCTTTGCTGTCTTTATAGAAAGTCTCGGATTGCTATCTTACTTACATTGAAAAAGCTGTTTTGTGTGTTAAATTATGGTAGCGCTGCAAGTTAAATGAATTTATTTAATACACAAACTAAAGGTATTGAATTGCTTAAGGCCAATGACTTCTACAGCATGTACAATATAATTGTAAGCTATTGGTAACCGTCTAAGGGGAATTAACTTGTACAGGAATAAAGTGCCAATAAACTACAATTATATAATTATGTGGTACATAAACGTAAGCTGTTTTCTCAGAAATATAGTTAAAACTCCATAGCGCTACGGAACGAAAAAAGTAGAAGGACAGCATGTTACATGGAAAATGTGTTTTGTTATTTTGTAACATTCTTGTTACAGTGAATCTCTACATACAGAAATAACATTGTTTTGTTGGTGTTTTTTTTTTTAACTTCGCAGTTTGTCGTTCTTCGTAGGGAAATAAAAATGTTTTAGTGTTTGAAATGTAAAATATTCCGTGTTAATGGTAAGTAGAAAGTAATATATTTATTAAGTATACGAACGTAATTGTCAAACTTATTCTATGTATAATTACACGAACATAATGGCAACACATACACTCATCATACATACAGCCTCGGCATATCCAGGTGGTTAGGACGCTCGACTCGTAATCTGGGGGTCGCGGGTTCGAATCCCCGTCATATCAAGCATGCTTGCCGTTTCAGCTGTGGGAACATTATAAAATTACGCTCAATCCCACTATTCGTTGGTAAGAGAGTAACCCAAGAGTTGGCTATGGGTGGTGATAACTAGCTGCCTTCCCTCTAGACTTATTACACTAGTAAATTAGGGACGTCTTGCGGAGATAACCTTCGTGTAGCTTTGCGCGAAATTCAAAACAAACAAACGTCATGCTTACTCCGTGTATAAACTAAGTATACAAAACAGTCATCAAACTTTCTCTAAGAGTTATACTTAACGTAACCGTCAAACCTGTTCTATGGAGAATTGTACAAAACACAATAACCACATTTATTCTACGTGTAATTATACGAAACGTAATCATTAAACTTATTCCATCTGTAACTAACTATATAATACATAACCATCAACCGTGTGTAAACTTGTGTTTTTCGTGTAAAACTATATAGAAACTGCAAACGATTTTAAACGGAAGTTTTGTGAAGCGCTGATTGTAAATTTAATTTTAAACAACTGTTAAATATGGCGGATACATTGAACCACATATAACGGAAAAGAACCATCATGTTTCTTAAGATATTCTAATTCATTTGGCGACATAAATACAGCATGTTTTCATGGAACCTTTCGAAAAGAACAAAAAAGTAGTTTTTAAGTTTTTTAAACATTAACAAGAAACCCATGAAAGTTAAGTTACATATTTCTTTCTGATGTTATAGAACTAAATTGTTTGAACTGCCCTTCAGTTTCATCCTTATTCTATAAAACTATTGTTATAAGTACGTTAGCTGGACCATTGTTTGTTACGTCATTGATCTAGACCAGCAATTATCTACATATATAGTCGATAACAACATCAGATAATGTTGTTGTTGTTTTGGAATTTCGCACAAAGCTACTCGAGGGCTATCTGTGCTAGCCGTCCCTAATTTAGCAGTGTAAGACTAGAGGGAAGGCAGCTAGTCATCACCACCCACCGCCAACTCTTGGGCTACTCTCTTACCAACGAATAGTGGGATTGACCGTCACATTATACGCCCCCACGGCTGGGAGGGCGAGCATGTTTAGCGCTACGCGGGCGCGAACCCGCGACCCTCGGATTACGAGTCGCACGCCTTACGCGCTTGGCCATGCCAGTCCCAACATCAGTTAACAACTTAAATTTTACGCTATCGTTATTCTATGATTAGGTTTTAAAGTTTCTCAAGTCATGCATGTACTTCCAGAAGAAAGGCGTATGAAGCCTTTCACATATATAAAAAGTCTGTTTTATTTCTTTTATGAGTTATTTATCAGTCAGTTATACAACTACAGAGAAATTTCACATTTTTGCCACCTTCAGTCTATTCTTTGTCTTGATTATTAAATAAATAAACATGTGTTACTCACCGTTCGACACAAACACCAACAAGGGTCATTACAGAGGCGTATAAAGAAAAAAACTTCAGTAAATCGCAGGAGTCGACAGGAATTCAGCCCCAGTTTCCAGCCAACGTTCTTCATGAACTGGACAATGTCCGGAATGCAGGCGACCATGATGATGAAGTCGCTGACGGCCAGATTCATAATGAGAAGATTAGTCACTGAGCAACGCATACGTTTGTCGGCTAAGATGACAAAGATGACTAGTGCATTTCCCAAAACCCCTACTGTTCCAATCAAAAAGAAGAGGACTGAAAGTGATATAACGGTGATCTGGGAAGCTGGTGGTGGGTGATGTTCCTCCCCATTAGTAAAAGTAACCGATTCATTTGTAACATTATCTAAAGTTATAATCATCTTGTAAATAGTAAACAGTAAATTTACTCTGGCTTTATGATGAGTTCAAAAGATCGTCTTGGGTCTCCGAAGGACGATTATTAAATGTACTTTTACCAGGTAGTGTGTGGTGCAACATGTGTATCCTGCTGTTGCTTTAAGCAGTTGAACACGCCTCCGTAAAATTCTCTCAGCTCCTTCTTTTTGCGCCCTCTATTGGCGCATTTTAATAGCTTATGTTTGTTTGTTTTTGAATTCCGTGCAAAGCTACACTGCGCTAGCCGTCCCTAATTTATCAGTGTAAGACCAGAGGGAAGGCAGCTAGTTATCACCACCCACCGCCAACTCTTGAGTAATTTTTTCCAAGGAATATTGGGATTGACCGTAACATTATATCGTCCCCACGGCAGAAAGCGCGAGCATGTTTGATGCTACGGGGATTCGAACTCGCGACACTCAGATTACGAGTCGAACGCATTAACCACCTGGCCATGCCGGGCCTAATAGCTAATGATGATTAAAAACACACAGTATTTCAGCCCGTTTTTAATTATATCTAATTATATAATTTAAAACTAGTATTTATAACACTTTTAAGCTATCTTCCTATCAGGTTAAAGCTTCAGATAACACATTATTACAAAAATTAATATGGAATAGAAAAATGTCTAATATAGGATAATTGTGGCGCATCACATACACAAATATGGAATATTCAGGGTTAATATGAAGATACTACTTTGTTACAATGTATATATTATTTTATAGTATCTTACTATGTGTATATACTCTGTTTTATATCAGTCCTTTCTCTGTACTTAACATATATTTGATAGTTCAAATAATCCCAATTTTGGCACAGGAATTATAACTGAAAAATTCGGAGCTCGATTCTCGCGGTGGGAACGTCAAAGTTAACTCATTGTGCAGACTTGCACCCACGGACATCACACGGAAGTAGTCTCATGTTACAATTTGTTTTCTTTCTTATTTCACCCTCATAAAGGTGGTATAAACAAAAATATATCAATGGTTCAAGACTTCTCATGATAGTGACTGTACTTATCCGGATAATAAAGAAATATTAATTATGGTAATTACCTGAGATACAAACACAGAAAGTTAGTAGTAACAAAACAAAAAATTAATATTGTTACCAAACATATTAACAGTAAGTTGAATTTTAATAAACTGAAAACCATTAAAATTAAATAAGATTATCATTGCAAATCTCTACATACTATATAACTCTGTATACCCTCGTTTAACAAATACCCAGAGTCACGATAAATACAATAGAAATCTAACAGTTTTTTTCTCGTAACCGAAACCGTAAGAAATTGAAATAAATTTTAGTTTTAAGTTGAGCTTTAAAAATATTCACAAAATGAACACCAAAACCACACGATATAACCTTATTACAGACATAACAAATCACAAACATAGCTATAATCATACATGAACGTAACAACCAAAGATGATGAGAACTTAGTTGAGGTAAAAACCCAACCAAAGCCACCTGTCCTTTTTTATTATCCATTAATAAAAAAACGAACTAAAAACTAAATTCCACGCGTACTGTACTCACATTGGAAAAACAAATGAGCAATAATTCTCGAGCAACGCCACAGAAGGAACATTAGCCTGTCAAATAATGAAACATACGAACCAACTTAATAATGGTAGTCACTTCATGGTGCCAAGTAAGATAATTTAAACTAGAATACCGATAAACAACAAAGGAGTCAAAACAACCTTCCCAAAAAGAAGGTCAGTCAGTAGCGGGTACGACACTGCTCCAAAACTGATTGGGGTTAACATTATCCTGTAAGACAATGATTACATCTCTCGCAATGAAAGACCCTGAAATAAATTGAAATCCAAACCAGTATTACTTGAACAATACAAAACTCGTGTTCGGGAGCATCCACCTGAAGGTAATCCAGAGGTAAGTAAAGATAACCAATCCTGAGGAAGTCCCGAATGAGGAAGATTGAAACGTTTACTAATAAACTCCTTAGTGAGTTCACTATTAGTGGACAACATCAATTCAACAACAGCTGATACTCGGAGGAAACGAGGGATAACCTCATAATATAAATGACGAAGTCGCGTGATACCTGTATCTACAAATTCAAGAAAATAAAACGTTCGTCTACGATTGTCATCAAATTTGGGTCGAAAAAGAAAGGTTGCTCGGAAATTTCAAGAAAATCGTCACAGATTTGTATATCGGTCACACCATGGTGAAGAATTTGAAATGTTCTAGAATATTTTATTATTTGTGCAAAGTAAGTACGTATACTATTCTACCTAATAAAATGCATTAGAAGGAATGATTTATTGTTCCAATTTTTTTTCAAGTCATCTCACTGAATGAAACGACTCTGGTAATTCTGATACATTTTTTACTCATCATCTGCTGGCTTAATTGGGAGAGGGGGAAGCCGTCAAACATTTACGAATCTCTACATAGTATCTCGAGCCGAGCATGGCCAAGTGATTAGCGTGCTCGGACTGTGATCAGAGGGTTCGTGTTCTTTTACCCAAGAAATGCAACCTTGCACTTTCGAGTGGTGGGTGAGTTATAAGAGTGACAGTCAACTTTCTCTCTTTGGTAAGATAAGAGATAGCAGTAGACGCTGTTGACTAGTTGCCTTTCCTCTAGCTTAGCAGTTCATAAATGGTGACGGATATGCCTAATTAGCCATAGTTTTACAAGAAATGTTTCAAAAACTAAATAAACTTACATTTGAATTAAATTATAACATACTACAACTATTTTGAGAGGGAGTTTTCTGGCGTAAGCTGTCTCACTGTAAAATTAGCTTCTGTGCGTGTATTTTCCTTGTAGCAAAGCCACATCAGGCTATCTGCTGTGTCCACCAAGGGAATTAAACATCTGATTTTAGCAGTGTACATCCGAAGACTTACCACTGTCCTAACGGGGTGCAATTAGTTATTAAGCCATTTATTATGGCTATTTCTAAATATTTAATATTCTAGTTTGAGATAACGACAGAATGTTGTTGAATGAGAATAAAAACTGTATTATAAAACGCGACTTGTCCATAGTATTAGTTATGTTTCTCTACACCAGGCTGTACTTTGGGTCTGTCAGCTCGTCTAGTATTTAGAAGCTAAGGTTCTTTTAAATTCGAACTACTTCTAGTTTTAAAGTCAAAGAGATGTTTTCTAATAAATAATGTGTTCGAATGTTCAGTCGACTGAATTAACAATATGAGTAGAACCATTGAGCTTTAAATGGTTAGTTTTAACAAAATGTAAGGGATTTAAAATTTGTTGTGATAGTTAGAAACCATGAAAGTGTATGTGATCTTTCATCACCTTCCACTTTTCAATCTGTAAAAACCGCTTTACAGGATATCTGTTGATGCTATCTAGAATACGTATTCAATGCTATTCATCTAATTGTACAAGCTATTTAAAAACATAGTGTTTATAGTAGTTGGTCGGGAGGACTATAGTTTTTTTCTTTTGGAAATGAAACTTCAACTTTTCACTCGTTAACATACATTACTGTATGTTAGGTTTTAAGATACTGATAATTTGGGTACATGGCCATTATGAGGGCTAGAATGCCCACTTCAAGAGATGAGTGTTATGTATCATTCCATTTGTAGCCAACTCTTTCCAGGTGGTGAATAGTAATCATGGATGTGGAATGTTATGACCTACATCTGGTTTTAATGCCTTTCTTTCTTCCACTACTGAAGCTTGCAAATAGAAATCGATTTACATTCTTTAAGGCAAGTATAGATCATCAATATGTTTCGCAGTTAAACTCTTTTATTTTACTGGATTGAAATTCAATAAAACTAAAGACTTTTAACACATTTTAATTATAAAGTTTTTAAACTTTAATGTGACCATAGATTCGTTGTTCTGATGAATATTTGTTGCGCGTTTTTAAACGTAATAACAACTTACGTTTAAAATTATTTTTTTTTCTTCATGTTAAGCACGGACCATTAATTGAAGAATAATTGCTGCCATTATTTTTCTGTTCTAAACATCAACAATATGTGAATATTGTTGATAAGCAGTCTGGTATTTATGCTTTTTCGTCTGAGATTCAATAGAATTGAGCATTCTGATTATGCATGTAAGTTCTTCAAAAAGCTTTATTACTTGGAAAAAGCAAAGTAAATATAAAAAAGTGATCTTTAACTATCAACTACATTACGTTCATTTTCAGCTTTTATGGATTGTTCACACTCGTCACATGATCCAGTAGTGTAGTTCACGTCCTGTCTTTTAATATACAATGCTTGAGCTAATCCAGCAGTGTATTTCATGTCCCGTCTTTGCAATATACGATACTTGTGAGGTAATCCAGTAGTGCAGTTCACGTCCCGTTTTTCCCAATACATCGTAGGAGTAGAATACCTTTCGTTATATTAGACGTTATATTAGACCTTCTGCAGTTTGTATTTTAGTATCTTCGGCGGCTTATCAGCAAGCATTCGGACTTATAACACGAAATGCAGGCGTAAATACCCGTAACTGGTAAAAAGCCACTCGTGTTTAATGATAAATAAGCAAAATCGAACGTCAGATCACAGACTTTAGTTAAACCACGTTCTTTCAAACAGGTTTAAAAGCAGAATATATTTCAATTATCATCAAACCGTTGAACAATTTTGATCACGAACCAAGTGTGCACAAGGTCCTTTAAGGTTTGAAATTCGATTTTTTTATTACAGGTTTTATTGCTAGTAATTGTATATACCTTTTACATGTGCTTTTTAAATTCAAAACTTGTTGTTTTGTGTACGTTGCAGTAGTAACTTAATGGAAGTGAGAGCACGTTTTGAATAAAATTAAAGCAGCAACACTATTGAAGAAACCGATGATTAAAACACAACTTTTAAATACATCGTCGACGTTTCTGTTAGCTGTTTATAAAGTGGATTTTTTTCTATCTTTAGTACTAGAAAATAAGAGGATAACCACAAAGAATAATTTAATACACTATTTTATTCCTCACTTCAAGTGGGATATGAATACACCAGTTTCAAGAAGTTACACAAATGTTTCTTCTTTCATAATGAACACACTAACGATGCAGATGTGACTAGTTACTGGTCAAAATAAGCCACTGGATTACATAGAACACAATCAGTAAATAAGAATTAACAATTTTAATCATAGTTAAACACCAACCAATACACACAGAAAGAATTACGTAAAAAAGGGGTTTCACCTCGTATCTATTCAAAACAAAATAAACACAACTGTCATCCATTGCTACTACATTACATGGCAAATCATAATATGGAGTCTCTTTAAAATACACGATTAATTTCAAAACATAAGCGAATTAAAAACATTATTGTTATAACCCCGCGTGATAAAAAAACCTAAGTAATATTTTTAACTGGACCAATTATTTAAAAACAATCATATTTGGTTTTCTTTATTTTCAGAAACACATAGCAGAGAAGAACTGAAATGTTAAAAGGTCATCACACAGAAATGTGACAAACGCCAGTTCTTAAGCATATAACACTGCATAAAGGTTTGATAATTGTTACTTTGGCCTTTTTGATACAAACAGTACTAATGTTTTTAAGGCCATTACATGCAACATCATGGATAAATACACCTGTTGGAAACTGTAACAACTAAAATTGTTTCTAGCCTTATTACATAAATATAAGGAAATCGAACACAGTAATACAGATACTAGTTTACACATTTTACAAACCTGCAAGACTAAATCACCCTATCAGTATGTATGTTTGAGCAAGAAAGTACATTTAGAAAATGATTTATTATGACAAGGTGTGTACCATGTATATTTAAACTAAGCTGTAAAACGCATCAGCACAAAATATATATTACAACACCTTATGCTTTTATCTTAATAACTACCATGAACACAATTTTCTTGAAAAAGGAAACCTTTATGAATTAAAATAAAACTTTTGTACAAATTGTTTGTTAGCAATCAATATTTTTATTTCTTCTCACCTTGAAAAATCGTGTTATCGTAGTAATAGGGGATGTATCATAAAAAGTGTAAAATAATTTGTTTAAAAAAAGGCGCCGAATATTGTTACCGAGAAGTTGATCGTTATGATTATTTCAGAATAATATTAATAAATTTGTTAAAGAAATTTCTGGATGACTTTAAATGTCAGATATAAAAATAGTGAACAACGGTTGGAACAGAACAGAGAAAAAAAGAACTATCATTTTCTCTACATTACATATTACACTATATTTTTATCCAAAATATACGAGACATAAGATTACGTTGTACACATGTTTTACAATCCAGTTCCAGTAATACAGGACAGTAACAAAATGTGGATTGAAGTTATAAAGCACTCCGTTTTCACAATATGAATTAAACTGTTTTAATGGAAAAAAAAGAAAGTCGTTCGCTCTTCTCTATACTTAGTTTTACCAGTCGTCTATATGAGTGGGCAAATGACCTCTGTGATGTCACTTTGGTTTCTGTCCGTACCCAATCATTAAACCTCTATCACACACTGCAAATTACATTTTCCCACACAATCACTACTGTTCCTCAAGTTTACTAACACTTATTTTTTTTCATTTATTAAAACGACTACAACCATATTATGTTTCGTATTTTCCTTTCTTGCCAGGAAACAGTTTAGTAACACAGTGTGTGTTTTATGTTTGTTCCTCCTCTTTGACACTAAACAGATTCTATACAGAGTTTAATCAGCAAAGTTTTAAAAAACCTTAATTAAAATAGGTTACTTAATTAATGGGCAAAATGTATATATGCATTAATTTTCTAAAGGCTACAGGGCAGAATATCGAGAAATGATGCTGCTTCTATCATTTGATGACATTAGTTCAATAAATATTAGGTTGGTTTTTTTTTTTTTCTTTTTCTTGGTTTCAGGTCAGAGTTACACAGTGGTTTCAAACATTTATTGTCAGTTAAACAACGCAGTTCAATTACTAATATAATTCATGCCTTTTAAGTTAAATTATAAGAGCTCATTTAACTTTAAATGTATTATCTTTAATGTAGAAAATATGTACTGCTTATTTCATCTGTTGTATGTAAATAAACCAAAAACTGCCTATCCAAAAATACTTTAATGTAAACAAAGAAGTTTAATATGAATAAAAACATTCATGTCCTACACAATCATACAAATATAGGTGTTATCACACACAAGCCTTGATCAGAGAACTTCATTTGAAATATAAAAATATAATCATACACAAATATTTTGCTTCTGATTAATTTCATATATTTATGCAGTACTGAACTTCTAAGATTCTTGTTACACAATTCTGTATAAAAATAATACTGAAAGAAACGAAAATACATGAGACTGAAGATGTGTGAAATTGTATAAGTTCTTTTCCTGTGCTTTCACAAGAGACTAATATTACTTAACTTGCAAATAACTTTACAAAATGTGTTAGGTCTATAATAAATTTTAAATCTAGAATGTATGTTAAATCTAAAATCAAAAGCACATCTTAAAAATAATCTACAATTCATGGTTTTATGAATAACTTAACAACTTAAAAATCTAACTAACTGTAACAGATGTGATGAAAGTGTAAGTGAAAACTTGTCATGCTAATTCTTTCCTTGCAATTTTGATGCAAGGAAGGTGAAAAAAATCTGATTTTATTTGCTTCAAATATTTAGAACATGACTGTATAGAGAGGTTTATTTTCTGGATATAATTTTACAAATGCCCTAAATAATGAATTGAGTAATTTGAAAATTCATAACACATTAAGGAATAGATAACATAATTTAACAATTGTGGTAAATATCAAAATGGCATGGTAAGAAAAATGCCCAAACAAACAAATAGTATCCTAGTTAAATTGTGCACTTACATATGTTAGAGAAAATATAATATAAAACTTGACATCTTTAGTACATTTGGTGTAAATGCACTACTTTTAATCAGTTTGGTCTTCCTTTAACCTTTCTGACAAACACACTTAACTAGAATATATGCATATGCTATATTTTACTCCAAGGTTACTAGCATGTGTAAAATGTACTAACAATTTGATGTTTTTATGCCTTATACAAAGCTCAAGATATATGTTGTTTGTATATGTGCTGTAGTTCACATTGAAATTCACTTTTATTGTGAATATTTTATTTTAGTAGTAAATGGTATTAAAATATTTTTTTACTATTAAATATCAAAAACCTATGTTTGGCCTTGTGAAAGTCACTGATTCCAGTTCATTTTGTAGAGAAATATTTGCTAAAAATATCATAAGAGAAGTTATTTATTAGAGACAGTTTTATTGAACTATTTTTAAAATTCTGTCTTAAAAGTACATAATTTTAAAATTAAATAATTTATGCAGCACCTTTTGTGATTTTGTGTCACTCAAATATGAAGAGCAACCACATTTTCATCTGAACACTGCTATCCATGTTTAAAGAAAATGCTATAGCAGTGATTAGTAGGCTTAAGAGAAACTGGACAAACTACAGTTTCAGATACCTAGCAAGACTACTATTTTATAAAATCTGATAATATTTTTGGCTAATTACACCAGCTTCATAGCATCCCAGAAGTAGGAGCCAGATATCTGAATATAAGTTTAGAACATGTAAAACTCGCTATTCTACGTAAAAAGTACCATTTGGTTTCCTGGTACATTATCATTCAACATCCTATAATATATAAAAATATAGTGTTTTCAGGACATAATAGGATTGTCCACTTAATATCAAGAAGTCAAAACTCAGAAGATAGATATATATATATATATACACAAATAAATTGAGAGAGTTACCTGAAAATTAATGCTTGAAATATAAATAAAAACAAATGTTTCTACAACTGTATAATTAAACAGTTCAAAAATATATAAAGATTTTTGTTTGTAAAAAACCAATATGAATAACAATTTACTATAAATTTGGTGGTTTCTTTTCATAATTACCTACAATTCAGTAGCCTTTGAAAAATACCCTGTACCATTTCTCTAATAATACTAGTTTTAAAATAACATTTATATCTCTAGAATGACTTAACACATATAATACAAAAACCTTGACTACATTTTTACTGAAATAGATCCATTTTCTATTTTGACATTTGCTAATATTAGACGAGATTTCAACAGAAGGTTTTCCTCAATTTTTCTCTTGTCCCTTACAACAAAGTAGTAAGATTCTACTATTTTTCACCACATAAAAATTGACTACTGATTAATGCACATTTACTCTGACACAAAGAAAGTGTGTAACACATTTATGACTTAAGTGACCCTGAACACTAATACAAATACACCCCTTTTGCACATGATCTACTGTTCTCAATGAAGTTACAAAAATAAAGAGACTCCATTAATTTCATCTACTTGTGGAAGTAGAGATAATTCTACTATTATGAGCATACCAACATTCTATATACTTTTCTAGATACAAACTAAAGTTAATTCTTACTGTATAAGGTGAACCAAGATGTATTATAGTACAAAATAAACCAACATTAAAACATACACTAGCCAGCCTCTTTAGGATAATAATAGTGACTAAAATATATTGTGTTCAAATAGTCTAAATCCTCAGGTGAAGGCTGATACATACTGATTAAGAAACAACAAAAAGTGAAACAGTCACTCAAAACTACATGTAAAATTTAAGCTTCTTGAGAATTCTATTGACATTTAAATGCTAAATGCTTGTTTAAAAATCACAAAACAAATGATTATTAATACATCAATTATGTATTTTCTATATTCTACAATAGATGAATATTATCTTGTACACCATACATCTTCATTTTGTCTCAAAAAAAAAAACTCTGAAGGAACTCTTTATGTCACCAGTTATTTAATCAAACACAAGCAGGAAATAAAGAATCACCACATGCACAGTTATATATTAAACCTACACACAGATACATTGATACATATAAAAACACATCTCTCAATGACCAACAAACATCTTATCATACCACTGCTAAAAATAGTTTCCTTAGGCATTTTCATAATGTTTTAAAACACCAGAGAGTAAAATTAAAGTAGCTTAGAAATTGCCTGTGTGTCTTCCACAACAAAAAAAATTTGAGTCTAGAGAGTGCTTACCCTCAATTTTTGTTGTCAGAGGGTCAACTCAGACTGCTCAGTTATTAAATCACAAAAAATATACTACTCACATAAAATAACACTTGTCTAACACTAAACAGAGAAATTCTTAAGTATTTAAATTTCAATTTTTTCCTTTTCAATAACAAAAAATAATTATTCACAGAAGGAATTCATGGTGACAAGAAACACAGTTGAAGTAAAAATGTATTCTAAATTTATATAACTGGTAAGGGTATTAACACTGATTAAAATAAAATAAAGGGTATTAACACTGATTAAAATAAAATACAGAATAACATTTCAACCAGTTTAGGTCAACTTCAGGTTAACAAAGAGAGTCAGCAAGAAGGTTGAAATGTTGTTTTTTACTTTATTTTAATTAGAGTTTTAACACCGATTAGCCATCTTTAGAATACATTTACAGAAGCATGATTTAAAGGATTATTACTATTCATGATTTGTATAGTAAATATCAGTGATAAATGCACATGGAAAAATATCATTATTTAAATATAACTCTAAGATAGAATGTCAAGAAGAAATAGATAATTCAGTCAACTGAGTGTGATAAGACAGTATAACTGGTTGTTAGGCCTGTGACTTAATTATTTATCATTATTTCAATCTATTTAAAATATATATAACTAAAATTATTCAATTAAAAAATGAGATGTAAAATTTAAAGCTAAACTTTTTTTTCTTCAAAATGTTTACAAACTTTTCTTACTGCATTTAAATGTAAAAACACACCTAGAACACAATTTTTATAATCAACTGAGCTTGATTTCAGGATTTCTCACAACTATAATGATAATGAAAAACAATTCTCATATGTATGGCATACAGCTGATTTAAAATAAATGCAAGACTTTAGGAGAAATTACACAAAAAAAGTCCAGTTTTGCACCAATCAATACTCAACACCTAAGACAGACAATTATATGCAGAAGAATCATATTACTAGATTTCTACATATTATATTAAAACAAGACAATAAACGTTCAGTAGTAATTTTTAAAGGCAATTTAACATCAAACCATTAATCTTATTAACCTTTGACTTCTTCAATGAAAATAATACAACAATATCAACTGCATGCTTGATACAAAATTACATCTTATTACTTACAATTAATTGTTTTTGAAGCAAATCCAGCAAATTAGTAAAATAATATCATAGCAAGTAACATTTATGAAGATCCCAAAACCAATGAATGTGTAAGGGCAAACTTGAAGTTTATTTTATGGTTTAAAAGAAATGCTGGACATAAATGAAAATAATAATAGTTTTTCTAGCATTTAACTATAATGAAAGGAAATATATTTACCTTGTCATTTTTATATGTATTCTAAAGCAGGCTAGAGTACTTCCTACACATTTATTGTTTCAAGACCTGCACTGAACTTAAAATGTAGTTAATTATATTATGTATGATTACCAAATATCCTCAAACTATTTCAAAAACAGTTTTTGAATATTATCTACATAAATGCATCAGACTAAAAGATTACAGAAGAAGTTGTGAAATGCTATTAACAGTTTTATGTTTTGTAGTTTCAGAATAAACAAACAGGAAGACTTTGCACATGAATTTCAACTAAGTAAGTTATTTCAATGGTATAAAAAATCATATTGAAATTTACTATTCAAATGTCAATGCTGGTAATAAAAATATATATATATATAAATCTTTTATATGAATTTTGTTTGTTAATTTCTTTATCACCTGATAGTCTTCAATAATCATATAATATTAGATGAAAATATTTGGTTTCACTGAACATGTTGTAAAAGCACTTGTAAACAGAATGTTTTCTTTGTACACCTCTCAGTTAAAAACAAAATACCTTTGAGAAATGTTTGAATTATTTTATAATAAAAATATATATTTGCATAACAATTTCAAAACTTCTAACTTAATCATAACAACTTAATAACAATGTATGATATCAACATATCATGAAGTGAAATTTTAATTTCATTAACTATTTATTACAAATACTGACACAATATTTAGTCTGTGATTGACTAGTAAGCATTGGATAACAAATGGGACACCAAATACTAAAACATGACTAGTTTTAATACCATCACCAATAACCCTGTTGATTACCACCATTAATAAATGGATTCTTCTTTTGTGTATTAAAACTTTTGACACCAGTGCAAAAAAACACATAATCAGCAGCCACAACTGTTTTTACTCTGACCATCTCCATCATCTGAATCAATGTGAACTCCAGGAGCAGCTCTTTTTCTACCTGGAAAGTTGGTGTTGTCCACTGTTTCTCGTATGCGAGTCATCACAAGATCAAGAAGGAATTCAACAGCTTTTGTGACATTCTGGCCTGTGGAAGCACTAGTTTCAAAATAGGGAAGTCTATCCAATAAAGATGGGAAGCATAAAAAATAAATGAATTTACCCTTAATAAATGTATTTATAAGCTAGATGTGGTATTTTCTTAGTATAACTGTATGTTTAATACAAATGAAACAAGTTTTTTTATATACTTTACCTGAAGTTCATGTACCACATATTTTTAACTGAAAATTATTTTCGTCAGGAACATTTTGTTCACATTTTACTCTTAATTACTTTACACATTAGTCACATGAACACAAATGAAACGGTCTATGCTGAAGTATGAAACGTAACAGCTGTATGATGTGCCAATGTTTTACACATAGAATACAAGTTTTTAGTTTTAGAGTTCAATTTATTTTTGTGATACAAAGACAGTCATTAATTTTTGTTGCAAACTGTTCTATTATGAATGACATTTTGCTTTAAACTGAAAAAAAACATGTTGACTGGAATGTCTTATTAATTATAATGTTAATGATTCACTTTTTAAACCATTGTTTTAACATAAGACTACTGAAGAACAAAATCTGAAGAAATATCAACCAATTGCGAGAGATTATTTTATATATACAGACACACACACACACGTTCGCATGTTAGCTACAAGAAAAAACATTTTTCTTATTGTTAGTTCAACTGATTTAACATGTTAATCTGCTTAGATTCAAATAGAAAAATCTTACTGAATTTAATTCATTAATTTAGACCTGATCAACATTAATAAATTATCATTAACAAAAATTATTCTTATGTGCATACTAATATGGAAGTTTTATTTTAAATATTAAATTTTATAAACACAGTAATGTCTGATTAGCTTACCTTTAAAAGTTTACCAGTATGTTAAAAGTGTGGACAATGTTCATTAACAAAAAAATCAACTTCATTACAGCTTAATTCTTTCCAGTCTGGTATCTCTTCCTTATTTATTTATACAAAGGTAAATGACATCATCACATTTTTTTAAAAAAATAATTCTGTTTGATCTATTCTCTCATATCACATAAAACTAACAAAAATTGTCATATTTAGAATTTTGTTGTGGTGTATATTTTGTTAACATGTATTTTAAACTAAGAAATAAAAACAAATGTTAAAATTTTTAATACATTTTTTTACCTTGTTGATAACCCGATACTACGGGTAAAAATGTTGTAAATATAATTAGAACTTGTCTACTCTAAAAGCTGCTGTTATTGCACTTTTGGAATCGACTTTTCTGTTCAGTAGTGTCCTCACTAAACATTAATGCTTTTCTTACATCCTTAATTAAAAATGGTAGAATACATTATTTCACTATTTGAATATTCTCACTGCTAATGATATTTTCAGTTGCATATCATGGTTTTGTAGACTAAATTCCATTGACAGATAACATTGTGCCACTTGCAAAACCTAGCATTAAAAGTTTTAAAATTAAGAGGAAATACACTACTTACACAAGAGCATAAAATAAAACTTAGTAGTTTTACTAAAAACACCCATCTTTACAACTTAGTAGTTTTACTAAAAACTTCCACCTTTACAACTTAGTAGTTTTACTTAAAACTCCCATCTTTACAACTTAGTAGTTTTACTTAAAACTCCCATCTTTACAACTTGATAGTTTAACTAAAAACTCCCATCTTTACAACTTAGTAGTTTTACCTAAAACTCCCATCTTTTACGAAAAACAACTCCCACTTTTACAACTTAGTAGTTTTACTAAAAACTTCCATCTTTACAACTTAGTATTTCAACTAAAAACTCCCATCTTTACAACTTAGTAATTTTACTAAAAATTCCCATCTTTACAACTTAGTATTTTAAATAAAACCTCCCATCTTTACAACTTAGTTGTTTTACTAAAAACTCCCATATTTACAACTTAGTAGTTTTACTAAAACCTCCCATCTTTACAACTTAGTAGTTTTACTAAAACCTCCCATCTTTACAACTTAGTAGTTTTATTAAAAACTCCCATATTTACAACTTAGTAGTTTTACTAAAACCTCCCATCTTTACAACTTAGTAGTTTTACTAAAAACTCCCATCTTTACAACTTAGTAGTTTAACTAAAAAATCACATCTTTACAACTTAGTAGTTTTACTTCTTTTTCTTTTAAACTATGAAATTTTAGAAAATTCTAGCTTCACCTAATTTTTTTTTACTAAACAAGTTTAATAAATGATCTGATAAGTAATATTCAAATGCACTTTTTTATAATGCAATGTTGTATGTACAAACATTTGTTTCTGCTTTGAAAGTTATTTTGTTCACTATAGACCACTTAGAAAGGAGATCAAGTTTTAGTACTGCATGTTTAAGTGCAACAGAGATATCTCTTATCTGTTACTTGTAATTCAATTTTTAAGTAACAACATGCATATCAAGAACAATTTGTTAATTCTAAGGAAACAGAATCAACCTACTCATATTTTTCTGCTTCTTGCTTGGCTCTTTCTTCAGAAACAACTCTTTCTTCTTCTAGATCAGCTTTATTTCCACAAAGAATTATATCTGGGTTCTCACAGTAGGCATGGGTACGCAACTGATCCAACCAGTTTCTGATATTCAGGAATGACTGTTCGTTAGTTAGATCAAACAGGAGTAAGAACCCCATGGAGTCTCGAAAAAATGCTGTTGTCAAACTTCTGAACCTAGATATTATTTTATACAACTGTTTAGCATACAATTTATAACAGATTCTAAAAACATGTGAGTTTGAAACTTAGAAAGATATTTATCTATCTGTCTATATATAAATATATATGTATAAAAAGTGGGAACAATTTGCACAGAATAGAAGAGGAAAGAAGTGATGAAAAATGAAACAAAAAGAAATATGGTTTACAGAACAATTAAAGAAAGACAGAGAAAATCCATAGGGTATGGAAAGAAATTGATAAAAGAAAGAAAAATGTTTGATATTCCATTATTTTCTTGTATATATACATAGATAGAGAGAGCAAAAGATATATATTGTTTTACAAATTTTACCATACCTTTCAGATGCCTAATGCTTTAAAAAACATTAAATAAGTATTGCAGTAACATTTCTTAATATATCAATCCACTAACATTACACTGTCATTTAAAAATAAATCCACATATGTTTGTAGTAAATGCAGTCATATGAAATCAGTTACACTATAGAAGTTTAAGAAGCTAACTAAACAAGTCAGATTAATTTTAGAAGTACAAAAATCTAGAAAGCTGAAAAAAGTACAGTGTAACAAATAGAGTAACAGATCATAAAATATAACAGTATACTGGTAAGATGTAAGAAAATAAGAGTATAATAACTTTCAATTTTTCAAACTAAAAGTTTTACAAAAGTCATGAAACTACAGAGGCCAAATAAATTGTATAAATACAGTTTTAAATAAGCAAATCAGAAGTACACAAAATTACAAAAGCCATTACAAATCATGGGGTATGAAAACTACATTTTCACATTGTTCAACATTTTACAGGTAGAATGATGCAACCAAAAATTGGTGTCTTTGGGCAAAGAGATATAACAGCCTTTTATAATGCAAAATATTTATACACTCAGATCATAAACTGGTCTTTGGCTCATGGATTTAGAATTTCCATGACAGGGATATCTGTGTGGCATTGCAAAAAAAGGAGTTTGTATGAATTTGGGGCACCAGGGCCATCCAGAGACAGTAACAAGTCATACCCTAGCTGTTGAAAAGAAAGTTTGAGATCTTGAAAAGGTGGGATTCCATGGATATAAAGATCAGTGGCAAAAGCTGAACGTATAACCAATGCAACATTATGTAAAAATAATCAAGATCTCCATCTTGAAAACAGACATGTGAAACATGTTGCTTCCATGACATAGCCATTCAATCACTGCATACCCTAGGAAGTTGAAGAATAAAACAGATATCCATGATATTCCATACAAAAACATATTTATCAAGTCACCAAGTGCAGTAACATGAACTTGACTGAACAGTTAAAACCTGAAGGATGAGAGTTCAATTAAACATTCTTGAATTTTTTCTTATAAAAAAAAAGAAAAAAAAAAGAAACTACCTTCATTAAATAGACTGCATCACCACTTTTCATTCCTTTATGACAGTGTCACAAACATAAAAGGTGGAAAGACATGAAGGAATCCAAGAAAATGTAATACTGAAGAATGCTAGTCCTAAGTGTCAAGTTGCTATGGCATGACAAATTAGTAGTTTTACCTCATCCAACACCAGGCAGTATGTGGAATGGTACATCAGATCCATAGTAGGTAAAGTATCACCTACCTCTTCACCTCAAAACAGATGGTAGGAAGGTGACAGTTAATGCTTAAAACCTGATTTGCAATGGGTATAGTACTTCCAGTCCACACTACAAAGAGGACAGCTAGCCATTCACAAGAGGGAAAAACGTGCTGCATTTAGCTACAACCAACAGCAGATTTACTGGGAACCAACATCCAACAGATGGCAGGAAGAGGGACTGCAAGCCTGAGGTGAATCTCCAGTTGAAACCTGGTGGCAGTGTGAGCATTTGTCATACAGTCCATGATAGGAGGAGGGACACTGGCCAATAGACAAAAGGACATACTTAGCTGGACCATTTCAAACAAATGCTGGACCTGCTGGGAATGTATGTTTGAAGTATGGAAGGGAAGATGAATGTCTCAATGTGAGGGGCAAACTGCAATATTACATATATATATGATATTTGTGACATGGAGGAGTGCTTCAACCAAAACTTGGTGGCATCTGGAATAGTACATCAGGTCTGCAGTAGAAAGGGCATCATTCCATCTATACATGATATGAATCATAACTGAGCCATCTCCAACTAAATCCAGACCCATCAGAAATGTACATGGTATGAAGGAGGTACACCATGATGCAAGAAAAAACAAAAAACAACAGGTCAGGTATACAGACAGGAATACACTGTAGTGCTACAACCCAAACCAGATCTGCAGTAGGAAGCATGACACAGAAGCAACATCTGCAGAATTCTACTGCCCTTCTATCAAGTGAGTGTTATGATATACCACTTAGGAGAACAGACTTCTATGGTCCACTGTCCCAGCAGCTAAGAAATGGAATAAAAATGCACTTGAATAGTCTGGAAGACTACATAACTGGAGACAGTGCAACAGGTGGCTACAATACCCTATTTTAAAAGGCAGAGCTACCATGATGACTGAGTCAATTATCTAAAACCTTGTGGCATCTGAATTTGTACATAAGGCCAATTTTAGGAAGAACCTCGAAGCAGTAGAGTATCAGAGACAGACATCAATTTTTGTCGGCTTTACTCATGTTAATCCATTAGTGCAAAATTTAAATAAATATTAAGGAAAACTAAGTTAGTAGCAGAATGGAAAATGTTGAGAAATCTGTGAACAAAAACGACATATCTGAACAGTACTACCGACAATTTAGAAGTGATTAACAAATGCTGATGTGAAGAGAGTGCTGTTTATGATAAAAGTGATGTCATGCTTCTATTGGTGAAAAGCTGCAGCATGATAACTTGCATGTGGATATGCAAAAGTGGAAGCTAAAAATGTTATTGGTGTGTGTGTTGAAAATTTGTGCTAATAGCAGACACTGCTGATCAAAAAAACTATAATGTGAGGGGAGATATCATATTGGAATAAGTATTTCTGGACAGGCATTACTTGCTATAGAGTGGGATCCAATACAGAAGAAGAATGTGATCCTGTAAAAAGAAAAAAATAATGAAATTAATAAATGTATCAACTCACAGTTGAATTGGTGTGTTTAGTATGGCTAAAGACATAATGTGATATCTAGATGAGGATGAAACCACTACCTGATGGGCTTAATGGGAGAAGAACATGTTAGGTGTTGTCCATCTGCTAGCCTGGATGAGTTCTTCCAAATGACAGTGTAGATGAGCAAGCAGTGAAAGGTAAGATGTCTAAACTGATGCAACAACATCTGTAAAAACAAACTGTAGAGAACTGAGAAGTAAGGATGAATACACCAGTCTGATAAGTTGGCTAATCCAACCTATGAGGGTGGTGAGTGAAACATAACTCAGAGATGAATGGATAAATAAACAAGAAGAGGGATCATGAAGGGAAGCTGTGTGGTCAATATAACATTTGAGATGATGTATAAGACATAGAAGATTATCCATATCCAAACAGTATTAGGATCAAATTTTATTCCAGTATACATAACGGGAATTTAAATATGGAAAAATGTCATGTAAATACAAAAAATCAATTAATCTGAACTTGAAGAAGGTTGGAGCATGATAATGCCCCAACCTGAACACTTTTTTGTCACAGAAAATTTGATCAGTACAGACCCTAACATTTTAACAAAAAAATGAAAACTAGGAATAGCTAGGAAGGGACCTAAATGAGGAAGGATACAAATTAAAGGAGATGTACATGTCCCCATATCTAAGAATGCTAATGATTTCCTGGGGACCTCCACAGACAGAAAATTGGAGTTGCATAGCCAAGGTAAGAAGTTGAAAATAACCAAACCTATCTAAATCTCTTGAATTTTGCCCAGATTCACTAGATGAAGAAATGGGCTTGGAAGAAATAGCCAGCAGCATGATGGATCCCACCTTCTGTTAGAAAATCATGACCTCCACAGCCAAACGTTTAAGACCTGCAGTCTGGGACACAGCATATTTAAATGAATAATATTCATTACTGATGGTGAAATAGAGTTCTGAATTTATGTTCAACTGAATTTTAAAATTAGTTTAGTGAAACTGTCACTGAATTAAAAAATAACAAAGTTGTTATGCAGTTAAAACTGCATGAAAAAACAACAACAAAGATGATTTACTGAGAGTAAAAAACAACAACTAATCTGATTTACTGACAGTAAAAAACAACAACTAAGCTGATTTACTGACAGTAAAAAAAATAACTAAACTGATTTACTGATAGTAAAAAAACAACAAACTTAAATTGAAGCAAAGGCAGAAGTGAGAGTTAACATCTTAATAATACTGTGCCAAATCAAAAAGTGTATATTTGGTTCTATGGTGTAAAGGTAGGCAGCACCAAGAGGAGGGTGTTGCACTCCTATAGGTGGACAGTTGTCACATACTTATCTGCATGCTACAACATAGCTGAACCATTGAGAAATATGAGGTAGGTGGTAATTTCAAGGCTAGTGATGAGCAAAAACATCTGTGCATATAGAGTGCAGCATTAAACAAAAAAACTATTATATGATAGTGGGTAAGATATAGTAGCAGAAATATCTGTGAAAAACTGTCCAAGGAACTTCACTACTTGGGAAAAAAAAATCATTACTAGAACGTTAGTTTTTGTGCTTGTGTTAAATATGTTACTTTTTCTGATATGCATATATTTATGGATTATATATCATAAGCTATTGAACAAAAGTTTACATTTGTCAACATAAATGAGATAAAATGTATTGAAACTGTTAAACATACATATTCAGCTAATCAACCAGCACAGTATTCTTCAAATCATGGGGTATACAAGCAAAAGAGCAGTGGGTGCTGTCAAGCCAGCTGCTTTCACTCCAGTTCACACTTTAAGTAAAAACAAATGGTAAAATATGTCACACGTGCTGCTTATCAGTTGCTCTCATTCTTGCTAGCAGTTCAAAACTATTGACAGCAACAGATAGATTCAGTAGCTTTGCCATAAACAAAATCACAGCAAGTAAGTCTGGTGATAATGGGAATCAAACCAGAGATCCTCAAATCACGATCTTCCCCCAAATCATTAAAGTTGAACAAACTTCCAGTAAAAAAACTTATAAGGCTAAAATTTGGCAGAGCACAGGCAGCTCATTATGTTGCCTTATGCTTAAAAACAAATAAACCTAACAGCAAGATTTTACTACTTGGATAGTTGTAATAATCAAAAATAGTAACAATCAGAAAATCCATTTCAACTAGTTCATTATTTTCAAGACAACTAATTTAATTGTTATTTTGGTTAATCAATTCTTGGAATAATGGAAAACACTAATTTTGAATAATCCATTTAACTATAATTTTGTTTAACTGTCTTGTGTACATAACATTAATTGCTGCTCATATGCAATAAATTTATTTTTATTCAACTGTCCATCTCTGCAATGGAGTAAATCAACTTTTAGTAATTACCTATTTTTATTTTCAACTTGTTTAATGAGGTGTACCTTTACCTTTCCTGTCCAGCTGTATCCCACAACTGAATGTGTACTCGCTGACTTCGACCTGTAATACCATCTGCATGTTGAGATCTATAAACCTGAAAGAGAAACTTTGACACTACTGTACAAGAAAATTACAAACAATTATTTGTAACTACATGATAATGTACATTCAGAGATGTTCTACTTGTATGTCTAAATGATATGTAAACAAAACACAACAGGAATCAAATATACTCGGAGTTATATCCCCTTCATCAACATGTTATCTATAAATACTAATTAGTGTTACATAAACATTCTCATGCCAACTGATTCATATCTTAATGGTTAAAAAAGTGATTAACAAATGTTGGCTCTAGGGTAGGAAAGCAAATTTATGTTCAAAATGTACTTTCACTGAATCTTCACTGTATCAACCATGATTTCAAATTGTTTAGTGTACTGATGTTTAATGCATAATAAATTTTTACTGCTGGTAATCAATAAAAGTAGAACTGGACAATTATTGGAATTTGTTACTTACTTAATTGTTGAGCTCATTAACTGATCGTATTATACTAATAGATTATTCTCACACAAGGTTAATATTTCTATTTTCAACTATGTTTATTTCTTTAAGTAATTTTTTTAACTATCTTTATTTAGTCTTTTCACAACAGGTCAGGGTTCAAAGGTCACGCCATCCTGTTTGTTGACATGCATTCAAAATTTTATTGAACTACTATTTTATGAATTCATGTTGATATATAAAGATATAAATTTGGACAAGATGAGGAGAAAAGTTTCTCAGGGTCTTGTGGATAGATTGAGTCACTATGAGAGGGAGAGGTGCAGAAAAAAACATATAAAAAGCAATAAAAGAAATCAGTGAATCACTGAACATACTCTACTTACCTTTAAGAGGTTACAGAAGGGAATACAAATGGGTATGATCATAAGAATAAGGGTCTCTAGAGAAGCTAAAGTCCACAAAAGGAATAGAACCTCCCACATACTGGATTGGGGTTATTACTGTCTTACAGAACCTGACTAGCCAATCCAAACAAGCAGATTCTTGAAGGAAAAGGAAAGCTGTAACAGAGAATGCCTAGAAGGATGGGGCTAGAAGGAACTAATAATCCATAAATGTAAAAATGGCTGGTATGGGTTGAGAAAATTTTATGTAGAGGAGCAAACCCATACCAGCCGTTTTTACATATATATTTTTCTCTACGAGTGTTTTCTCGTCATCACGGATTAATAATCCATACAGTTATGAAAGTCCAGACTCAATGAGTATATTCTTGTATAACAGTCCTCAAAGAGAAAGAATGTTTTTGAGAGAGCATCTGTGTAACCTAAGATCCTTTCGCAAAGTGGGTTCACAGAATATGTCCCAAGCTCTGACAAGACCAGAGCCAAGGAATGTGTTCCAAAATTGAGTAGAAGGAATCCATTGATGCTCACTGTTGTTGCCCCTGGATCTAGATAAACAGGTATCACAGTGAGCAAAGACAACTGCTTTAAGCTGCCTCAGTACAAGTTTCCAAAAGATGAGGAACTCCCTTCCAAAATAATATCTCATAGAATACGGCATGCAAAACAGACTTCCTTGAAATAATACTGAGGGAATATCTCCAGAAACTAAAGTATTCTGACCAAGCAAATGTCATAAGTAACCAAGAAACTCAGTTAACTGGGCAACTACTGAAGTAGAATTGAAGGCATTACAGAGAACAGTCAGGTGTGACCTACCCCAGTAATGAAGTAGGGTGTCTTGGAGCAGAGCTTTAGAAAGAAGAAGTAAAGAGGACAGATAGATGGGAAGTTGTCCAAGCAGACAAAAGAGGAAATGTCCCAACCACAGACCATAATAAAAAGAGTAACAAGATCAGGAAGACATGACAACCAAGAGCCTTCAAAAAGCTAAAACAGAGAAGAACCTGCATGAACAATGGTAATCAACTGGAGTCAGAGAAAAAAATTCAAATACTTAAAATCACAGTAGCAAAATACAAAAGTGTTTTCCTCAATTTTGTAAGACAAAATATAAGAAATAGAAGAACCAGAAGCAGAAGGAGATTGTGGTAAAAGTTGGTCAAAAACATCAAAAGATGAAACAGGCTCAGCAGAAGCCACAGTCAGTTATTCCTGGGCCCAAGACAAAGTATGTGGGCTAGAACCAACCACTTGATGTACAATGGTTACAATACCACTCACAATCAAAATATCTCTAGTCACCAAAGAAGTAGTAGAAATGCAACTCCTTTTGAGAAGTGTCTGTTGATGCCAGAAACATGGATATGAGAATTCTTATTTTACAATATCCAAAGAACTGAATTAAATGAATTATTAGTATTTTTTTAAAAAACGTTTTGCTTCTTTTTTCTTTAGTTGCTTTTGGTTTTAATTTTTCACTTTTGACAAAACTGAGATTTGTAATCAAATTTTATCTAAACTCTATCACTAGGTTGGAGATTGTGGGCAATATTCCTTCCTAGGCAATCAAATCACAATCTCTTGAAACACTTTATTAAAATTTTTTTTGATTGGTTACATAAAAAGAAAAATTAATATATCCAACTCTGTAATTCTTATTAGAAAAAAATTATTTTTAATTTAAATTTAGGGACATTGCAAAAAATATTTTGTTTGATCAAATGCCAAGTAATTCACACGCCTCAACAATGTAGTGCTGAGAAAAAGAATGATATTTTGGTTGACACAAAATACTCAAGGAGAATAATGTGCAAGAAGGATGTGTCACTGTCCAACTGACAGAGAGATGTAATCTAATACTCATATAACACAGACTTGTGCAGTTCACATTATTACACATAGGAGATTGAGAGCTTTTACAAAAATTTGTAGCATGCACAAAAACCTTTTGCTAGCAATTCAGTTGTTTGTTTGTTTTGAATTTTGTGCAAAGCTACTCAAGAGCTATCTGTACTAGCTATCCTTAGTTTAGCAAGGAAAGATTAGAGAGAAGGCAACTAGTCATCACCACACACTGCCAACTCTTGGACTACTCTTTTACCAATGAATAGTGGGATTGACAATTGCATTATAATGCCCTCATACCATGTTTGGTGCAACTGAGATTTGAACCTTTGACACTCAAATTATGAGTAGAATACCCTAACCACCTGGCCATGCTGAGTGAGCTTTGCTACCAGTGCCAAGGAGCCAGCTATTTGTTGAAGAGGTAAGTGATAGGTTGACTTGTATTTTTTTTAGAGTAATTAAACAGAAAAACAGTTAAAAAGATAATTAACAACTGAATTAGTAGCTTTCTACTTTGAGTATACTGTGCTAACTGAAGTTTACACATTTTCCAAACAGTTGTTGTTAGTAAATCAAAAGAAATATTGTTTTTCATTGTAAAATTACAACAACCAAAATTAATCTTTAAATGAAGTGTTCCAAGCCAGACATCAACATTTTGGTCATTCTTACCACTCTCTTCTCTCGGAAGTCGATCCCTACTGTTGAAATGAACTTGCTGTGAAAGGTTCCATCGGTATACTGATACAGAAAACTTGTCTTTCCAACTCCAGAGTCTCCAAGTGTAAGAAACTTTATTAGATAGTCATAATCACTAACAGGCGTACTTCCTGCATCTGCCATTTCTAGATCTGGATACAGAAACAAATGAACATTTTCATTTACATTGAAAAAAGAAAAGCTAAATAAGGATAATACCTATGTTTTGCCAGAAAGTGTTCTGAAGCATACAATCAAACAAGAAAATACCGTAAATGAATACTGGAGTTTGTGGTGCTGTATAAAGTACCCAGTTAGCAGTTAGAAGAGTCATTCTCAAACTGTTTGATGTTAACAAATATTCATACACAATGGGATAAAAACCTTCAAAATCAAACAATACTTTATTATCAAATTGCAGATTATTTTTATAAACATGTGATATAAAGTAGAGAAATTAACTTGGGAACCCTAAATTTTTTTTCTCAATGACCTAAAGAAAACTTCAATACAGAATTTTGTTTCAATATTCTATATAGTATACTTGTACAATTATTGATAACTGTTTTGTTCAAAACCTTACATAAATGGTTCCTTTCAGTAACTCATTGCAAAACAATTTTATAAATTTAATAATAAAAAAACTTATAGTAATTTCACATTTAATCTTATTAAATTAACTAGCATCACTATATTCTACATAAGTTTCTTCACACACTTATTTGAAGGTATATTTATTAACTATACAATAATGACTTAAACATGTGACATGTATGACCAACCTACCAATGTATTTGGTTATCTTGAAGAGTGCTAGAACTGTCTAATTGCCATGTAGAGTTTATTCAATTTTTATAATTTTCAGGTGTGTATATGTGGTCTACTGTAACAAATTCGTTTTCATAGTCAAATAAGTTTTCTTCCTTTACAGGCAACTTATATAATATGTACATAGCTGTGGTGGTTTCAGTAGTTAAAAAATATCATAACAGTAGCTGTTAGATAATTAACCCTTTACTCAGTTGGTATAGTGCTTAGGGCAAATAACAGATTTGCTATATGGATCTAGAAAGTAGTTGTGTTTGTAGATCTTTCATATGTGATGTCTTGGGTTCTTAGATGAGAAGACATAAAAAGATTAAAGTGGAGAACACTGATCCCAAGCTAGTGACCATCCCAGTCTTGAGATTACACATATGTATACACCTTATTTGTTAGAATAAAGAATTGTAATAGTTTGCTTTGTTTAAAAGTGCCTCAATACCACTAGCTAGTTAGACTAGTTAACATACCACTTTCTATTTGAGTTATTAAAATGTGTATTATTATTAATAATAATAATATCTATTGGTTTGTTTTTTTTTTCAATTGATACAGTTGAATTTGGTAATAACTTTTTTCTACCATAAATATTTTGTAGAATGTTCAGTGCTTTTACTCCCTTACTAAAGATTTCTTGCAAGTAAAATTAATGCAACTCATGGTATTATCTTGCAGAGGATGATACTTGTTTCTTTAATAATATATGTAAAGTTAATACATTTTTGTTACCATCAAGACAGTTTCACAAAAATATGAATCACAGTGTGTAGTATTTAGTAATAACTTTCCTTTCCTCATAAACATTGTAGAATTTTCAGTGATTTCACTTGTCTTACTGACAATTTTACACAAATTAAATTAATGTAATTAATGGCCTTATTTTTATAAATTTACACATTACTGTAAGCTACAGGTTATAATAATGTATAGTTTTAAATATTTCTACAATAAAATTAATGGATGACTCTACTTCTTCCTCAGACCCCTCTGATTCCAAAACATCTAAAAACACCCAACTGAAGGAAGTTTTATCTTCAGAAGTAGATGCATGAGATTAAATCATGTCTCTTTGGACATGCTCTTTTCACTAGCACTAACAAGTTGAAGGCAAAATCATTCTGATGAGAACCATCTCTCCTGTTTCATTGTAAACTTATCCATTTCCTAATAGTAATAAAGATTCAATTTTCAGTCTGTTGTCTAAATCCAGATGTTGGTATATATATACATGTATGGTACAATGTTTTGTTTTTTCACATAAAAGAGTATTTTATTCTTGCAAGGTAAGGCACTAACTTTGATTTTTGTAAAGTGGTAAGAAGCATTAATTAGTTTTGTATAAATAGAGAGGTTGACCACCTGTGATAAAGATAAGATGTATTTAAGTGGCTAGACCTGGTAAAGTTATCTATTTTAGCTGAATACTGCTGAACTCTACAAGACAGACTGGTCTATGACTGTTTGCCTAAGATTGTATGTGTATACTAGTGACAATCTCCAGACTGAAGAAGTACACTGAATAAATACTGGACTGAAAAAAGTGTATTAACATTGTGTTTGCTAAACCAGATTTAAAGATAATACAAAAATGCTTACCAAATAATTTAATATATAGATGTATATTATTGGTTGAATTTTGTAAATATAAAGCAATATGTAATGCATGTTGAAATGAAAGCAAGAAAAAATATAATACCACAATTAATCATGCTGACTGGAATTAAAATAAAAAAAACTAATTCAATATAACCCAAATATGTCAACCATAATAAAAGTACATGTATTTGGTATTCTCTGGTACACTAGTAACCTTCATTTAAGTATAACTTTAACAACTAGTAAGTGTGTGCATGCGGTGAGAGGTATGGAGGTTGTTAAAGATAGCTGTGGTATCACTTAGACTTTATTTGTATAGTTATGAAAAAAATTGAGAATAAATAATTTTTTGGAGATTAGTTTTTGCTACTCATTGCCTACCTCATTTATGAGAAACAACCATTACCAAGGAATCCCTAAACCTATGTAAAATGTTTGTGTAATTGTAACCAACGTCTATAAAAAAAGACATTCACACAAATATGTAGTAAATGTTTCAATTATATAGAACATCTCTTAACATATGTTAGATATAAGTAGCATCACTGAAGAAATAAAGTGGAATATATAAAATATTACAAGGAAGTAAAAATTATTTTGCTATAAAGTTCTAATTCAAAAGTGAATATCACCTACAATAGATAAAATGAAATAAACTCTGTACAAGAGGAAAGCTATTCAAATTCAATATAATTGAGCCAGTTTTAATATGTTTTTCCTCCATTGATGATTCTTAGGCCTTAGCTTTAATGACTTAGTATTTTTATGGTTTAGAAAACCTACTTAAGTACCTCACTGTAATAAGAACTTTGGTTTGGATAAATTCAGAGTAAACAATGTTAAAACAAATACTATGCTTCCATCCTAGATGACAACATGCCATTTTGTTCTTTTAACATTGTTTTATCTGTTACTCATTAACATAATGTTAATCTGAGTATAATAATTATAATATCATATATAGTATAATATAATAATTATAATATCATATATAGTATAATATAATTATAATATCATATACAGTATAATATAATAATTATAATATCATATATAGTATAATATAATAATATAATCATATATAGTAAGCATTTAAATTCCCTGTTTCTAAAATGTTAAACAAATATTACTATTACTGCCTCGATGTGAACATACAAGTTCGGTATTCCCTCGATTAATGCAATACAAATACTGGTTGTGGTTTTTCTGTCTTCTTTACTGTTGACTATTGCAGAAAAGTAACTGGCTCAAACACCAAATAAAACTGGAGAATAGAAGTATTTTTACAACACAAAGTAAGTTTGGATAACTTTAATTTAATACTAATACATACAACTTTTTAAATAAAATGTAGTCATGTTGGTAACAGTAAAAAAAGTAACATTATATATTCTTATTCAAGTCTTCATTCATTGTTAAATGTAAATACTTTCAAGATAGTTATCACACGAAGTTATGTTGTAAAACAGCCATATGTTGACTTCAACAAAATTCTTGCTAAAGATTATGGGTTTAGAATCACATCATTTCATGTATTTGATTTCTAGAGATATTGCTTAGGGTAATAGCAACTATATTTAGTGTTCTGACCACCATTGGTTTTACCTACCATTAATTAAGTTTATAATTATATATAGTAACAGTAAGTATAGTAAAAGTTTGGTATGCAGTTTGACATTGCATAATTTATTGAGTTAGTTTTTATTATTACTTTGTTTTATTAATGCCTGATTATCTTCAGATACTATGTATTATCATTGTTATAAAGCATTTTCTTTCTACAGACTTATGATATTTCCTATCATCTTGTAAAGAATACTAAATGTTATTTATTCCTTCCTTTTAGTCAGCTCTAAGTGTTTGTAATAGGTGAAAGATATGAGCAGTAGTAGAAATTTTTAAACACGTTACATATTAAGTTTAGTTACATATTAAGTTTAGTTACATATTAAGTTTAGTTACATATTAAGTTTAGTTACATATTAAGTTTAGTTACATATTAAGTTTAGTTACATATTAAGTTTAGTTAGCTTTTTTTCTTAATACTACTGTCTCTAAACTGTAATGTATGCAGACAGAAAAGTATGGTACAGATTTTTCATGAATCCATGTGCCACATTTATAACCTTACTTAAATGTTTCCTGTGTATTATTTCCACATGACAGTAACAGCTGTGTGTGAATATAAATGTACATCAGGTATTTATTTTTTTCATTTACTGTTTTATATCTTTATAAACATTGGCTGGAACTTGTACCATGGAAAAGATAATGTTACAGACTTAACAGGCTTTAAACTGAAACCTATGTCTTGAATTGTCACAGACAGAAAAAGGCTAAGAGGGTGGGTTTCCTTTCATAACGTGCTAGAGAAACCAATATTAACATTTACCACCAAAGAACTTCTATTACAATGGTTCAAATATAACTAGGGTTTGTGTGTTCCCTAAATAAATTACATTGACTATTTATTGTTTTCATTATTAAAATAGGTTAAACTAATTAGTATATGGAATGTCATTACATTTGATTTTGAATTATTTTTTATTACTACACTTTTATAATAGAAACTGTTTTGCATTGCTAGTTTAGAATTTGAATTTAGGGCTAACAAACTGATGAAAGAATCCATTCATATATTTTATAAACAGAAACCTGAGAAAACCATATTCAATGGGCTATAATAATGATTATAGTTTTTAGTTTTTAGTTTTGTTCTAAGTGTATAGCTTACTCTGATTGGATGTTGTTATTCATGAGCTCTTGTTTCTTGCAAGTCTTTGTTAATGCCACAATAATTTATTCTTAAAGCCAGTGAGTTTTCAATTAAGAAAGTTATCAATGATCTAATATCCAATCTCATATATAGCAGTATTTAAAGCACTTGCACAACCCAACTGGATGAAAGTTTTGGAATATACCACAGTTTAGAGACACTTTTGGAGCACATACCAGGTTGGACATAAATGTCTAAAATAGTGCATTTCGTATGTGCTTTATAAATAATGGTTATGAAGAAAATGCCACCTTTAAAAACCTAAGACTTAAGACACATTTACCATAGTAACAACAACTGCAAAAAAGTTTGAGTTTGAATTTGTAGCATAACCTGCACTTTAGCTCAATTAAATTTGTGTATTTGTATATATATATATGTATATATATATATATATATACACACACACACACAAATTGTAACATACTAGGTGTAATCTTAATTCTTCATACTTATGAACATTAAATGCTCAATTATGAAGAAAAATAAAAAACACACAAAAGTATGGTACAGATTTTTCATGAGTGCATGTGACACATTTATAACCTTACTTAAAACAAGATTTCCTGTGTATTATCTCCTGTGTTTGTGACAGCTATGTGAATATAAATCTCTTTTTGCAAACCAGTTCCAGTGATACTCCAGTGTTGTATACTACTTTAATCTATATAATATAGATGACAATTATCCACTTTGTACACATTTTATTAGTTAATATATGTAATTTAACAGGTGATGACAACCACACAGTAACAGTTAGTGATAATTTTCACAACAGCATTATGATATGTAGTTTCAGTGTACTATCACTCATTACTTCAAATATACAGACAATATTCAGTGAAACCCTTTGATAAAATTTGCATTTCCAGAATCATGTTTTACTACATTTGGGATTTTAGCCTCACTTCACATTATCGTTTGTTTTCTTAACAATACCTTAATTCACTGTATGTTCATAATCTATTTAAACATCTAGATGATCTTTTTGATACAAAATTATGATACAGTCATTATCTTTCAATTGGAATTATACATACATATATGAATTGTATAAATGTGTATTTCATTATATCACACTGTAAATAATGCTGACAAACTCAGACATTTACATAATAAGCAACAGTTTTAACTTATTGCAAAAACTGCCCCATTTCTGTCATATAAATCAATCCTGGTGTTTATCCTCTAGGTCAGGGGTTCTTAACCGATGGGTCGCGACCCCCCAGGGGTCACAAAGCCTTGGCAGGGGAGTCGCGTAGCCTTGTTAGAAGTAGCTTGAGATAACATTAATTTTATTTCATCAATTACATTTTCATGTCGTGAGTGCAAAAAGGTTGGGAACCCCTGCCCTAGGTGGTGGATTTGAACCAAAGGACCTCTTGATATTTTCTTTCAGACAAGTTGCATATTGCATCCATGAACAAGACTGGGTTTCTAAACTACAAGTGAATTTAGAATTTAGTATGTTAAGAAGGTACATTTGCTTCAACTTAACTGGAACCATTTACATTTAGTACTACAGGCCTGTGAACAAAATTAATTTATTTTTATTTTCTTACAAAATCAAATGGATAAAATTTAAAATGAATGAGTTAGTATCTCCTAAAACAGCGCTTCTATAAGTGGTTGTCTAACTTTAGACTAGTTCTGGTGTCAAAAGTACATGTAGGTGTATGTTAGTCAAAGCTTTAGTTCATTTATCTTTTGTTCTTTTGATACAATAAAAATAATGTAAATTACAATCAAATCAAAACCATATTTACACCAGAGTCAAACATTAAAATTCATGCAGTTTGATTAATTAATTTATTAAATGAAAGTATATAAAAATAAAGTTTTTACCTAAGCAGCTTATACAATAATTTAAAATGAAATAACCACTCTGGTTTTTCAAACTAGAAGTACTAATCACCTTCAACAGAATTTTGATAATGTCTCATTTTATCTGTTTAAAATCAGAATCCATAATGGAAATTACTTTCAGATATAAATGTAGTACAGTCATTTGGGATGTGAGAGGTAAAGTTTGAACACTATACAAAAATTGTGATCCAGTTAGTAGTTATTCCAAGACTTTGAAATCTGAGAGAACAGACCTTTTCTGTGAAAGAGAAAGAATATGATAGATAAAAGTATTAAATAATGTAAAAACAGAGTACTAGTAGCTTATTCTTTAGCTGGGTTCATAGTGCTCATTAAGCATTCAAGAGGTACAGAATTTGATCTCAGAAGAAGGACTAGTTGGATTATTACAAAGCCATACCCACAACTAATGTAGTTATTCATTTAAGGTTCTGATACATCATCAATATTTCATGCACACTTTACTTTTCTTAAATGGTTTGCCTAATAATTTGGTTTATCACTTCTCTGTACAAGTCACTTTTATTAGAGTTAACACTTTTTCCTTACATGAAAATAAATTTCACATAGACACCTACCTTTCAACAGAACTGAAAGCTACCACCATGCATCATGGCTGAAAATAAATGTTTGCGTGCAAGTCAAATCTTGATTGAAACTTCCACCACACACATATTAACATATACTGAACCAGTCTATGATGCAAACAGCATTATAGTTCTTCACCAACAGAAAACCAATATATCTTTCATGTTCTGCAAAACTGATAAGCACCTCATGCATAAACAAATTCTCATTCTTGATGAGGCAAAAGAAGCAGAATGGAAGTGAGGAATGCATGTAGGATATTCTGTGTAGAGATAATTATCCGACTGAAATACATTTTCAGGTAAAAAAATGTTGAATTCAGAAATGTTTCCTTTCTATAGAACTGAGACCTAGAACTCCATATCATTAAAATGGTGGAGAGATTATACATAAAGAAATAAAAAAATATGAGCTTCTTTCAGATGATATAAAATCAGAGGGAGACTTTATTCATCTTATACAAGAAATATTCCTCATCCAAGAAAAGTGGTAGATAGAATGGTGTAGTGAAGATAACTTTCTGAATGTGTTAAAGTATTCAATAGGTGCCTGAAAGGTAAACTGGTCTATATATTTCATTGGTCAGCAAAGCATGTAAATTTATTGTGGCTGGGATAATAAGATATTGAACAAACACAAACCAAATAGGCATGTGTATAGAGAAATCATCTTAATGAGAATGTGACCCACATAACTGGTATAAACAACAGGAACCACTTGGTTTTGAGGATGAGGATGATCTATACTTCACTTACATGTAAACACTGTTTCTGGTAAAGGAGTTTATCCATTCACTTTCATACTGGTAAGAGAATCTCTTCACATTAATCTCCTCAGTTGTTTGGGATGGGAGAAGCAACGATTCTTCCTTTACACTTCTAGAATAAGGTGGAAAGGAGAAAGCTGGAGATATCTCTTGACCACAGGAATCATCGTGTCACAACTACAGAAGGTTAAACACTGATAGCTGTGTGTAACAGGTTAATGTGAACAGAGATAGCAGGTACAATGTAGGTGTGAGGGAAGAGTCACAGCTGGTTTTTCATGTTTTGTTCTTGACATATAGTCTGAAAGATAAAATATACATATATTTCTAAGAATGTCTTGCAGAAAACACCATATCAACAGTCATCACTGACCAAAGGCAGAAAACTATCAATTATCCCCTACTTAAAGTGGATATTGGGAGAGAGAAGTATATCCTGTAAGTTGACACTGGCCAAGACCCTGCTGTCTCCAGTTATAAAGTGCTGGGTGGTTATTGGCAGCTTAAAAGAAAAAAAGAGAAGAATAACTCATCTCCTATAAGCCTGTATGAAGATCAGAAAATGTCAACTGTACAGAGATGAAAATCAGAAGCAGATGAAATTGCAATGTGAAGTAAGTAACATAACACAAACATGTCAGAGATCGTTCACTCCCTACTTGTAAAAATTCATTCAGGTGATGTCAACAGCTAAAGGCAAAAGAAGATGTGAGATGATAAACTTGATGGGAAGTGACATAATAAAAGATGGAAAGGGTCATCGCTTAAAGAATAAAATACTAACCAGATGAGCTGTTTAAACCAAACATTTAAAGTAGAAGGAGATAAGTGATGATTAAGAAAAAATCCCACAGCAGGATGGAGAGTGCCTGAAAAGTGAGAAGTATTAACAAGATAAGAATGAACTGCCTCACCAGGACAAATGAGATGATAAAGTCAGAGTAATGGTATGGGGAAGAATGGGATAGGAGGTTGAATGCAGAAAATATTCAATCACTCTTCATGACAACCCATGTCTTGGGGAAAAAAACATGGTCTGAAAATAAAATCAACAATATCCTGTGGAAATAAATGCAGGAAACCTCCAAGGGGTCATTCCATGTCAAATCATCCAGGGAGCTGCAGGTGACCTCCATAGAATGCCTTGAAAAAAATTCACATGCTCATCTACCCATATAATGAAAAATTGCCAAAGATTAGATCAATATCTCTAATAGTTTCTGATTTACAGCTCAGTAAAATTTAGTTGATGTTTTTTTGTTTTCACATTTCCTATAACATATCAGTTGATAAATCAGTAATTGTTGTAATTAAAAGTCTGTTAGATCTCCTGTAAAAAAATTTAGCTGCATGCAACGTTTTTATGATTTAGTTAAAAATAGCCCTACTTCAGGCCATTGTTTGACCATGTCACCAGTTATTCAGCCATTTCAGATTTTTACCATATATTCCTACATCTCTGAATATGATCTACAAAAAAAATCAGGATGGTGTTCAACCTACTTTTTGAGTTACAATTTTTTAAAGTATCCTCTGACCATACGTTTTTTTATTTAAAAAATAATAATTCTGGTGTGTAACTGTGTGCAAATATATCCATACAATTTTGAAAAATACCTGTCAGAATTTTATGAATACCACTGAAATATTCTAACCAGCCTTTCACAATGTTAAATAATGAAGTTGTAAGAAACAAGAAAGAATTAATTAATTTCTGAACAACTTTATTGGCATAACTAGTTAGATCACATGGAAATGTAAATATATTGTGTATGCATTACAGTTATGCAGATATGGGTGAGTTTAAGATTCATAATATTATAAATACAAAGGTAAATCTGACACAAAAAGCACAGTACTACAACAGGGGATAACTGAGAAAGATTATAGTCACACCAAACTGCAATAATCATGAAAATGAAATGTTTCAAAAACTGCTTTGGCAATAAATTACCCTTAACAACATCAAATAAACATTGCTCTGTTCAGACAGCTTGAATAAATATCTGAAATTTGAGTTTGATTATGTTAAGATCACTTTGACTTAGAACGTAGTGGTGAGCACTACTGCCTTGCACAGTAGGTGCACTTATCAGACAAAGAATATGTTGGAAAGGAATCCAGTTTTCATCTTTATATGACCTTGCAGGCCATGAGAACAGTTCGTTTCTTGATTTCTTCATAAATGAGACCAACAGATCAGAATGTTCATCTGATCTATCTTTTATGTTTCCCACATACCATTCATGATTGTATATGCATGCCACATATTTCCCTGGCTGATAATTGTCATTGCTATCATTACTCTATTTGAGCTGCTGCAGCATTACTTTCACTGCTACTACCAACAGTTACAACTGTGTACACATCATCATCTGATAGCCTTCTCATATACAATTTGTTGGTAGAGTGGGGAATAAAGCTATGATGTGACCTAATACCTGCCACAGTTTTGCATTTTTCATAGCACTCAAGTAGATCAAACTTCACACAATTCTGCAGGACTGATTCCTGATTAATAAGAAAGAACTGAATGCCCTGAATGTGGTCCTTTGTCTAATGGTACATATCAATGGGATTTATAAATTATTTCGAAATTGTATGGATATATTTGCACACAGTAACACACCTGAATTGAAGTTTCTTTTTTCAAGTAAACAACGTATGGTCAGAGGATACTTTAAAAAATTATAACTCAAAAAGTAGGTTGAAAACCATCCTGATTTTTTTGTAGATCATATTCAGAGATGTAAAAATATATGGTAAAAATCTGAAAAGGCTGAATAACTGGTGACATGGTCAAACTGTGGCTAAATCATAAAAACTTGCATGCAACTAAATGTTTTTACAGGAGATCTAATAGACTTTTAATTACAACAACTGCTGATTTATCAACTGATATGTTATAGGAAATGTGAAAACAAAATTCAGCTTTGTATCATATTAAGTCTTAGAGCTATGGCTTATTAAATAAACAAATATGGCTTATTAAATAAACCAATGTTTTTTACAAATTTGGTTTTTCAGGTGATTTTACAGCCTCACTATGAAAATCCTAAGAGAGATAAACTTTGTTTGAGACCATTTTTGAATTCTGTGAGATTAATTCAGTCAGTGTAGCAAATTTCAGCCTTCTACCACCATTACTCTTGCAGCTTTAAGCAGCCAAAGTTGCCCGAAAATGAATTTGCCAAAAAAAAAAAATTTTACAGGGCTGTAAATCGGAAACTATTAGAGATACTGTTCTAATCTTTGGCAATTTTTCATTGTATGAGAAGATGAGCACATGTGAATTTTTTCAAGGCATTCTGAGGGGCTCACTTGGAAAAATTTTCCAAAATCTGGATGATTTGACATGGAATGACCCCAAGGCAAAGTTTTCAGAGCATCTCTTACAAGACTATAGAAGAAAATAGGTCAGGAGTTTGAATGGGGGACACTAAGCAGATGTTCTAGTTCAAAAAGAGGAACTTGATATAGAAGACAACTTCTGTGAAGGTTATGCAGAAGTATGCAAAAACTTGAGGAAGGAAAAATGAATGGCCAGAGAAGAGATTGAAGACCATTGATAAACAGATAGAAAGGAACTAGATCAATCCTAAAGAAGAACATCCACAGCTAGAGGTGTAGAGGCTCAGACTAGTGATCTGTTAAGTGGAAACTGGGCAGTGAGGGAAGTCATGATAGCAATGACAAGAGTACTCCCAAAGAAATAAGTTCGTTGAAACACCAAATAAAGTAGAGAATACACCTTGGAAAGGATCTGGTCAGGATAAAATAGGTAAGCCATTACCAATGTCAGAGCTCTGAGGATATGACAGGGTGGCAACTGAATGTGTTTGTTACAGGTTTGAAGGAAAAAGCCCAGTGTCTGAGAGGAGAGGTTTCATGAGCAAGTACCTCTTTGTCATTTGATTTAAGAAACAACAGGGGAGTTCTCTCAATGGATCATGCAAAATGGTCATACAGATGAGGCAGAAGATTAAGGCATGTGGCATCCTTAAGCATCCCTTTTTCCCTATCTTGCTCAGACTTGTATCTGGGACAAAGTTTTCTAAACACCTCAGACCTGGTTTCTAGAAAACTTTGTGATGAGGAAGGAGAGGCACAAGAAAAGACGGCAGATTTCTGAATATGCACCAATAATTAGTCAAAGTCTGCTGAAGAGGATGCACATGGACAAAAGTGAGTTGAAAAAAGTCAGAGTACCCAAAAGAGACCTAACTTCTTACATAGAAAGAGATATAGAGCCACGACATCTCTTGTAACCAGAAGCTCAATGTCTTAAAGATGAAAAGGACAAGTCTGAGCCTGCTCTGCAAATGAAGTAAAGACATTACAATGCAATCAGATACTGGGCAGGTGGGAGGGCTCAAGGTGCATTTGGAGAGCTTGACTAGCTAACCCAAACAAGACAATCCTGAAAGAGAAATGAGGTTACAGGTGAGGATTTGTTTGGATAGGGTAATAAGCCAGTCATTCATCTAGCAGTGAAAATGCAGCCTTAATGAATGTATCCTCTTTGCAAAAGCCATCAGAACCCAACCAAAAACATTAAAGGCCACAGCCAACATAAAGAGAAAAGCCCACAACTGATAGTTCCAACTGTTGTGGATGAATTAGAGGACACAATTCATTTGAAATATCAATCTTGATCATTCACAGCCCAGTAGAAAACACCCATCATAAAGTGAATAACATCATCCACTAAAAATGACTATAAATGGATTCAAGGACAAAAGATAATGTTGAGTTACTAATGTTCCACTTTCATTGGAATAAGTAAAAAACAAATAGGAGTAAAACCCCACAGTGGGGTCAAGGGCCTGTTTTACAGCATCCATAACCCAGAGAAAAGGTAGAACCCCTTTTAGGTGCCATAGATACAAGGGATCCTGAAAAGGTAAGGGAAGAAAAAGATGGTTGAATGTGAAAGCCTCTCAGAAAGCACCTGCATGTCCCAAATGTCTTGTGCAATATAAGTTCACAAATGCACAAATTAGAAATCAAGCTTCAAAGGAACTGAACATTGCATGAAAAATGATGGAGAATATTCCTTTAAACTATATCACAAATTCTGAAAAATATCTCACATCTGTTGATATGGTTAACAGAAAAAAATAAAATTAACAAAAGAAAAGAGAATAATTCAACTCAGAAGTTCTAACTACAATTTTTAAAATTTTATTACAAGAAAACAAACTTTGAATGATGAGTGAAATCTAAGAAAGAAAAAAATAAGGATTCTGTAGTTCATAATGAGAAACATAAGTAGTAGCAAGGAAAGAACAAGCTTTTCTTAATATATAAGATGCTCGTGGACTCTACTGCACGTGAAAGATACACTCTATGATAGCAACATAGACTGGCACGATAGATGTTAATACATGTAGACATAGGAATTTCAGTTAATACAGTGCATGGGTAAAAATATTTTCAGTAGCAGCATGAGGTAGTACATGTAAGTTCTGTGGAAAAGTAGTATTCCTGAGACCACCATTTTCGTTTCTTGTATTCATTATATACACAAGTACAAATATGTATGGAGTCCTCTGACAATTTATATGCAGCAAAAACCTCAAATACCAGTACTTATTCTAATGACATACTGCAATAAAAGTTCTGTTTTAAGTAAATAAACTTACCAAATTTTTCTTTTGATGGTGGTAGAATAGTCATTACTACTGTGTACGCCAGAATCTTATCTGCACTGCTACAAGATGTGTAGGTATAGACACAATCAAATTTTATCACGACCTTTTCAGAAAGAAATATATGTACATGTACATTTTCTGATACTTGAAGGTGTTATTTTAGGTAGGTACTTGATGGCTGTTTTTCCTAATTACCATCAAATTTTATACACCCATTGAAATCTCAACTTGCAGAGAAAATGAACAGATGTAGGTCAATATACTGTGAAAAATTAAATAAATAAATTCAAGCTGACCTCTGTGTTTAAAGATGCTCCGAGTCTACCTCCTTAATGGTTATGAAATAGGATCTGTTAAGTATGTTTATACATGAAATGTAATAATACCATATACAGTGCAATAGTTTATCTTTACAAGAATGTTACTCATTAGACTGATTATGATAAGGCCATACTATAATTTGGTTACCTTCTTTAATGACAATGTCACGACGCAAATTTAAAAAAGTTACACACGAATAGCAAAAGATCAGAAAATCATTAGCTCTTCTAATTCTAGATGGTGCAAAGAGCAGACGCCTTCTGAATATCACCGCAACACTGAATGCACTTTTTTAAGTCAGACACTGTGCGACAAGAACAAAGAAAGTATCAAGAAGGTTCAAGGTGTGAAGGAAGGTGCAATATCATTAACAAAAACAAACATGAATTAATAGGCGTCTGTCTACTAAAACCTATGGCATGTTGTTGTAAATTTTTTTAGCTTTATTAATTAATAAATATTAATTTATCACACAGTTAAATAAAGATTTAATTACACTGTTACCAACTGCTAAGATATAAGATAAGTACAACGAGCCGTGTACGGCTTAAAGTATGGACTTAGTACAAGTTATAGTGTTTAGTTTTATGTACAGAGCTAGTTTGTATTTTCTTTGTTCTAACTTACAGTGTTACCATGTATTCATTTATAGATGCATTTCCTTGTTATTGTGTGTTGGTATGCCTCTAGTATTTAGTTTTAATTATGTTAGTTACCATGATTTGGTTTGAAAGTACAAGTACAAAATTATTTCCCATGTTACAATTAGTTCAGTTTTAATAGATGTTCTAAAAACAGTTACAGTGTTAACCATCTGAAACCTAATTGTATGCAGCTGAATCTATGGTTAAGGAATCAGTACCAAATATACCTTATAAAAGAAAAATGTACTTAATATTGCCATATATACTGGGTAAGTTAACAGATCTTCAAGCAGAAGTTACCTTTTTTTGTAAATTAAAGATGTATTTCCAATAATACTTACTCCACTGACAGTTATATCTATTACTCGACCTCCAAAGTTTCAGCTCATCTAAGCATTGGTACAATTTTATCTTATAACTCATTCAATTGCTCTTGACAATGTTTGTCTCATGATACTCTCCACGTATGTTACGGCATCCCTTTATCCTGTTACTTTATATAAGCACCTGATTCAGATAATTTTATCACTTTCTCAAGACTGCTACCATTCTAGCCTCTAACACCAGCTCTTGCTTAGAAGGAAGTGTGGGAGTGTGTGAAATGAGGCAAGTACTATTAGAAATACCTTTTTGATTTAAGAAAATGTTAACTTCCAAAACATACCATCTCTCACATTTATAATTAGAATCCCACATTACTAATGAGGAGAGGTCAATCATGGCACTGTTCATGCAAAAATGTATGATTGGATCATAGGCATATCAACAGAAGATTGGCACCCTAGTGTAGGAACCATACTACATCCAAAACACACATGCTCTTTATACTCTGAACATAGTTTCTGTATCAAAGGTGAAACAGAACATAAATAATCATCACTATAGGCCAGCTTCAACCAGACAGTTCAGGTTCGTCAACTCAGTGTTGTAATTGAGAGATCTTAATCCATATGTCCCACATTAGTGACTGGGACAACTGGATCTTAACATTATATACAGAGGGACTTTTGATTGAATCCCAGCCTGTAGACATAGAATGATGCCTTCCAAACCACCAGAATCACAAGAAAAAAGTAAGCAATACTGAAGTGGACAAACTTTTCTCCTCTAGCTGAAGAAACCCAAAAGGCAACAACCCAAGCTGAGAATGATAAGATTGTGCACACCTTACTCAGCTAAAGGAAAAGAACTCATACAGTCTTACACTCCAATCAGATATCTGATCAACAAATATGAATCAGTATTACAAGTAGGCTCTTACGTAGACTGATGCTACTCTTAGTGACATCTGAGGAAAACATTGAGGAATTTTGGTAGGAGGGCCTCCAACTTTACCCTCTTCTCCAAGAGTGGAAGAACATAATCACTCTGAAGAATAAACCCTCTGTCCACCACCCTAGTGACTGGAAATTTCGTGTGGTAAGGACTTCCTGACTCCACTAGTAGAATTTGGAGAACCTTGAGCAACAGTGCAATAGAAAAAAAACAAGTTCCCTACATTTTTTTAAAAGGAAACCAACCCTGATTTATTCAATCCAAAGACTGGCAGGAATGGCAGAGTTCCCTTTGGCTTTACTTATGATAGTCTATGAATGGCAGTCCAGCATAATATGGTAATACTATCTGGTGAAGTTCTAGATGGTCTTATGGAACACCTCATTTTTATAGAGCCTGTTGCAACTGCTAGTGAGTATAGTCAGTTGTTAGTGCAGAATTGGATTAATAGAAGTACACCTGTATGGGCAACACTCACAAGAGAGTAGGATCCAATAGAAAAATATAAAAATAAAAATAAATAAGGGACAATGAAAAAAAAAATCACCCTTCCTTATAATATAGCAGATAAGGTCAAATGGCCACAAAGAGTAGATGAAAACCCTCAGAAGAAAATGACAGATCATGTAAATAATGAGAGAAGAGTATTGGAAAAAGTCCACATACCACTCTGCATGATGTCCTCCAGCAGGCAATTCAATCAGGCAGCTACAGATATAGAAATGTAACAAATCTTGTAAGGTGCAACTGTAAACTATCCCTTGCCTGAAGAAAACGTTCAGAAGAAGTAAAATGGATCAATTTGCACAGCCACCTCATTAAAATAATTAGGGATAAATATAAAAAAACTCAGAATCTCAATGAATAAAGAGTCAATTTCTAGCTGACAGAACATAACAAGTGATTCAAGTCCAATCAGTCAAACAGGCGAGAAATAGCTGGAAAATTAATTGATAAGAACAATTTATCCCTTTTCCTGGCTCCAGAGGAAGTAAAGACCTATCAGGGTACAGTAAGACATAAGTGGAGTGATAAAGAGTTCTGTGTGCATGTAATGTAAACAATTCCAACCTACTACTTCCACATGCCATCAACAATAAAAAATACACTTGAAAGAAAAGTTGATATATAGTACATGAGGTTAAAGCATGGAATAGATATCGAGACAAAGTATTTACTACCACCTTAATATGTCAGAAGAGTAGTAAAGGTGAAATGATTCTGTGAAAACAGTGATCTCTACAAACTGGATATCACAGGGGATTCAAATACTTTCTGATGTTTAGAATATTGAAATGTAGTTGATAAAATTGCCTTATATAAAATGGTACTAAACAAAGTACCTTAGTCAAAAAAACAAGATATATCTGTTACTTTTGGATGAATGGGGTTCAATTTCCTCTTGTGACATCATGGGTGACAGGTGCACTATTTTCTTTGATAAATAGCCATTCTAGATCTACAGATAGACTGAGACAAATACAAGACAAGACTAAAAGTTAAATCCAGATGCTGTGTGAACAACTGCATAACTTTCTCACATCAAGTTTCAGCTTGGGAATATCTGGGTGTAGTAAGTTGGACTGAGGTTGCATCAATAGAGATGGACAAAGAGGAAGTGAGATGGATAGACACTCTTGAAGATATTGTAGAAGAGGAAACCATAGTTTGGATGGCCAATCTGGAGTTACCAACAGCATTCAACAAGTAATAGATCAAATCATAGCAAGAACTCTTCTAGTTTTCAATATAGAAGTCAGCAAAGGAATCAATTTGTCCTCAATTGAATGTGAAGAATGCTGTTAGATTTTCAACAAAACTTAGAGAGAAGATAAATATGTCAGAAGAATAGTAAAGATGAAATGAATCTGAAAAAACTGTGATCTCTACAAATTGATCACAGGATCCCATCTGGAATACCACATATCCAAAAGAGGATAAAGTTTTTGGGAATCTAAACATATGTTGTTCTGGTGGTTATAAACCAAATTATGCTGTTATGACACACATGGAGGCATAGATATTCCATCAAATAACTGAGCAGTAAAATCTCACAGCACGAACATCAATATCAAATGAAGGAGGTTGGTTAATTTGGTGTTTAATGGTGCAAGCACCTAGGCTATCTGTGCCAAACATCCAGTAAGAAGTTAAAATTAAAGTAAAATTAGTAAAATTCATAAAAGGAAATTAAGGTAAAATAAAACAAAGTTTATTTTTTGAATTAAAAAACATAAATAGCATTAAAACCAATTTTTATATCTAGTCTACAGTGGTAAGTGAAAAACTACAGTAATACAAGGTGTAAAGGAGTTTCTGCAACATAAATGTAATTATAATAACTCACCAGGAAGACCAACAGGTAAGTTCAAAAACCTCCATTAGTCATCTGAAATTGGCCTTTCCAGTCCTGGTTTTGAGTTATTTGATGCTATGGCAATTTTCAGAAAGTAAAGTAATACAAGTTTTAAAAGACTTGAAGTAAAATTTTAATTATAACTCACTAGGATGACTAACAGGTAATTCAAACAGCAGCATTAGTCACATGAAGTTGGCCTCTCCAGTCCTGGTTTCAAGTTATTTGACATTACAGCCATTTTCTAATTTCAAGTCTAACCAGATGTACTTTGATTCTTAAAAGGGAAACACACTAAAATTGGTCTCCTGTATAAATTAAAAACTTAAATAGCATTAAAAAGATTAATGGCCTTTAAAAAACTAAAAATATTTCTAAGGTATACAGTGTCACCATCACCAATAACACTGTCTAACGTTACGGATAAACCTTGGGACAGAACATGTTTAAAATGGTGTCATCGTTGAGAGTCATAACAATGGCAAAACAGTAAAATGTGGCTTACTGTGACCAGAGTCTCACATGAACAACACATTGGTACATCAGTCCCAGATAAAAGAAAATGATGGGTTAAAAAACTGTGACAGATGTGTAGTCCAGTTACAACAACTTCCTCTTTCCAATCTTTACGAAAGCAAGACGGCCAAAGTGCAATATAGGGCTTTATTTGGAAAAGCTTGTTTTTGCATTACTCACTCCAGGCCGACTGCTAACTGGCATGGAGCCAAGCCTTGAATACAGGATCACAGTCCATGTATGTAGTAAGCACAGCAGTGATAGTGCCAGAACAGACAGATTTAACTGTGGTGTCGGCAAGCTCGTTCCCGTGAATACCAACATGGCCCAGTATCCAGAAAAACTGGATAGAAGTAGATGTTAAGAGAAATAGGTCAGTCTGTTTTGAATATCCGTGAGAACAGGGTGTGAACTAACATGAAGTGATTCCAGGGCCAGAGAAATAAGTGAGTCAGTACAAATAGTGCAATTTGAGAACTGCTTACTTTTTACATGATCCAGGACAGGAGAAAAGGCTTACAGTTTCAGCAGTGAACACAGAAGCTGTAGAGGGGATTCTGCATGCAACCACCGAACCACAAAAACCAAGGCAGAGCCCACATAGTCACCTGATTTTAAACCATCTGTATAAATAGGAATGGAAGGATGGTTTGAGAGATATTCAGCAAATAACAGATGTTATTTCCAATTAGGAGTGTTTGCTTTTCTCAGATGACTTAAAGATAGGTCACATTTAGGGAGTTTAATAAGCCATGGTAGGCTGGGCTGACCTAAGATACAGCAATGTTATCCAAGGACAGACCCAATTCATCCAATTGCGCCTGGATATGAAGGTCAAAAGGAGCAATGGCAGATCATCTGTTCTGAAAAAGTATGGCCCACCGAGGAAGGAAAATATAACCCTAAGGTGAAATACTTTGGTAAGGAACGAAGTTTCGAAGCATATAGTAAAAACAGTTGCAAATGGCAGAGGTGCAAAGAAGTTTCATGAAACTCTGTGTATAAGCTCTGAACTGGAGAAGTGCAGAAAGCCCTGATGCAGAGTCAAAGTTTTGTTGATAAATAGGATCCAGATACTAAAAAGTTGTTCGAAGTTCTTCTATGTAAAACTTGGAATTTTCTATTGAAATAAGCCGCAAATTTTGCATATAAAAAGCTTCACTGATTAATGTTTCAAGTCAAATCAGATGGTCTATGGTGAAGCGTTGTTGTCAGAACCTACACTGGGTGGGTGAGAGGAGGTTGTTTGATTCAAGGAACCAAACAAGATGAGCTTTAACCATCCTCTCTCAGGTCTTACAGAGACACCTCATCAATGAAAACTGGGTGATAGTTTGAAGGAATCTTGGGATTCTTCCCAGGTTTAGAGAAAGGTAGAGCAAGAGCCTCGCACAAGGCATCAGGAAAAACATTCTCCTGTCAGATCTGGTTAAAAACAATCAGAAGAATAACAAGAGAAGCAGCAGATAGATGGCACAGCATTTTATAGTGTGCATCATGAGGTCTGACTGATGTACTAGACCAATGAAGGGCCAGCTTGAGATCAACCAGTGTAAATGGATAATTATAGTCATAGAGACAACTAGCTTGAAAGGAAAGAGATGATTGCTCTGCCCAAGTCTTAAAGGCTAAGAAGAAGGAGGAAGAAGCAGAAGTGCAAGATACCTGGCAAAAGCTTTCACCTAAAGTATCAGCAATGCTCAGGGTATAAGATACTTCCTGGACATGAGAAAGCAAGATTGAGAGGGGGATAGAATTATAATGCCCACTGGCCTTTCAAATCTTGTCCCATATGACTTTGGAACTGATGGTAGAAAATATGCTGGTTGTGAACTTAATCCATGAGTCCTTTTGGCTTTGATGTCTTACCCACTGAGCATGATGGGCCTGCTGGAAAGTGATGCAGTGTGAGAGTGTGTGATACCTACAAAAAGTATTCCAGGCCTGATTTTGAGCCTTTCATGCCATGTGGCAGGCAGGATTCCACCACAGACAAGGATATTGTGGAAAATGTGTCGAGGATTTAGGAATACATTAAGCAGCTGCCTGCATAATACAGTGAGTTCTAGTTGCCACACAATCATCTGTTGATGGCTTACAGATGATGGCAGGATCAAGTTTTCTGAAAGCAGTGAAAGAGAATCAGTTTGTTTGATCCAGCACCACTGAGGTATGCAGGTCAGGTGGCACTGACCACAGCCAGTCTCTCTTAAAATTACAGGAAAATGATCACTGCCTCATAGATTACTGTCAACCCTCCATGAAAAGTGGGAGAATAATGAAGGGAAGCAAATTGAGAGATCAATAATAGCAGTCAAGGACAGACTAGATGCCTGGAAATAAGTATAAGAACCACAACTGAAAAGAGAAAGATTGTAATCAGAGAGAATAGGCTCAAAACAGTGACCTCTCCTATCAATATCAGCACTTCACCAAAGGGGATTATGTCCATTAAAGTCCCCCAGGATTAAAAAGGGAGATGACAACTGTTCAATGAGAGCATCAAGGTCTAATTGATCATAGGTCTCTCCAGGTGACAGGCAGAGAGAACAAACAGTGATGGTATGATCCAAGGAAACACAGATGGCTACAACCTCCAAGGATGTCTCAAGTGGCAAAGACAAAGTGGGCACATGCTGATCATCCAATAGTGCCATTCCTCTATGCAGTCGTCCATGACACACCTGTCATTTCTGTACAAAGAAAACTGCCAAAAGATGACTGTATTGGCAGGTTTCAGAAATGTTTCCTGTAAGGAAAAACATAGAGAATGGTAAAAAGCAATCATTGCTTTGATGTCATCCAGATTAGAACGTAAGCCTCGACAGTTTCATTGTATCAAGGTGGCAATTTTTATTTATGTGTAGACAAATTGGGTGGAGATCCCTTCTCTTTATGACCATTCTTTTTCTTTATTGTCTTTATTTGAGGGAGGTCTATCGACCTCCATGAATCCTACCTAAGGTTGATTGGGCAGGTCTTTGCTGTTGGAAGAGGATTCCAGTGACTGTGGACGTGAACAAATGACTGTTTTGCATCTTGGGGTGGGAGAAGATGTACCTGAAAAATACCCATATCCAGAACCAAAGGAAGTGGATCTTGGGGTTTGCTGCAATGTATGCTAAGGACAGAGATTAGTGTTGAAGTTGATTCATCAACTTTTTTAACCATGGAGGTCAAAAGACTTTTCATTTGGTTTGAAAATGATTCTTTGGGAGGCACAGAAAGATCCATCTGCACTACCACTGTAGTAGTGGAATGAAGTGCTGCAGCTTATGTTTGAGATGAAGTGGTGAACAGCAATTTTCAAACTTAGGGTAAGTCATGTTTTGAATCATTTTAAAATGCTGCACCTCTTTTTTCTCCCAATCATTTATGGCAAGAATGAAAGTAGGATGGGTGAGAGCTATTGCAATTGATGCAAAGAGGCTCAGTTCACTCATAGGTATTGCAGTCCTTGCCACTGCAATAAGCACATGTCAAGAAACCATGACCTGATGTCTTTGAGTGACCAAGCCACTGACACTGGAAAACATTGAGAGGGTTTGGAATGTATGACCATAACTTGGAAGTAAGATAACCTGCCTTGATGATGGCAGGTGGACGTGGTGATGTAAATGTCAGTACTAGGACACTGATAGTCATCATAATTCCATCTTTGTAAGTGGAGATACGTCTCATTGCAGAAACTCCTTGGGTACAGAATCCAGCAAGAACCTCTGACTCTGGAATGTTCTTCAGATCCCTCTCAACAATAATTCCTCACAATGAATTCAAAGTAGCATGAGGTGTAACCTCAACAGGTATATCCCCAATCACCTTTGAATGCAATAGGAGTTCATCGTGTTGACACAAAGATGTTTCCACCAACATGTCACCAGAGCAAAGCTTCTTTACTGACTTTGGAAAACCAGTAAGTCCCTCTAGTCCCTTCTGAAAAAAAAAAAGGAAAACATCTGCCCTAAAGATTTGTATGAAAGCTAATGTAGTATAAGAAAATGATTGCTGCTCAAAATCTTCAAGACGTGGTCATTTACCAATGGACTATTTTTCACTACAAGGTTTTATTTGGAGGATCCATAACAAAAAAAAGAATATTTCAGTGCCCACTGACCTCACCCACCATGAAGTCATATGAGGGGATGCACTACAATGCCAAATGAGAACACTGCAGCAAGGTCAGGGTTTGTGAGCACTATACCCAAACACCAACATCAGATACAATGTCCATAACACCTGTTGAGAACATCCAACACTGGTACTTGTTTGACCCTAGCCCAAGTGGACCAGCCAAATGACCCAAAGGTGCCACTCCAAGGCCACCTGTCTACAGGAATTCAAGGCTAAAGTGGTGTGTTAGAGTTGGGCCTCTCAATCACCAGGATCCTCTCCTCCCCTTAACGGGTCACCATGCACGGCAAATACATGGGTGGATGTTTAGATTCCAGAGGAGGTAAATTGAATGAACAAAACCTTCCCTGGGAGGTCCCCTCACCACATACAGGAACCCACACCTAGGAGCAAATGAAGGAGGAAAAACTAAATAGTCACCCTCAGACCTTTCAGCCATCAAGGAAGAAGTAGATTCAAAGGCAACTAGAGAAAGCCCCAAAATCTCAGAAACCCAATTGTCTAACTGAAGAAATAGAGTACATAGTAGCTGATTGAAACTGTCCTCTTGACAAATGACCTAATAAATGAAAGTGCCAGAAAAAGAGAGGCCAAAGTCTCTCCATACTGTCCTGGATCATCATAAAAAATGACCTAAGAACCCCCTAGATAGATACCTCCAGACCAAATATACATCTCAATCTTACAAAGAATCAGATCATGAACAACCTCAGCCAATAGAGACTCCCCTGAGATGGAATAGAAGAGGTCTGATTGGCCTTCATGATGGATTAACTCTAACCTGCAAATTCATGTCTAAAAACAGCATTCAGATTTTTTTTTTAATAATAATAATTAAATACAATTCATACAGAAAGCCACTGGGTGACATAAAAATTGCAACCCAGGAAATTAACTATTGTGAACTTTTTGTAAAGAAACCTGTGTTTTAACACTTTGTCAGGAAAAAGTGATAAAATTATCTGAATCAGTTGCTTATAGACATTACCCAGGTAGAGGGTACATTGATGTAGGTGGAGTGTATCATGAGACAAATGTTAGTAAGAGTAGCTGAGTGAGGTATAAAAGATGAGTATGTGAGAAAAAATCAGACCAATGCTTATATAGGCAAAGTTGAAGACCTGGGAGTGGAGTAAGAGCTATAAGTGGCAGAAGAAGTATGTTCTGGAGAGAGGACACTTTGCTGGAACCTGTTACTAGAGGGTGAAAACAATGCCGATATGCATAGTTACTGATTATAAGCAGGACTGAGAGGCATAAGATCCTGCATCAGATATTAGTCTCAACATTGGAAAGATATCTTTATATCCTATTGGCAGAATTTACTCACATCAATCATGCCAGTTCCATTAAAACAAGCTACTGGCATGCTACCATCCACCTGCCAGCTATTTTGTTAGTGTGGACAGGACTATGAACTAGAGATGCAAGTGGTCAATGGATTATTTAAAAATAATACATTGAAATACATTGTCCAGCCATGCATAAAAGTGCATTCATTTTGATCTTAGGAGTATGAGATGAAGTAAATACTGTCTTGAAAAGCTTTCTAAATTTTATGACATCAACACTCTTTCAAGAAATTAAGCTTTCAGACTTTGAGAAGTTCTCTCTCACTTGTTTTATCTTCATACTACACACTGACACAGAGGCTGGAATGACCACAACAGTTAAACAGGATAGATATTTGTTTTGAATACTGTTATGACAGCAGCCAGTGAAACAATCACCACTGAAAGTTACAAACCAACCAAATAGCTCATCCAAGATTACCCATAGAAATCTAAATCATGTTACTAAAGGATAACAGTACATTATACTGAAAGTTGTTGATTGTTACCTTATTTGTCTGACAACACTCCTGTATATCTGGAGATCTTTTCCAGACATCTCAGCTGAGATGAGTAGCAAACACTAATGCCAAAAGTTGAAAATTAATTTCCAATAGATTCTTAACTCCTCTTACATGCCCTCTACATGTGAAAACATTTTGCTTATCACTAGCCTTGAAACAACCCCCATCTACTCTCAAGTGAGGTACTTTTATGATAGAATGCAAATAAACATGCAATAACCCTCCACTGACAAGAGTGCAACATAACCCCTAGCACAGCTCACTCCCTCTCCGCAGATTAGCTCAAAATCACTTTTATATCAAGCAACATAACAATACGACAACAACGGTAATGGGAAGAAGAGTTAAGAATCTATTGGAAACACATTTTCAATGTAAAAAAGAAATATTAAATGCTAACATGATGTCTTACTTCTCTCACACAACAGCTACAGTCCCACACTGACCTGATGTAAGGACTGATGTAACATGACCTACATAAATCCCTTCAAAAAGTGCCTGTAGGAAGCTCATTAGGTATGTGAACAAAAAATATGTAAAACACACCTATGGCTGACTGCTCCACTTCTGAAACAGGTATACTCTTTGTCTGTATCACACAATAAGGGTGAAATCAAGGGAGAAATCCCATAAATTAAATGAAGGTATCACTGATATAGAGTGGCAAGAGTACAGTGGAATGTAATTGGGAGTTCTACCTCAACTGACACTTATTGTACAATAATACAAGTTCCTAGCCCATAGAAGAAAGAAGGTCCTCTATCATTCACCTCAGACACAGAAACTGCAAGGGAAGATCTTCCATTCTATGTATATACATCATAATGTGCACGTCCAACTTAACCAACACAACTATCTTCCAAGAACCAACATCTGGATGCTGATAGAAAGCCAGACAGCAATGTGGTGTGTCAAATTGAATCCAGAATCAGGCAGCATTGGGAATGAATTGTCCAGTCCATGTTAGGAGAAGGATGACCACTCACATATGAGGATGTGTGTGTGTGTGACTGGTACAGCTCCAACCAATACAAGTACTTCCCCAGAACTAACATCCAGGTAATGGAAGGAAAGAGGGTGCCCAGCTGGAGGGATTAATTGCATTGTGGCAGAAATCATCCAGTCCATAATAGAGCAGTATTTGGAAAAACATCAAGTCCATAGGAGGAGGAGGATGTATACACAATCTACACTGGCAGAACACCATCATACATGATTCACCACCCTAGCAGCTATAAGCTGATGAATGTTAAAAATTCCAATGGAAGAATGGGGTGGAGAGTAAATGCACTGGAGAGTCTGGAGGAATGCAACACCAGAGACTGTAATGGGCAACAGTAATACCTTATATTGAAATGCAGACAGTCCATCATTTAGCCACATCAAAGTAGGGCAGGGGTGAGCAGCAATCCTCTTCTTTACTCGTGTTACTCAATGAGTGTGTGGGACAAGGTAACCATATTTATGATACAAATACTATGAGGCAAAACCTACAAGTGGTCTTTCAAAACACCCCATTTCAATGGTGGGTATTATTGATTTGAATGGTCATACAGTACAAGTTTAAGAATAAAATATACCCAGTCAGGTAACGTTTGCCACTAAGCAAGATCTGTTTATGCAAGAAAGACCCCTGTACAAAAAAATAATAATATAAGCAGAGCACCTACCCACTTCGGGAAAAATCATGGAACTCAAGATAGTGATAAGAGCTATACAGTAGTCTGTGTAACAGGAAATAGCCAGGTAATGCAGAAAATGCAAGGTAAATGTATGAGGAGTGAACTATCTTCAACATGACAACAGAATCAGGCACCTGGAAACACAATAAGATGATGAATTTGATGTGAGGATACTTGGAAGAGATGACAACCATCAGGTAAATTGATAGAATAAGTCAGATAAATCAGTTGGCAAATCCAACCAATAACAGTAACATGAGAAATATAATAACAAATAGAAGGTTCCAATGAATAAACAAACTAGAACCAAGAAATAAAGCAGTACAAACCATATAAGAGTAGAGATGTCAGATAGGACATGAGAGGCAATCCAGTTTGGAAAGAGGATAAAGGTGAAAATGGAAGTAAAGGCAATTTTGTCCTCACATACAGCCTACATTTTGAGCAGAAAAGACTGATCTGGATAGAGAATGACATAAGAAAAGTAATATGTGAGAGGCCCAACAAGAGCAAATATATCCAAACAATGATGGTCACATGCCAAGAAGAAGAGAAAAAGTGTCTTTAAGGAGAGATGATATAAGAAATAGAAAGACACGAGTTCAAAGTGAAGAAGAGAGAAAGAATGGAAGATGACATTGAGATTCCAATCAGGGATGGTGAAAGCAAAAGGAATGAAACAAAAGGTGAAGACACAGCAAAATGTTGTGAAAGAAAGATGGGTGACAATTGCCATGTACTAGTAGATGCTAAAAGCCCCTTGTCAAAAAGTCAGGTGCAGGAGAGTAAGACAGGATGGATGAATACTGGAAGAAGAAGACTAATGATGGTAAGCATACCACTTACACTGATACATTGATATAAAGTAGGGATGCACTGAATGGGAAATCAGTGAGAAAATTTGTTGGGAATTGGCAAGGAACCAGACAAAAGCCATGCATGAAAACAAAGAATTGGGAAAGAAGGATGAAACACACCTAAACAATGCTGTCCAAGTGGAGAAGAGGAAGTATCTATAGTCATGGGCACAGATGTGGAAACTGTGGTTGTGCCAATCAAAGTGGATAAACCATGAGGATTCAAGATGAGGTGGCTTGTATTACAGAGGACATTGGAAAGAAGATGAATGGGAGGATATACATAAAGGTAATGGTACCCTCAATCCTGACTGAGGACCACAGCCAAAGGATGAGGAATAGGAGACCAAACTCAGGAAGCATGGAATTCAGTTGAGTGATGAATGCATCTAGTTCCAGAGTACCACACAGTGAACACAGCCAACTAAACATCTGAGGACTACTCCACGAAAAGTATCTTGTTGGAGCTTATTAAATGATCCTTGAACAGATTCAGGGAAACTGGTATATAATAATCAAAAAGTGGATATTATAATGTGATGGATAATCCTTTTTATTGATAAAAAAGTAGCCCAAGCTGCTGGCTGGTTGCCATTAAATCTTGCTAGAGTTCAAATTAGGGACATTTGCAGATAGTCTAATTAGTTATGCTATAACTAAAATACGTTTGTTCAGCTTGAAATATGTACCAACAGAGCTTCAATACTCTACTATACTTGTACAACTTCTTTTGGAGAAATATTATGCATACATGCTGTTTTACAATTCACAAATATGAGAAGATAAGGTTGTAGCTTTGTGACTATTGTTTATATAACAAGCCACAGCAAAGTTTGATATTTGTGTTTACTTTATTTGTATTAAATGATACCGTAGCTTTAACTTAACATTCTGCTTACTTATTAAAAGCTACAAATGTAATCGGTGTTGCTTACGATGAGCCTGCCTCAATAAAATAAGACGGTCGCATTGATTTACGTATCTATGCATGAACCACTTCCTTTGATCTTCATCTGGATAAAATAGGGTACAATTATCGTCAAGAATGACTCATATCACATTATAGTCACAGACGGTTCTAAAATATAAGTAAACAAATTGGGTATTTGTGTTACAGAGCAACTACATTCTGCATAATGCTGAAGACTCTCACAAGCAGCCACTTACCTGCTATAAAAGCAGTGACCACAAATGTATTCTCAAGTGGGTTTTTCATCATCATGATTGACCACAACTAAAAAGCATGATCAACATTAATATTGGTGAATGACATACAGGCAGTATTGCACAAAAGTAAGCATGTTTGGTATACAGATTGGAAAAAAAAGCATAATAACTGCATAGTAAGACTATCACCTGGATGTTATGTCATGCTGAAGGAAATTTAAATGGTAAAATTAACTGGAAATTCATAACACATCTAAATGACAGGATATCAATCTTCACAGCACTAGTAAGGAGGGTGTACTAATCATATAAGAACTTAACTGATATTCAGTAGAAGTGAGACTGCTGAAAACAAAGTGCTGTTTGGTGTAGCTAGGAGAAGTAAAATATGAGAAATCAATGAGACAGAATACAGATATAAGACTACTGTAACATCAGCAGAACAGCTCTCTTCTATTCCCTACAAGCCTCTTTATCCCTACTTAGCCAATTTGACTGACCTTGTAATCATCATATAACCATGAAACTATACATATAACAGATCTGTATGTATTAAGCACACCTTTACAAAAATCAGTAAGCTTTCAAAAACATTACAAGTTTCTTTTACAAAAACAACTTTCTAATAAAGCATAAGCTAAAGATTTGTCTGTGAATTTATAAAGCTTTTACTGTGGTTGGGAAAAAGGTGCTCTTCATGCTAAGAATAAAAGTACTTTTTCTTACAATTTTCATATTTCATTTCATTAACCTCTAAGAGTTACTAAATGAATATCACAAGTTTAATTTCAATACAACTTTTTACTTTATTTCTTTACTTGTTTTATCCTAACACTGACTACAGTGAAATTATTAATATATTGTAAACTGAAAAGTTAAAAAATTAAAGTTGAAAATCAATTTTTTTTTCTAAAATGACTGCATATTCTAACAGACAACCACAGTTATTTATCCTAAGGTTTTCACACTTTTTCACAACTGCTTTTGTTTGACTATATTGTTCTCTGAACCATGTTTAATTGGTGTAACAAAATAATTAAATTATTTGACTGGATTTTAGGATAAACAATCAACTTACATCAAAAGACGGTAGCCCATGTGTTCTTCCAAGAGAAATCAAGAACATTTTTTACATTCAAGTTTTTCTTTCTGAACTAATAAGTTTCTAATTTCTACATTTTACATTTATTAAAAATATACAGCACCACATAAACAGGAAATTTAAGGGCAATTCGAGACACAGAAGACATTAAAAACTATGTTCTTGGAGATTTTTGTATATTATTCAATATCAATAATTTGTAGTAGTTTATATTTTAAGAATAGCAGTAAAGAAAAATGGTAGGGTTACAGCTATAAATTATATATTAGAGCTCAGAGGTATAACTTGAACTACAATGTAAGATTAGGCTTAGGACATGTAATGGGACATTAGGGTTAGATATAATTTAAGTTATTGTTAGATTATAAAATGGGATAAACAGTTTTATTAAACACATATAATCTAAAGACTAGTTGATCGTTTTAAGTTTAAACTTGATTACTTGACTTAATTAGTTTAAAATGCAACCCAGACTAAATAAATTGTATTATTACATAAAACGATAAATATCAGCTAGTCCAAAGTAAAGACTAGTGATTTGTCACTTTTATATAACTGAAGATAAACTTAATTACTTTACTGAGAATATAAGATAGTGATAAATACCATAATATATTTGATTCTCAAATATTAAGCTTAACAGTGTTGTAAAATGGTTACCAGTACTAATACTGAGTAGTTATGGCCAAGCTACAAATACAATGGTTAAGACTAGTGTAGGAGTTAAGCATTTACAGTTTGTTAAGTGTGATGTGTTCAATGAGTGGGGTTATTTGGGCACTTTGGTTTCTATTAGTAAATGTGAAGGAAAAACACTTTTAGTGTGATCTTGTTACAGACAACCAGGTGATACTGATAAAACTGATGACAATCTTTACAGTAAAATTAAGATTTCAGCTGTTAACGAGGTAATGATTATTGATGACATTAATTTAAGGCATATAGATTGGGAAATGATAGAAGCAAACCACAAGAGTGAAAGGTTTTTGAAAACTGTTAAATATGGCTTTCTTCATCAATTGGTCAAGCAATTTACTGGAAAAAATACTATTTTAAACTTGATTAACTTCTAATATAAAAATGGTTTAGATTCAATGTTCAGCTACAATTAGATTAAGAATAATGATATTTTGATTTCAAAAAAGCAAATGATGAAAGGACGTGAAAATTATTTTTTGTGATTTGGACAGTTATCTAGAGACACTGATTGGATGTGAAGAAATTTTAAAGGTAATTTTATACATATTCAAGATAAACATATTCCATATAACAAAAAAGAAGGGGTTGCATGTAGAAAACCATGGTGATTCACAAAGGGAATAAGAGATAAAATTAAAGAAATGCATAATACATTTAACCTGACTGGCATGAAAAGAGATTTAGAATATTACAGAAGATAAAGTAAGTTGATCATACAGGATATCAAGAATAATGTATGAAAAAAATGTTGGCTCAAAATGTAAAAAATTAACAATAAGTATTTCTTAGGACTTTTGGGAATAATAAAAGAAGGCTTGTATCTGATGATTATGAGATGTCTGGGTTATCAAATTATGCTTGTTCTTCAGATTTTACTTACAAAGGTTTATGCAATATTCTTCATTTTGAACAGCTGAAAGATGGAAACAAGAACATGTTCTGAATTTATTAAGAAAAAAACTGGGAATTTTAAAGAATGATAAGGTTCCTGAGCCAGATAATATTTCTAGAAGGATTTTGAACGAGGTTAAAGATTGTACGTGTGAGCCACTTGCTTTTATATTTTGTCCGTCCTTGAATAGTGGGCAGATGTCAGAGGATGGAAAGTTGGCGTTACTCCTCCTTTCAAGGGAGTTGATAAAACATTTGCCCATTAACTATAGGTCTACAAGTCTTAAATTAAGCTGTGGAAAATCTTTTGGAAAGTCTGATAAAATATATTTCCAAAGTCATTTAACAACATTTAGAATTTTACTGGATAATCAATATGGTTTCACTCATGGAAAATCTTGTCTTAAAAATCTTTTGACATTCTTTGAAAAGGTTACTGCTTATGTTGATGAGGGTAAGGGTGGATTTGGTTTATCTGAATTTTCAGAAAGCATCTTCAGGGTACAACATAAAAATCTTATAAAAAAAACTATTTCTATAGATGTGAGAAATAAGTTAGCTAGTTAGGTAGAAGAATGGCTGGATGGAAGAAAGACAAGGATTATTATAAATTGAATTCAGTCAAACTAGCTTAATGTCACAACTGGGATACCTCAAGGACTCTTGCTCTTTTTGATTTGCATCAGTGATACAGATGAACAAATAGTCAATAAATTACTTAAATGTGCTGATGATATCAAGGCCATGGGTGTTGCTGGCTGTGAAGATGATGCTAATTTACAACTGGAACTAAATCCTTTACTGAGTTAAGCAAATAAATAGCAAGTGGGTTTTAATTATACTAAATGTAAGATACTGCATGTGGGTTAATATAATTTGGATGGGAATAACCTTAACCATGTCATGAAAGAAAGGGATCTTGGTGTAATAGTCAATAAGTCTCTAAAGCCATTCAAGCAGTGTGCTGTTGCTAGTGGTAAGGAAAATAGAATTTTAGTATCTACAGAAATATTGAATACAAGTCTACAGAGGTTACAGTTTCATTGTATAAGTCACATTTGGAGTATTATATTAAGTCTTGACTCCTTACTATAGGAAAAACATTGAAATTTTGTAAAGAGTTCAAAGCAGGACTACTAAAATGGTGTTTGAAATGGAGAGATTAATATCTCTGAAATTGGTTCTTCATGAAAAAAGAAAAAAAAAAAGAGTTTGAGGGGATTTGATTGTGGTATTTAAGATTATTATGGGAATTAATAATGTTGATCCATCATCTTTCTTCATACTTAATGGTGAGAATAGTAAACAGGACAGAACAGGAGTAATATTTAACTAAAGCAATTTTATTCTTCTGACAGGATTAATGATCTTTGGAAGGAGTTCCTTTTGGATGTTTTAGAGACAATAAATTTATGTGAATTTAAGAGAAAGCTTGATAACTATATGAATAATAAGGGCTGGTTTTGATAGTTTTTTGTATTTATTTTTTTATTTAATAGTTCTTGTTTTGGTTTAGAGAATGGGGCAGATTAGATGGACCAATAGGTTCATTGTTGTCTCTAAACATTATGTTATAAGCATTTTTGTCTCTAATATGTACCTTTTTACATACGCAAGTCCTTCGTATATATACCTCATTCTAATAAAATATACTTAAATTTGTCAGGGAACATTTTAATAGCCATTACTGATCTGAGTATTCAAGAATACCTGTGTAGCTTTTCATAGTTTTGGGAAATTATGTACACAACAATTGTAAATGCATTAAACCCAAGAGAAATCTACTTCAAAAGAACATCAAACTGGTAGTGCAACATACAAAATATTCACCACACATATCTCAAGTTGGTGTGTGATTCAGTAGAGTTGACCAATAAATGGAATTTGATAACTGATTATTCATTGGGCTCATTAATTGGTTACATTCAACTAATTGATTATTCTCTCATACAATTTGGATAGTTATAGTAATCAAAAATAGTACTAAATAGAAACAATAACACTGACTATAAACTGAAAAACATTGAATTAATCAAAATCATAATGGTAATATTTCAAGTATTGGATTGCTGTGATAATCAAAAACAACTGGTAACTTTTTTTTGTTTTGATTAGTAAATTATTTTCATGACAAATCATTTAATCATAACTTCAACTGGTTAATTATTTCACACAACACTAATTAATGCTCATAGATAATCCATTATATTAATTACACAAGTTAACAGCCCAAATCTAGTGTTCAATAATAAACTACAGTTATAAAATACAATTTGTAGCATTATTGGTATTAACAAAATTGCTTCTCTCATTGACATTAGTACAAACATATTCTAAGTACTATTATTAGAAACAACCAATTAAAGTGCATGTGCCATTTTCATGAATTAACATTCCGACTGGCAGTAACGTCTGCTTAATTTTTACATTAGATGTTTGAATGGAATACTGTGACTGATATAAACTTTTCATAAACATAGTGTAAGAAATAAATTATGACTATGCCAGTAAGTGTGAAAGATATTTCAGCAAATAAAAACAAAAGAGAAAACATTATCTAAATTACCGCGTAAGATCAAAAATATTTTAAATAGTAAAATATAATTAGTTTTAAATTAATAAAATAAAACTAAAAAAGTATTTTTTTCACCCCAATCATGAGAGGATGAAACATAATTTTTACACGGAATCATCAGAATTGCTGACAATAAAGTTGGAACCATGTTCTAGAACTCGATAATCTACAACAGCGTTAAACTGTGAATAATGGAATGCAGTTTATACAGTATCAATACGCAAGTTTAACCCAGTGTTCTAATATTAAAAGTGAAACTAATAGTATACTGATTATTTGGAAAACTAAGACGAGTAAATCATAAACGTTAGTTAAAACATATTGTAGCCCGTTACTATCTTTACATCTTTGAGAATAATGCAAACAAGATGTATAAACTAGTTGGTTATATAAACAATGCTGGAATTTCTATTGAAATATTACTTCCGTTAAATTTAAAATGATAAAATAAAACACACAACTTACTAAATATATTTGTGTCAACAGGTGTGTCAGTGACGAGTTTCACGATTATCCCGCCATCTGGTAGGTATAACAAATGATAGTTTTTCATAACATTTTTGGAGAGAAAAATGGCAAATCATTTGTTGTTTGTTCATTCTATCGCAAAGTTACAGGATATAGAATCAAAACTAGGATTTTAGCGTTGTAAGTCTGCAAACTTACTGCTAACCCACTGGAGTAACATACCGAAACATAAAGTCTGAATTCTGCTTTATTTATTTATCACTCTAAATCACGCATCATCATTTAAATTGTTTGTTTGTTTGGAAATTTCGCACAAAGCTACTCGAGGGCTATCTGTGCTAGCCGTCCCTAATTTAGCAGTGTAAGACTAGAGGGAAGGCAGCTAGTCATCACCACCCACCGCCAACTTTTGGGCTACTCTTTACCAACGAATAGTGGGATTGACCGTAACATTATACACCCCACAGCACGGCTGGGAGGGCAGATCTTCTTGAATGGTATTTAAAAGTAATCATTAATCACATGTACACTTTGGTTTATTTAAATACTTTAGGTTCCATAATAAGTATATATGTTATTGTCTAATCAAAGTATTATTTAGATATTTTTATTTAGATGGCAATATCTATAGCTATAATTGCATCGCAGAGCTTCAACTAATCACTGAAAATTCCATTTTTAATTAAAGGCATTATCTTACTAATATATATATAGTCTCATGTTGTTAATTCGGATCACTTGTAACTCTAAAAGTTCGGTGTTTGATACTCGTGAAGGGCAGAGTGCAGACATCCGTTCTGTACTTTTATGTTTAACAAACCAAACTAAAGATGGCATTACAAAAATAAATTGTTATCATAGTGAAAAGTGTATTTATAGAATGCTACCTAATATGTTTCCTAATTTACTTGGTTGTTGTGAAGTAATAAGCTACACAATAAGATATTGTGCTATGTTCACTATTGGTATCGAAACTGTTTGTTGTTGTGTTTTAGACTTCTAAACCTTTACCTGAACAACTGCGGAGACAACTGTACTGATAAAAGAAAGTAAATTAGGCCCGGCATGGCCAAGCGTGTTAAGGCGTGAGACTCCTAATCTGAGAGTCGCGGGGTCGCATCCCGGTCGCGCCAAACATACTCGCCCTCCCACCCGAGGGGGCGTTATAATGTTACGGTCAATCCCACTGTTCGTTGGTAAAAGAATATCCCAAGAGTTGGCGGTGGGTGGTGATGACTATCTGCCTTCCCTCTAGTCTTAGACTACTAAATCAGGGACGGCTAGTACAGATAGCCCTCGAGTAGCTTTGTGCGAAATTAAAAAACAAACAAAACAAGTAAAGTATTTTAATAATGTATAAGACAAAACAAATTAACAAATAAATGTAAGTTTTTTTAACAAGTAATATTAGCTTTAAATGGGTCATGCTCTTCCACGAATTCAGAATAGCGTAATTAAAACTTTAAAAACCAAAACAATGCTGAACTAAAAATATTTTTTTAAAAAACCTTCCTCTAGTCTATCATTACTAAATTAGGACTGTTAGTGTAAATAATCCCGGAGTAGCTTTGTGCGAAATTCAAAATAAACCAAACCTTCATAAAATATTAAAATCTGTCATCATATTCTACTAAACTCACATATATATCAACAAATATCACAAAATGTTTGTCTCTGTTCCATTGATATGTGTTACTTCTATATAGTCTAAGAACAGAAGCTATGGTAGAATTCTATTAACGCACAGTTTTTTTTTATCTATGGCTTACTTCTATTTAAAGATTAGGCTTCATTTAAAACATGAAATGTCCCACTAAATAAAATAACTGTTGTTGCTATGGTCGCAAAACCTGTTCAGAGATCAAATAGACTAGCTTGCCATTTTTACGAAGTTTTTGTTTTATAAGTAAGTAAATATATAAAACTAATTATCAGAAGCCAATATGAATGACACTGACAACCTTACAGATGATGAAAGCAACCACAAAAAACTTGAGTAAAACCAAGAAAAGTACTAGATTTGTTGAAAACGGGAATGATCTAACACTGGCTTAAGCTCCTCAGTAATGTTGAAAACACCCTTCAAAAATACATTACCAAATGAACGTTCGTTCCATAAAACTAAGTTGTCTTATATAAAACATATTGAGCACAACATGAAACTGTGTAGTTTGAGATGAGCCATTTACAAACGTCAGGTTTCTTGTGTAAAAACAAGAAAAATGGAAAGTATCTGCAGAAATAGTTTTTTAATGACGATATGGAGGGCTTTTTCTGACGAATGTTAATTCGCAAGGTCTATCTATATTTTGATAGTCTTGCAACTTTAAATAACCTTGGTTATTACAATTATTATAGAATTACCAATCGCGCACGTGACAGATGCATTTGCCTTCAATAACTAACGTGCATTAACAGAGCTAATAATAAAGTTGTCCGTAGAAGTATTATACAGCTGTTCCATATCATTGTTGTTATTTCAGGTGCAGCAGTAATCATGAATGCCAGAAAGACTCTTATGAATAAATATATCGCATTTTACTTTTGGTGCCGAAATATAATAAGGAGGGTTTTCGTTCAAATAGCACCAAACCATTTGTCCAGAAGCTATTAACAGATGATTAGAATACAGAATTTCTTGTTCGTAATGCTACGGTCATCTATGTTAACAATAGCAATAATAATAATATCGAACCTAGAAATCATAATCTCACTAACATGAACCTTTAGTAAGCTGATAATTGTTGTAGGTATTTGTGAATACATACATACTCAACATGTTGAAGCCGATTTTACTAATGGTAAAAACATTGTCGCTTTCATCAAGAAAAGTATGATTAATTTAAGTCAGCGTAAAAGTTGCAGCCAAGAGGTGGAAAACTCCATTGCAAACGTCAGATGGCTATTAAATCCATGAATAGGAGAGTTAAAAAGGAGAGTGCGAGCCTTAAGTAAAGTCAAGCTTACCTCACAAACCCGTTGCAATGAATCTTTTCTAAGGATTGTTTGCGGACGATGTAGTGCATTCCAAACAACAAGGATAAACTCATCTGAGGACAGACTTGATACAGAAATACTTTATCACTTTCATCAGAAGCAAACGGAGAGGGCTGTGTGAGAAAAGCCAGTCTCATAGGATACAATTCAACTGTTTACGACGTCTCCTAGTTTGAATAACCTTCCCATACTTTTTCAGGACTTTTGTGATTTAGCTATTGAAATTTATCATATCTAACAGGAGAAATCGTATATTTAAAAACATCTCTCAAGCACATCTGTTCTATCAAAAGCATGACTTTGACCTACTATAGATTGGAAACAAACACGCCAGGTGGTATCAAAGGTTTACTCCATGTGGATAACTTGTGATAAAGCAAGAACTGGTAACCTAATATTCCGTAGTAAGTGCCAGTACTGTAAAGGAGCAATAATTATTTGAATTATTTGCTCATATTGCGTCTTTATATCGTAGACTCTCACGATAATAAGTACACACTTCTGCTTCTTCCAACACCATGCTCCCCAGAGGCACAGCGGTATGTCTGCGGAATTACAACGCCAGAAATCGGTTTTCAATACCCATGGTAGGAAAAACACCTATAGCCTTTTTATGTAGCTTTGTGCTTAACTTAAACAAAGAAATAATCATGGTCAGGTGGTTCAGGTGCTTGTCTCGTAATCAGTGGGTAGCGAGTTCGAACCCTCGTTACATCAATTATGCTCACCCTTTCAGTCGTAGGAGCATTGTAATGTGACTGTTTGTTGGTAAAAGAGTAACCCAAGAGTTGCCAGTGGGTGGTGATGACTAGCTGCATTTCCGCTAGTCTTACACTGTTAAATTAGGGACGGCTAGCGCAGATAGCTCTCGTGTATCTTAGCGCGAAATTCAAAACAAGCCGAACCATAAACAAACAAAGCAGTATACATTTCATGAAAATGGTCAGGAATGAATCTTTACTAACGAGAGTGATGTCCAAAATGCAGGTGAGTAAGTGATAATAATTATTGTGAACGAAAAAAAGTGGGGCTCGAATCCTTATTTCCGATATTTACACAAAGCAACTTATAGGTTGTAAACTTGAGAGAAAACAACTAGAATAGGGGCGTTCGGGAATACCTATAAATTCCAATCTCTTTCAATAAATGTAATGAAAATATATTTTGGTGTTATTTCAATATATTTTAAAAATATTGTTACTCCTTACCACGTAATTTATGTCTCAATTTTTTTAATGTTTCCTATTCTGTTTCAAGAAAAACTAATATGCAAATTGAGATGAATACTGTACAAAGAAAACTGAATACAAGAGAAAAGTACTGTTCCAGTTTAATATTAAAAGAGACGCAAGGCAGCAACTAAAAAAGTAGTCCCAAAATCAATTGAAAATTTTGTCATTCTGAAATGAAGTCGAGTTCTTGGTAGATTATATGAAGCTAAGGATATTCATCATAGTAGAAAAACTGTTTTTCATAACCTCCAATGAAAAGTTAAAGGCGCCTCCTACAAGTATCATATAAAGAAGAAATTTCTGCTATATGCTAGGGCAAAGTTTAACAATACCTTTGTGTCCCAGGAAGAGAATAACACCATGCAACACAAATTTTGTTCCTGGATAGTATATGTTATTTCTTAATTGCTTGTGTTGTAAAAGTACAGAAAATGGCCATTATTCCCTTCAAACTTTGCTTCTGTAACCTGGATAATGAAATTTAGAAATTAACCTATTTTCTATATAAAAACGAGCAAATTTGTACATTTTCATTTACATAAGGTCTGAATAAAACAGCATATGAATCAAGATTTACATGTATTTATACTAAAGTTATACAAAAATGTTTAGAAGTGAGTAGTTTTTCGAGATTTGAGAGTGTAATGTAAATCACTTTCACGTATCAGCCCCCAAATATAGTCTCTCATTAGGTTTTCGTGATAGGCTTCTTGGTAGCGGCGTTCAAATTCCAGTATATTTTGATGGAAGCGCTCGCCTTGCTCCCATGTTTTCCTTGAATTTATCAAGATGAGCGTCAAAGATATGGACTTTCAAGGACATCTTGCAGCCCAATTTGCCGTAGTTCTTCACCAGAGCCTCAACCAGTTCCACATAATTTTCGGCCTTGTGATTCCCCAAGAAGCCTCGAACCACTGCGACAAAGCTGTCCAAAACTTTTTCTCCCTTCTCACTGAGCTTCTTGGGGAATTTTGTGCACTCCAGGATCTTCTTTATTTGTGGTTCAACGAAGACACTAGCTTTGACTCTTGTCTCAGACAGCTTAGGGAAAAAGTCTCGAAGGTACTTGAAGGTTGCAGACTCCTTATCAAGAGTTGTGACAAATTGTTTCATACGACCCAATTTTATGTGCAATGGTGGGAACAACACCTTCCGATGGTCTACTAGTGGCTCACGCTTGACATTGTGCCTCCCCACATAGAACTCGGTTCGTTGTAACCAGTGCTTCCTGTTGTAGTGCGTTGCGGTGTCCCTGCTGCCCCAAAGGCAAAGATAACAGGGAAAGTTGGGAAAGTCTCCTTGGAGACCCATCAGAAATGCCATCATTTTGAAGTTTCCGGTAACCTCTAGCCATACTCATCATACTTCAAGGCTTCCAGCAAGGTCTTGATGCTGTTGTATTCCTCTTTGAGGTGCATCGAATGAGCTAAGGGAAGAGATGAATACTTTTTCCCGTTACGGAGCAGCACATATTTGAGTCTTCTGAATGACTTATCAAAGAAGAGGCGCCACTCGTTCGGGTTACAGACAATTCCAGTTTCTTCGCACAGACTGGATACATTGTGGCACAAGCAGAGCCCATCTTGACAAGTGAAGAAGCTTGAAGAATGCCGGTGACTTGCGACTTGCACACTTTCATCTAACAAATCCCATTCCTTGAACCTGGATGTCAAAAGCTCGGCATTCGACTTTGTTAGATCAAGATCTCTGATCAAGTCATTGTGGTCTCTTTGGTTGGGGTAGTATGGGTTTCTCTCACCAGCTGCACCTCTGAAATTGTAATCTGGATCTCCAACGTCTACCTCCTCTTCTGATTTGCTGCTCTCTTCTGAGAATGGCTGCTTTCTCTCTGACGGAGTGGGTACAGAGAGCTCAGGGCAGTGTGGCACTGGGACGATAGATGATGGAAGGTCTGGATACATGATAGCAGCTGCATTCTTGCTGGCCCGACGTTTGGAAGGGTCCACCATGCAGAAGTAGCAGTTGCTTGAGTGGTCAGTGGGTTCACGCAAAATTCTTGGAATAGCAAACTTCATGGCTCTCTTTTCCCCTCTGTGCCATCCTGCAAAAGAGCAAAATACAATTGTTATTATGAAGAATAAATTTATTTTATCCACAACTAATGTGTAAGAGGTTCATGCAAAATATTTGATATTTTTTCTATCGTATTGGAAATGCCCGGCATGGCTAAGTATGTTAAGGCGTGCGACTCGTAATCCAAGGGTCGTGGGTTCGCATCCCAGTTGTGCCAAACATGCTCGCCTTTTCAGCCGTAGGGGCGTTTATGTTACGGTCAATTCCACTATTCGTTGGTAAAAGAGTAGCCTAAGAGTTGGCGGTAGGTGGTGATGACTAGCTGCCTTCCCTCTAGTCTTACACTGCTAAATTATGGACGGCTAGCACAGATAGCCCTCGAGTAGCTTCGTGCGAAATTCAAAAAATAAACAAAGAAACTATTGGAAATTGAAAACATATTTAAATTTTAAAAGGTCTAAAATTTGTATGATATAAAATCTTACTATTCAAAGCAAGCAAAAATTGTCCGTCTTACCTTCTAGAGTTTTTTTGCAGTGCTCGCAGGTAAAATGAGGTGCCCAGGGTTTGTTTTGATCCCCGACAAGCATGCCGAAATATTCCTCGTAGGCTTCATACATTTTAGCAGATGCTATCACAGAGTAGTTTTCGCTCTTGTCTTGATAAATTAGCCACATACATGGCAGAACGTGTCTAGAGAATGCTTGCAGCTTCTTGATGCCATCTCTGAAAAAATCAGATAGGGCTATGTGTTTATCAAGGCAGCTAGAACTAATCTGAAGTGATGGGTGGTGAGACCCTGTGTATATATACTCTTCAAAAAAAGAAACGCACAAGGGATATTTTTGTTATTTTAAAGAGAAATATATGTAATAACGTTACAAGCTCAGAGTATGTGATGTTACACGTGTTAAGGCACTGATTGACAGACCAAAATGACAATAAAAGTTGTGCACTTTGAAAATGGAGGAAAACATCGGATTTTTCGCCAAAACGCATTCGTGTCCAATAAATTTGTTTGAGAGATCTGCATGTTCTGCAAGTGCAACATGTGCAAAATCCCTATAAAAGTGACGGGTTCTCGGTTTCCATAGCTCAGTGTTAAGCCACCGAAACGCAATACAGTTACGCCAAGACTGACTGAAGCACTGAAGCACAAAGCAACAACGCCATTGGTCGCTTGGAAGCAAGCGAATCTCGATCAGATGTTGCCAGAGCTGTGAATGTCCACCCAAGCACCATCACAAGGCTATGGAATCGTCACCAACAACATGGATCAACCTGTGACCGTCCACGATCTGACAGACCTCGTGTGACCACGCCCGCACAATATCGCTACATCCGGTTACGTCACCTTCGGAATAGGACCACCACTGCAATGTCTACTGCCTCAACCATACCAGGGCTGCGTAGGATTTCCGATTAGACCGTACGCAACCGTCGACGAGATTCTTAGGCCCCATGTGCAACCCATCATGGTGAACGTCAACGACGTTTTTCAACATGACAACGCCCGACTTCACACAGCCCGACTCACCACTGTCTTCTTGAGACACCACAACATCAACGTTCTTCCCTGGCCCTCCAGATCACCAGATTTAAACCCCATCGAACATCTTTGGGACGAGTTGGACCGACGTCTGCGACGGCGACAACCTCAACCGCAGACTCTACCTCAGCTTGCAGCAGCTTTGCAGGCTGAGTGGACAGCCATTCCACAGAATGTGATTCGTCATTTCATCGCTTCCATGGGCAGGAGATGCCAAGCAGTTATTGATGCTCACGGGGGCATACTCGTTATTGACGTTGAGTGACGTTGAACTTCAACTAGTGAGCGTGGACTTTGCCTTTGCAGACTTTGGATGTTCAGCAGTGAATGTGCAAAATTTCACACATGTCATACAGTACTACCCGGAATAAACTTGTTAACAATATGTATCTAATTTTGCCTTTTGCGTTTCTTTTTTGAAGAGTATATTACTATGGAAAGTTCTAGAAAATTCTCGTAGTTTCTACAACGTTCTAGAAAATTCTTGTAAGTTCTACAACATTCTAGAAAGTACTTGAAAATTCTCGTAAGTTCTACAACATTCTAGAAAATCTTTGTAAATTCGAGAAAATTCTCTATCAGCTACTCAGCACTGAATCTACCTGGAATGTTCTGGAAAATGGTTAAATTTGAAAATTTCATTACCCAGATCACAAAAGCAAAGTTTGAAGAGAAAAATAAGTCTTTTCTATTTACTTTAGACATAAGCAATTGGGAAATAACACTTTCTGCCCAGGAACAAGAAAACGTAAAAATATTTGTTACATAGTGTAATACTTCCCACAGTGTTCGTGTTGTGCAGGATTGTCTTGGCCAGGAGAACATAACAAAATTACCAAAGCCAGCAGAGTTTCCTGATTGTAATCCCACTGAGAACTGTTGGACAGAATTGAAACAGAAAAATTTGTAATCACGACCACAAACAAACTTATGTAGTTGACTTGTAGCGCTTTCTAATAATTAGGCAAAATTAGTGTGGAGGTTCATTAGATCCATGTGTGGAATCAAACAAGTTTTCATTTTTAGATTTTGCAGTCTTTATGGGAGTTTGCGTTTTTTACCACTACCTCACCTCCTGTAAATGGCTCTTCACCAAATTTAGCTTGGAGTTCATTGGGTCTTTAGGAAGATGCATACAAATGTTAAATTTTGTGTTTGCAGTTTTCATGAACATTTTTGCGTTTTGCTCTTATTACCACCACCTAACTTCCTATGAATAGATTTTCACCAAATTTGTTATGTTGGTTCATTGGATCCATAAGATACACATACCTTTGCAGTTTTTCGTTTTGCTCTTTTATGAATGCTTTTGCGTTTTCGCTTTTTCTAATCACTGCTTCACTTCCTGCTGATGGATCTTCACCATATTTGGCATGAAGGTTTGTTGGTTCATGGAAGATACAGGCAAATTTGCGATTTCACATTTTATGTTTTGCAGTTTTTATGGGTGTTTTATACAATTAGTTATAAAAGACGCAATTATTCATGTCCTAAGATAACCTTTCATTAATTATGAATTTGTATAATTTCCGTCCAGGGGATTGGATACTCCAACTAGTTATAAAATATAATATGCCTAATACCAAAATCTTATGACAAGCATAATTAATATATCATCTCACATACTAAGTTAACAATGCTAAGTTATTCCCTAAAATGAAGGAATAAATAAAGATATATATATAAATATAGAAAATATTTTAACCAATTTTATTAATGAAAGTAACTTTAAAATATTATAAAATAGATAATTTTGCATTAGTTCACACAATAACAATTTTGTGCGTCATGCATTGCTTGTTTTCTTAATTTCAAAATTACACGAGGGTTAACAATGTAAGACAGGGAAGACAGCTAGTCATCACCACCCATCGCCAACTCTTGGACTACTCTTTTAGTACCGAATAGTGGGATTGACAGCACATAATAACGCTCCCACAGTTGAAAGGATGAGCATGTTTTGTGTAACAGGAATTCGAACTCTCGATTATCAGATTGCGATTTGATCGCCTCAGCCACCTGACCATGCGGGGCCTAGCAAACAACTCCATATGATTTTGCTTAAAGAACAACAGATAAAACAAATAATGAAATCTATCATTAATTACTAAAATATTAATAATATACCTTAAAACAATCAAAGTAGATGTAATAAAACAAAAATAAGCTATATTTTAACTTAAGTATAATGTTTTATTTGTTTGGTTGATTATTTTTAAATTTCGCGCAATGCTACACAAGAGCTATCTGCGTTAGCCGTCCCTAATTTAGTAGTGTAAGACTAGAGGGAAGGGAGCTAGTCATCACCACCCACCGCCAACTCTTGGGCTATTCTTTTACCAAAGAATAATGGGATTGACTGTGACATGATAACTCCCCAATGGATGAAAGGGCGGTGTTGTTTGGTGTGACGAGATTCGAACCCGCGACCCTCGGGTTACGAGTCGGCTTTGTTTGTAATGAAATGTGTTATTTTTCCAGATCGAGTTATAATGAATAAATGTTTGGTACTGTCAAGAAAAGAGGGGTGAAAGAATTCCATCAGTAGATTTACAAGTTATGAAAATATTTGTTAAAGTCTTCCTCATTTACGTTATGAACAGAAAAGAAAAGTTAAATACAAATATACATCTTGTGATATTACATTAGTATCCATAAGTATATTGCCTGAGTACAAACGTAAGCAGTTTTCCTGTGAGTGACCTCTGTGTTTACTAAAACAAGTATTAATTTACAAAAATTATTATGATTATCTAGAACAATCCACTATCCAACAATAAATACCTTGTTTCAGATAATCGCGAAATGTTGCAGCAGAATCGTACTATTAATTCATTTTAATTTTCATATGATGGGCTAGTTGTTGATGTTTTTGAATTAAACATAAAGCTCTATCTGTGCTCTGCCCATCACAGATATTGAAACCCAGTTTTTAGCTATGCGAGTCTGCAGACATGCTACTGTACCCCTGGGGGGACATGATGGACTAGGGGGAAGCTTTCACTGCCAATTCTTTGGCTACTGTAATCGAATGGTAGGAGTTGATGATTCCACGGCTCCAATGTGCAGAGCTTGGTTTTACCACAAGATGATTAACTCACCATTAAGCCTCGCACTGCTAAAGAAATAAAATAAACAACTACATGAAAAATTACATTATGTTTAAATTACATTTCTCAAAATTTCTGACAAATATTTGTCTTTCATGTGTGTTTTATAGCAAACCCACAGCGAGCTGTCTAGTGTCTCTATCGAGGGGAATCGAATTTCTTGTTTGAGGGTTGTAAACTCGTAGACTTACCGCTGTCCCAACACACTTTCTATACATTATCCGCAATCAGGTAAATGAATGTTTAAAACCTGAAATGTAAACGATATATTTAATTAAGCAGTAATTATAAAGCATAGAAAGTAGGATAAATAATGGCTTGATAGAGCAAACCCACACAGAGGCTATACAGAGACACTCGACTCATAATCTGAAGGTTGCGTATTCGAACTACCGTCACACCAAACATGTTCGCTCTTTCAGCCGTGGGGCGTTATAACATGGCGGTCAATCCAACTATTAGTTGGTAAAAGAGTAGCCCAAGAGTTGGTAATAGGTGGTGATGAGTAGCTGCCTTCCCTCTAGACTTACACTACTAAATTAGGGACAACTAGCGCAGATAGCCCTCGTGTAGCTTTGCGCGAAATTTAAAACAAATCAAACTCTTTAAATTATTTTTAATTTTTAAAAAGAACGCTCGCAACAAATGCTTATGATGCTGAGAGTAAGTATGTACTGATACAAACAAAACAGATGGTCATAGGCTGGCGTACAAAGAACTATACTCTCCAAATACAACGGAAGCGCAAACGAAACATTTTTCACACTGTTTGTCCTTCATAAGAGGCTTCTTTTCTCTACTGCTGGTTGCGAACTCTTCTTCAAGTATGTCTTTATGTAATTTTTTATTCAATGCAATGTGAATTTGAGTAGGTTGAAGCTAGAGTATATGAATGGTTAGAGACTTCTTCAGAAGATTATAATTGTATGCACAACTCAGAAAGCCTTGATGCACTGAAGCCAAACATTTCTCTGCTTCCATTGAAGTTGAGCGGTTCGGTTAGTACAGAAATAATTCAGTAAAGTGTCTCGGATAATAATAGCAGAAAAAAAATTCGAATAGAATTGCTCAGTGAGAAGAGTATTGCGTTCCTATACTCATTGAGGTGTGTATCTAAAATGATGTCTCAAAATTTCTTTTCGGTTCGAGAATTTATCAGGAAAAATTAAATTGCGAGGCAACTTTAAGGCTTAAATCAGCAAGCTTTTCAGTGAACTTTTTTGTCAAAGTTACTATTTTTTATAAAAGTTCCCGTCATTCCGAGTAATCGCGTCGATCAAATATTGCGTTGTTTCAAATAGATGTGTTGTTTGAGACAAATAAAATCCAGCCGTCTGAAGATACCATGAAGGAGGCAAGGCCATTTCAAAAGTTGAAATGTACAAAAATGTCACAACTATTGTTTGTAATTCGCACAGTTTCTTAATAATATCGTTCGCCTGATTTCTAATGCTGGATTGAAAGGCTGTTGAAATGTAAATTCCTTGCAGCATTGAAATGACATCTGTAAAATTCCATTATTTTATGTTGCTGAATTCGCCAAAGATTTTTATGACTGCATCTACGTAACTTTCATTTTGCTAATCAGTGTTAATTGTTTGAATATTTTTATTCAGAATGCTAATTTTTTCCGGTGTACGTAGACCGCCATTAGTTTTCTTGATTTGCGAAAAAGAACAGTCATTTTGCACAAGTTGGAACCGCGAAACTGCGAAGACAACTGAGCTCGTTGTCGATCAAAAGATTAAGTAAATGTGTAAAACACTAATATAGATGTATTTGATAATTTCATTTTTTATTAGAGTCTACAACCTCTAAATATCTCCTCTGACTGCAGATGCTCCATCGAAAGAAGAAACACAGTTCTTGAGAAGAAGTCCAACCGATTCCAGTTGTTTCTTGGTGTTGTCTAAATAACTCTGTGCTGTAGTGCTATCTAATAAAAATAACGACAGAATGCTTTCCATTATCTCATGCGAAGTTAGATGGATATAACGTACAACCAGAATGCATTGCTCAAAGGTATCCTGCGTGCTGTCTCATTGAATTGAAAAAAAAAGAAACTAATTTGATTTTATCAACAGTTTGTTCCCTGATGTGATCGAAAATGCCACAACAATTTTCTAAATATATTGATTACTCTGAAACATAGCATATGACCCTCGCCCTCGTGTTTCTTTTCTCAAATTTCTCGTTCGTCAAGCGCTTTCAATATGCAGTCTCAGTGTTTCGTCGTATTTAGCAAGGAGTCTAATCAGAGTCAGAAAATTGCTGAGACGACAGTTTTCATTCAGTAAGTGATGAGAGGATTCATTTGAATTACTACAAAAAGCTAAGCCTTGTTTTGACACATAAAAAGTCGCATCAGTGAATCTGATGATGACTTTTTGTCTTGCAGATATTTGATGGTTTCTCTCTGAAACGTAATCTTTAAATAATATGATCTTCATGGAGCGCTCGCTTAAAAAAGCCATATAACAGAGACCGATTCCTCGTGAACAACTCTTCTGTCGTGTTTCACAATTCGTTGGCTAATGTGCTTCTAGTCTTGACAACCGACAATAAAGCGATTGTTTGGGGTTATTGAGAATACGAGGCAAATCTGTAGTGAAAAGTTTGCTTCATTTCATTGAAAGTAAACCATTTTTGCAGGGTTGTTGATTTTTGGTTTGTTGCTGATTCTCTTGCGGGATTCTTCAGGTAATATTTGGAATTGAGAACTGAATGTTTGTGAGGGAGATTGCACCAGATGAAACGTCATAAACACTGCAATGTTTTAACATTGCTGACAATACTAATATCGGTGGATATAGATAAGCTAAAATCAAATGGAACGTGTTTGTTTTTGAATTTCGCACAAAGCTACACAAGAGCTATCTGTACTAGCCGTCCCTAATTTAGCAGTGTAAGACTAGAGAGAAGGCAGACAGTTATCATCACCCACCGCCAACTCTTGGGCTACTCTTTTACCGACAAATAGTGGGATTGACCGTCACACTATAACGCCCCCACGGCTGAAAGGGCGAGCATGTTTGGCGCGACAGGGATGCGAACCCGCGACCCTCGGATTACGAGTCGCACTCCTTAACACGCTTGGCCATGCCGGGCCATTTCCACAGAGAAGGAACCACTTATCTTAGGGTCCTCGAGTATGTAGTGCTTAGAATAACTTGCCTATTCACCTTCAGTCTCTTGTATCTGGCTGTCTGAAGGTCTATTATTTTCTATCAGCTTTTCATCACATTCTTGTTGTCTTGGAGTCTTGACGATGAAGCCAATCAGAACATCACGCTGCAGGTTTATAAATTATTGTTCTTTTTTCTTCCTGGATCGTTTAGATGTTTTGAAACAAATGCTTTATTCCACATGTCCAAATCCAACCTATGAAAAGAATAAAAATATTCAAATATATATACGGTAGTAATTATTTATAATATAAATACCAACGAATTAGTCAGAATTTATTTGATGAAATAATTCTGACCATTAGTTATTTTTAACTTAATGATTGATTGGTTATATTTTATGATGGCTTTAATGCAGCCCTGGGTTGTAAATATGCTGAAATTTGGGATGTTTCAACATTTTGTAAGGCCCCTGTAGTGGCATAGACTCAAAAAACCTCTGGTATTAAGTTTGGTTTGCCTTGGATATTCACATAAAATCAGCCGTTCTTAATTTTAAACAGATAGACGAGATGGAAGACAATTGCCAACAGCGTCCACTGTCATCTCTTGGGTTGCTCTCACATAAGTGAATAGCAGGATTTTAATGACATTTCTATGTAGCAAATCCAAGTCCCTAAATTTCAGAACGCTTTTTTCCGGCAATATAATGCAAATCATGAACCTTTTGATTTATAGTCTGTACATTTGTCGTTGTTGCTTGGCATTAAGCACAAAGCTACACAAAGAGCTACCTGTACTCTGCTCACCACGGATATCAAAACCCAGTTTCAAAAATTTAAGTCCGCAGACATACCACTGTGCCACTAGGAGATGACTTTAAATTGAAGAACAGTGCCCACCTGCTAAGTGCTGTTGGAATTATTCTGATTTCCTTTTAACAAATGCGTTCAGCTGTTTATAACTTTCATACCAGATTTGACATCTGACACTTTCACAACAATATTCCCATTTTGAAAGTCATGTTCAACATCTACTGCCCTTTAATACATCCGTTCTAAATATGTCTATGTCCGCAGACATACCGCTGTGCCACTAGGGGCAGCCAGGATGCACTAATCATTAAGCTACGTCCATTGTCATTTGAAAATGAATGTATGAATTGAGTTATAATACCTTATAACAATTCGTAACATCCATATCTAGCAAAATGAAGTAGTTTTATAGAAGAACTAAATAAATGCGTTTTTTTCTTATCAAGTGCCTTCTGGTGATTCAGCGGTAAGTCTAAAAAATTATTATGCTAAAACTCGGACTTCAATACTAGCGGTGAGCGTACAGAGTAGTCCGAAACAAATATATTATGGTGTTTTATGTCAAGTGTTTTAATAAGTAATAAATTAAAATATGTTGATTAAATTTTGCAACAGGCTAGAATCCAGATCATACGCTTATACGTATTTAACTCAAAAATTACTTTTTCAATCTATATCACTTCCAACAACAAAGAGGATAACATTTTATAGTGAAATTATGTTTCAAGCACATAAAAACAGATAAAGCTGAAATTAAACAATATTTACAAATATTATTTATTCTTTGAATACAATTAATGATCGGTTTCATTGATATTATTTCGTTTGTTATAGCTCATTGACCATTATTACCCTCAAGTTCAAACAGTTAGAGGTAAGAAATGACTGAATCATCTTATATGAAAAGAGTCATATTTGATAAAAAAAGAGACTTTCAACAATAAATATCGATCCATGTTTTCTTTTCCTGAGGTTTTTCGCCCAGCTAATGAGGTTAAGAGAGATTTTGTAAAAGTTAGCTCTCTGTCAAAGTTTCAAGGTTGATTAAAACGTTGAAGAATGTGGGGTTCAAACTATTCTATAAACTTCGGATTAGGAATTCTTGGTGCACAATCCATGGTCATTATGGTGTTTTGTTCAAAATATTCCCTCACGGTCCTAATGGTATGATATGGGGTATTATCCTACACCAGAAAAAAACCAAGCTCATTGGATTGTAACTGCTACTCTAAAGACAATGTTTAAATTTAATGGCTTTTCCAGGCTGTTTATCGTGCAAAGCAGATAACTGGTAGCATGGCTATAATCTGTTTAATACGTACCTCAATACACCGAAATGATATATCCACACACTGGTGTCTGAAGGGGGACAAGAGGTGTTACTTGCCTTCATGAAAAATAAGAAAGAAACACAATATTTTCTTTATTCATTCATCATATATAAACTAATTTTTAAATTCAGTTCACATTCTCACACTATTTTGCTACAGAAAAATTTGCCCCCTGAAAAAATTTCTGCGAACGCCCATGTCCACAGCATTTCCAATAGTTTGTGCTTTCGTCTAAAATTTTCGAAACGCTGTCATTAAATTTTTAAGGAAACAATAACCAAAATCAAAGTGATTAATAAAAAACAACAAATTATCAAATCTGAAAATGAACTGCGAATATTTTTTTTATATGGTAAGTAGTTTTATCGAAACACGTATTCTTTTTCACAACAGAACATATAAAACGTGGGCACAACTAACGGCACATCGAATTTGGGAAATTTCCAAACTAATTGTTTGCCGTTGATTTAGCCTGACATGGCCTAGTGATTAGGATGCTTCACTCTTACTCTTGATCTACGAGTCGCGAGGTCGAATCCATTCATTGAAAATCTTTGCTTTCTTAACTACGGGGACTTTATAATGTTACAATCAAGCCTCTTTTTGTTAGTATAAAAACGTAGCACAACAATTGGTGGTAGGTGGTGTTGACTAGCTGCTCTCCCTTTCTCTAGTTTGTCGCTTCATGATTAGGGACGACTATTATAAATAGATTTCAAGAATTGTTTGTCTGTTTTGAATTTTGCATAAAGCTACACGAGGGCTGTATGCGCTAACCATCCTTAATTTAGCAGTGTAAGACTTGATGGAAGGTAGCTAGTCACCACCACCACCGCCAAGTCTCAGGCTACTCTACCAAAGAATAGTGGAATTGTACGTCACATTATAACGTCCCTACAGCTGAAAGGACAAGCATGTTTGGTGTGACGGGGATTCGAACTCGCAACCTTCAGATTATGAGTAGAGCGCTAAAACCACCTAGTTATTCCGGGCCTAGATCTCAAGTATCAAGTAGCCTTGCGCGAAATTTCAGAAAGAAACAAAGAATTCTCATAATCTTTCACAGCATTTTCAGCATTTTCTATCCAGACATATAAATTACGTCAAGTGTCACAAGCCATTTAGAGTTTTCAAAGACAACCATGTCAATAAATTCATATCGATTCTTTCTGATATTTGAACTGAGATATTAATTTTTCAAAATCCTAAATTTGGCTGAAATCGGTGATACTGTTTTCGTAAGTGAAACGAGCACATACATCAACAAGAACAACCAAAACAATCTTTCATAATTAATTTGCAAATAGTCAAAACTACTTACGAGGTACGCTGCATGTTTTACAGTTATTAGCACAATATAAATTTATTTGTTTAATCATTTGTGGAAGGTTACAGTGTTCGTTTACGTAATGAGAGAGATAGCTACAACGCAATATTTTTTAGGATTAGATATAACAAGCAGATGCCCAGTGAAAGAGTTTATCGGTAAATTTCCTAACAGTAGTGATAAATAAACAAAAATATGCATATTCAGTCAACCCAATACCTTGCATCATGCTCTGTATGGAACTTGATTATCTGGTAGGCCGTTTGCAATTTATTTTGCCATTTCATGTGTTATTTAAGGAGACTCACTACCAACGTTGTTGGCAAAAATGCTTGAGTTTTAATACAGTAGGTGTATCCAGGACATTAGGGCCTTAGCTTTGCTTAGTAGCTGTGAAATGTTTTCGCTGGATGCCACTGTTTGTTATCATTTTGCTGAGTGCAAGAAAATACCGCTACCAGAGTGAGTACTTTTTGAAACTTGCAACTTCTAAAATATGAAAAAGGAGATATTAAACTTAATTCAAATAAATTTATTCGACATGGTACAATAAAATCATACATATATATATATATATCATCGACATAAAAAATAAATAATATATATACATCAATAGAACAATAACAAATGCACACTGGTTCCTCTCTTTATATGTGCTTTGTCATTCATGCTCCTTCTTCGAAGTATTTCATTCGAAACTGAAGTCCTGCTTTGTTTTCGTGACATTCCCTCATAAAAAGAAACATTTGTGTTTTAATAAGCATTTTTCTCAGGTTGACTGCTCATTATATACGAAACCTAATGGGCTGATATTGATATTTAAATAAAATTTTAGAAATATTGCAGATAATAAATCATTTTTCTGTAATTTAAACATGGAAATAAGCATTTTGATGCTTTTTTAAAAAGTAAGATTAACCATTCAAGAGATACAGAGCGTGGCAGACAGAGAGATGATTAGTAAGTATTATATATATATATATGATAGATAAATTATTTGAACCTGCCCTCCGCTAGTACTGCGGTATGTCTCCCGGTTTATAACGCTAAAATCAAGGGTTCGATTCCCCTGGGTGGGCTCAGAAGATAGCCCCCTGTAGTTTTGCTATAAGAAAACACACACACACACACACATTATTTGAACCTGGACTTGGCTAATGGTTAGAGTGCCAAACTGTGAATCAGATGGTTCGCTATTTTTCTACAAAGGAATAGTGGAATTGATTGTAACATTATGATATCCCCACAGCTGAAGTGCTCGTTCGATGGGATAGGAATTCTAACCCATGACTCACAGATTGTGAGTTCCAGCGTCCTAATCACCTGAAGGAGTGATTATTAAATTTCGCTGTTTAATCAGAATAGCCCAATAGTTGTCAGTAGGTGATTTTGACTGGTTATCTTTATTTATTTTATATACTAAAAATTAGGAAAGATTAATGCTGGTAACCGTTGTTTATTTTTGAACAAATATTTGGAAGAAACAATTATAGAATATAATAATAAGGACTTCAACACGTTACATTCATAAACGATTCATTTTATAAACTTATGAAGTTATTTTCTTTTATACGGTTTTTTGTAATAACATCTCACTCCATGTTTTTGACTTGAGTAACAGTTAAATGCTCTGTCATAATACGTTCTGTTGAAAGATTATAACCATTAGATACTCAGTCAATGATCTGGCAACCTCAAACGTTGTTATAATACGTTAAAATTAACTGTTTACTTGACTGTATCCTTTTAAATTATGTCATAGAGGTTGCTTTCGCTCTCTCTCGTTGGATGTTTCGTTTTCTGTTGTTTTTTTAAAATTAAATGGCAACTGTCTAAGTAAAGAACAAACGACTTTTAATTGTACATATGTTTACAATAAACTAATATAAGACTCGACAGTAGAATGATTAGAAACTTTATATCCGGAAGTGAAGAACAAACGATTTGTATTAGCATGTATGTTTACAGTAAAAGAATATAGAACTTAGCAATAAGATGGATTGGGGAACTTTATATACAGAACTAATGAACAAACAATTTTTAATTGCATGCATGATTACATTAAAGGAACATAGAAATCAGTAATACGTTTCTTAATTTTTTTTTAAATTTCGAACAAATCTATTCAGGCGCAATCTGTGTTAACTGTCCATAACGTAGAGGTGATAGACTAGAAAAATAGCCGCTAGTCAACACCACTTGCCACCAATTCTTGGGCTACTCTTTTACCAACATAAAATGGAATTGACCGAGCATTATAACGTTTCTGCGGTGAATATATTCGAGCTCACGACTCAGAGACTACAAGTAAATTCTCCTAACCACCAAGATTTGTCAGACTCTCCCCACGAGTATAAGCATTAGGAAACCTCATACTCGGAATAATGGACAAAGATATTTAATTTCACGTATATTTACATTAAACTAATATAAGGCTCTATAGTACAAAGAAATAGGCAGGTTCATATCTGATCCAATGAATGATATATTTTTGAATCCACTTATGTCAACATTGAGTTTAAACATTCATTGTTTATGCTTCTTTAACATGTTACGGACTGTTTAAATGTATTTTCTCTTTTATAAAAGTAAAACTGTTTAAACATGTTTCTTCTTATTATGATTTATCAAGGTCAATTTTTAGAATAAAAAGTGATTAATTAATACACACTGCTTGTGAAAAAAGTCATTAGCGCGAAATAGTAAAAAAGAACGAACTCTAGAAACAAGCCTTTTAGTTTCTAGCTTATAAAGATTATAAAACCACTCTATTCAGTGCTATACACTGCAGTTGGCTTTAAGACACATACGGAATGACACTAATTAATCTTCCAAGTGTATATACAGTTAACAGATAAATGTATAACGTATTATTTCAAAGTAACATGTGTGCTTTAAGATCTATAAGTAATAAGAAAACAGTCAAATATTTCTTTTCGCGTGTCTCACTTCTTGTTAAAGATTTCCCTGAAAATAAAATTCCCTTCACTTTAGAGATGAGGAGGGAAATAATCTAAAAATGTTCTTCTTTTCATACTTGCTTAAGTAATACAATTAACATTCGAATCTTGCTTAATCATCTTCGAAGAAAGACATTTTGAGTTCTGAGATCCACAACTTTCTAGAGGTTTATTTATTTCCGGAAACTAAATTCCGTAAGTGGTCGTTGTAGTCAGTTCTACCAAGGAGAGTTACGAGTGCACTAAAACACAATTATCTGATTAATCCAATCAGAAAATTTTGTGATACGAGTGTAAACACCCGGTTGGTTAGGAAGAGCACATCCAATTCCCCAAGAAATTATTCCCGCTAAAATCCATTGTCCATTCTCTTCTTGAATCACCATTGGTCCTCCAGAGTCACCCTTAAAAATATAAAATAATAAAATAATGAGCTTTAAGTTGTGATGAAACACAAAATAAACTATTAATTTACATTTACTGTCTCCAGTGGGCTTAACAATTCTATGCACTTAAATTATATTTAATTTTTAAAATACAGTTATCTAATGGTGGGGCCCCGGCATGGCCAGGTGGTTAAGACACTCGACTCGTAATCCGAGGGTCGCGGATTCGAATCCCCGTCACACCAAACATGCTCGCCTTTTCAGCCGTGAGGGCGTTATAATATGACAGTCAATCCGTTAGCAAAAGTTGGCCTAAGAGTTGGCGGTGGGTAGTGGTGACTAGATGTTATTTTTCTTTATACTTACTATAGTGAACATAGCCATGGATCCACAAGCAGCATGGTAGGTATACAATTTGTTAAAAAGCAAATGGAAACTATTCCCCACCTGTAAGGTTAAAAATTCTATTGTTGCACTGTAAGTGTGCTTTCATCACTCTACTTGCAAGTGCTGTTAATCTGTAGTTTGACGAAAACGCGAACGAAATAAAACTATCACAGTCCATTGAAAAAAAGATACTTAAACGAATGAAGCCGTAAAACTTATCTTAGTAAAATGGACGTGTATGTCGGTATCTAGGTACAAAACCAAATTTCTGTACCATCTATTGAATACCACCACAAGCAAGAATCCATTAGAAATTTCACACCTTGGTTATTCAAGATTCAGAGTTATAGAAACAGATGTCTATTACGTGCAACAACCATTTATTTATAATAGAACACAATTTTAAATAAAGGTTACTGTCCTCATAACAAGAACATAACTTTCACTTGGACTGTATGTGAGGATTTGATTATACTTCTTTTGATGTAATGTTTAAGTTTAGTTTGTTTTGTTTATGAATTTCGAGCAAAGCTACACGTCTCTAATTTAGCAGTGTAAGATTAGAGGGAAGACAGCTAGTCATCACCACCAACTTTTGGGCTACTCTTGTACTAACGAATACCAGGATTGACCGTTACTTATAACGCCCCCATGGCTGAAAGGGCAAGCATGTTTGACGCGACGGGGATGCGAACCCGCGACCCTCAGATTACGAGTCGCACGCCTTAACACGCTTGATCATTGCGGGCCAAAATAAAAATTTCCAAGTTATTTTGACTTCAGGAATTAGGAGGAATCGTCAACTGCTGAATCTAAACAAATATTAAAACTTTTAGAGAAGTGGTTCTCAACCCTATTAGGACTAATGTCTAATTTTTGTCACTAAGCAACTTATCAAAACTTTTAGGGCAATAGTTCTCAACTTTTTCAGGACTAATGTCTAATTACTGAAACAACCAATTGGTCAAATTCTTTATGGCAGCTATTCCTATCTTTTATTTTTCGGCAACCCTGATTTCCGAAATATAAAAGTCTCACCATCCTCATAATCACAACTATACAATTATCAAGAGGCATATATCATAAGTTATCATCAGTCAATCTATTATTTTCGCTTACCTTTGATACTAATATATATATTCAGATTTGGAGCAGGTCAATAAAATGTATCATCCTGTTAATCATCCTTACATGGTTAGTAATTAAAACTTTTATAGCATCCAAATAGGAGTCATTTCAGAGGGGAATTGTCAGTAAATCAAGGTGAAAGGGTGCCACTCAATGGAAGGTATCATTTGAATGTGGATGTTCACGTGACTTATTATACCCTAGCTTCACGGAGCGGTGTCAAATGCCAGATAATTCCAAAATGTGCTGTCGGAGGTCACATAGTTTCAAAATTTGCAACTAGAAAGTTGGTAATTCAAACCGTATTACTAGTAGGCGGAGAGTTCCAACTGTGTTACTAAGGGATGGGCGGTTATGCAGACAGATGTTTTATTATTTGGTTAACAAGCAAACCACCAGGGTGTGTTTTTAAACCTGTCTGAATATGACAAAATCTATTACTTCATACTCTACAGTTTGTAACATAATATTAATCTTGAGTTATCGTTATATGCAACCTTTTGCTTAGTAGTTCATTTCATTGGCCACTTACTTAACATTAAGTAAACGTCTGAATACGTAAAAATAATATTTTTGTATTATATTTCGTCTATTTGTTTACAGTATCTTACAAAACTGTTTAGCTCCCTACCAAAAGTATCATATTTTGGAGAAATACAAATAACGTAAAGTATTCTTAATGGACTTATTTTAATTCAAAACTGTAATGACCAAACTTAGCACTGTTACGTGTGACAAAAGTTTGGATGTCAGCAAATCCTGTAAAAAAAATATATAAATTGAAATCTGTTGATTGCACGACTATCCCGCATTCTAAATCAGTACTTGGTGGAAGCATCTTTTGCAGCAATTACTGCTGTGAGTCTTTCTGGATAGATATTTACCAATTTTTGTAATGTTTTCAAATTGTTTTCAGCAAAATTGCTCTAATTTTGACAAGTTCATTAGGAGCCATTGATGAAGAACAATCTTCAAGCCTCACCATAAATATTCTATTAGATTACAGTTGGGACTTTTACAAAGCTTCTCTAGGAAATTCACTTTCTTCTTTTGAAAAGCCTTGCACTTCGGATCATTGTCCTACTAAAATGTGAATTTTCGATCCAGTTTTAGATTCTTGGCTGTCTCACATAGGTTTTCTTCTAGGTTTCATTTGTTTTGAATTTTCGCACAAAGCTACTCGAGGGCTATCTGCGTTAGTCGTCCCTACTTTAGCAGTGTAAGATTAGATGGAAGGCAGCTAGTCATCACCACCCACCGCCAACTCTTGGGCTACTCTTTTACCAACGAATAGTGGGATTGACTGACACATTATAACGCCCCCACGGCTGAAAGGGCGAGCATGTTTGGTGCGACTGTTTCTTCTAGGATTCACCTGTATTTTCAACCATCCATCTTCCCCTCAATTATGACAACCTTCCCAGTCTCTGCTGATAAGAATCCCCATAATATGATGCTGTCACCATCATGATTGACAGTCGGAATAGTATTGACTGGGTGATGTGCTGTGTTGGGTTTACCCCATAAGTAACGTTTTGAATTTAGGTAAAAAAAAATCAATTTTTGTCTTGTCTAACCACAAAATCTTCTGCCACGTATCCACAATATCATTTATATGCTTCGTTACAAACCCCATACTAGGTTTAAGATCATTCTTTTTCAGCAATAGTTTCTGTATATCGAAACCTGGTGTTTAAGTTTTATAATCCTTCCGATTTACCATTGAGCTGTCGAGAACTATTTTTTAATAACAGAAAAACGAAACAAAAGACTCATTAATACATAAATAATTAATGTTATACTGAATATACCGTAAACTAGAATACGTTATGATGAGAAATTAAATAAAACTATAAAATACACAGTCTGAATGAAAGTATCATAGATCGTTATTAGAAGAGCGTAATTTGTAAAAAACTTAATATACATTACGAAATGGTTTGGTATAGTTCGTTTTTAATTTTGCGCAAAGGTATACGAGGGCCCTCTGCACTTTTTGTCCATAATTTAGCAGTGGAAGACAAGAGAGAAAGCTAGTCATCATCACCAACCGCCAACTCTTGGACGATTTTTACTAACGAATAATAGGATTGATCGTGAAATTATAACGTTCACACAGCTTGAAGGGGGGGGGCATAGATCAAATTCGCGTGTTACAGATTGGGAGTGAAGCGCTCTAATCACCTAAAAGTCATAACCAATGAGTTGTGACACGTCATGATTATTTAAATAAATGTTTTTGATATTTATTGATTCCAGACTTACGATTCCTTTAGCATTTCTATGAATAACTGACCTCACAAGAATCTAGTCCACCTTCTGATAGTCCTGCACAGATAAAAATATCTGGTATATGTTCTATGTACCCAGCTTTTCTGTACATATCCATACACTCCCTGTTTGTTATCACAGTGACGTCCACGTTTTGAATAATGTCTGGCAGAGGACCGTCTAAATAGAAAAAAGAAATAATTAATTATAAAGTAAAAATTAACTATTCGCTTAATTCCTTTTTATACAATTAAATATCTGGGATGTTGTCTAACAGGCTTATTTCAGTTTGATAGAAGTGGCCTTACAGTTTTACAGCTCGTGACTCTTTGCTTCAATATACAATATGTCACTCACGATCAGTTAGAGATGTCTAGTAGTGATACTCCATGTTTAAATTCGAAGTTTAGATAAGAAAGAGATGTTACCATAGCATCTTTAACATCTCGGATGATCTAGTGGGATGCGATGCGAACATCAAGAGTATTCCGTATATTTTTGATGTGGACATAAGTTCAGCAATCATACAAGTCTCTTCACACATTCTGTCGCTCTCCTCTTCTTCAAGGGGTGTGTCAACCAGAAGTAAGGGGTCATTATACATTAGTCTGAGATCAGGACCAACTGTTAATCGACAGTGGGGTGTGGCCCATATAACAATATAGTTTCACAGGATGTAGAGGTTAGTATACTCACCATTGCTTATTTTCGCCCTACTGCTTTGTGCACCATGCTCTTATACGGGTTTGATTTACTTCTAGATTTGTTACGTGTGAATTTGCGACTTTTGCAAAAACTGTAAAAATAAAAAGAGATAAAACAATGCTGCTGTACTGGACATACTACTTACGTTATCGTAGACGAGCTGTTTTATGTTTTTGCTATGTGAGGAATGTACTTCATTGGACTTTTGGTACGTATGTTAACATTGAAAAATTTGTTCTGAACCACTTCTACATTAAAACAACATACATTTGTTTGTTGCGGCTGTGGACACTTTATTCATTTTCGGGGCTTACATCCTATGATTCAGAAAGTCAAAACAGATAGGGTGTGGTCATATAATAGTCGGCCTTTCTCATGCGTCTAAACGATTGTATCATTCGTTTTACATCTGTTCCGTATTCTGCTAATTATATTTGTATCCAGTGGTAAACAGTCTGCCGTTATTGGCCAGTCTCTGTTCGTCCTTGGCTCGTGAGTAAAAATATCTAAATTTTGCGACTCGTGCAAACGTTGTTGCAATTTAAATTTTGTAATTCACAACAAAATGCCAATTGTGGTAAGATTGGGTAAAACTTTTATATCTATTGTAAACTAAATAAATAGTTAGTTCCTTTTAAGTTTACTTTATTGACCACTAGATGCGTAACAATGAACTTCGGAAGATGATTGATTTGTGTTTTCTTATAGCAAAACCACGTGAGGCTATCTGCTGAGCCCAGCGAGGAGAATCGAACCGCTGCTGGTAGCGTTGTAAATCCGTAGACATACTGCTGTACTAGCGGGGGGACAAATGATTGATATTATGGTATTGTTTTTGATATTTATAATATTACAAATGATTATCCTTTATTTTTGAAATATTGAATTGTCGCGTTATATATATATCAAAACTCGTTCAGTATCAGACGTATCCTTAAATATACATTACGAAACAAGAAAGATATGTTTTAATACTTCATTACGTATATAAAACTATAAACTATGGTAATCTGTGGGAAGTTTGAAAAGAAGTACTTTATTCTTATGGTAGTACAAAATTTCAAACTTATATATAGTTAATATCAGACTTTTCTATGGCTAAACAACGATTGTATAGAATGTCCCATATTTGTCTCCACATTGCAATGTTAATGAGGTAGGAAGTTGCATATTTCAAAAGTGTTTCCATGTCAGTGAATAAGTATTATGTATGTATAAGAATAGTTTACACAGCTATGTTATACACTTACGAAAACTTTTATAAAGATGTACCGATACTGCTAAAAGAGAAATCTAATTAATGGCTTTCTACAACCTTCCATGGAGTCAGTAAGAAACGCTGGGCTTGCATATTCTTTACCTTCATAGAAGCTTGTAAAACTTGTGTCAGTATTTGAAGTTTAATTCGTTAGAAAATGATAAAGATATTCTTTGCAACTTGAACTTAATCGAATGAACCTAAACTGATTAAACTATGCACTTAATTTAAAATCATTTTCAGAGTTTATTGGTAATTGCTATTGTTTACTCACCTTCATAAAGCCTACCCCAGCCAGTAATTGTGGCGTTTTGGCCAACATAGGTATTGTTTCCTGAAGGAATACAAATAGGCAGTATGTTTCTCTGGAATTTTACAGGTTCGTAAAACCTCAGCAAGGCGAGATCGTACTCAAATGTGGCCCTGTCAAATTTGGGATAAGAAGCGACCAGCTGTACTCGTCGTTCTACGTGGGTGAGTGGTTCGTTTTCACTGTGTATGTTATATTCACCAAGTCGGAGGAGGAGTTGAGATGAAGGTACGCTGAGAATATAAAGAATGAATATTTGATTATATTTATCTATATATATATATGTAACGGTATTTCATCAACTCGTGTATACTTCTTCCATCACTCTAGCATATGTGGGATAATGTACAGCTTTAAAGGTGCGATAAAGAACGAACTGCTATAATCGAAATTCAGGTCAGTGTTGTAAACATTTGTTTGATTGATTTTGCACGAAGTTACATGATGATTATCTACACTAATCGTCCTAATTTTGATCTGACAGGCTAGAGGGAAGGAAGCTGCTTAACACCACCCACCGTCAACTCTTGGGCCACTCTTTTACCAAAGAATAGTGGAGTTGATAGTAACATTATAATATCCCTACGGCTTAAAAGTAAAGAGAAATGTATTTTTGTGTTTTTATACGATGTAAACCTCTGTTCTACAGTTTGGTACACTAGCCCCTAACCAGGTCACAAAACAAAAGAAAGTGTTAACACCTCTTAGATCTGTGTCATAAAAACTTCTAATCTTGAAATAATCAGAATTAAGATTTAAAGCCCCTGATGACAAGAAAACCTCCTTGAAATAAAAATGTGTCTCAGGACGGCTTTGTCAACCTAGAGATGACTTAAAAATATTAAAACGTTGTTCTCTGCTTTATTAATATAAAAGTATTAATACCCATACCAGCCGTCCTAAGATATATAATATTTAAAGCCATTAACTCAATATAATTAATATAATAAAGATAATTACGTTTGCTTAAATACATTATTTAAGTAAACATTACATTATATACCAAACACACTGTTTTTTTTACTTCCACGTAAGTACTCAAACAGAGAACAGTCAGTTTTACCTCAACTGTTCGATAAGAAACATCTGTATATTTTTAGCTATGTGTATGTGTGAATTGATGAAGAGGCAGAAACAATGTGAAACAGAGTGATAGAAATGTGTCAAAAAGATCTATATATATATGATTATATCTCTGCACCCTACCTGCTAGATTAGAGCTATATTACAGCACAATTGCTACAAGTTTCTGGTCTAATTTGTACTTTAAGAAGCTTCTGGAAAATGACTAGAAAGTAATCCTTAGCTGTAAAACCGTATTGCTGTTATTCATGTCGGCAACAGTGTTTTATGTGGATCTTGACAAAGTAACCGTAAACATACTTTAAAATTGTTACACTAAATATGCTAAACCTAAATACAATATGAATTTACTACTATACGTAATTTCATCCCAAAGTGCCTCCCTCCCTAGTAGCACAGAGGAATGTCTGTGGAATCACACTGCTAGAAACTAGATTGCAAAAACCCCTTGGCGGGCTGAGCACAAACAGCCCATTGTGTAGCTTTGTGCTTAATTCTAAACAAACAAACAAATCATCCCAAAATAATTTGGTGTCAATAGGTGGAGAAACACAATTAATGCAAAATTTACTAGAATGTGTAATTAAAATTTTGTCTTACCTAGCATTCAATGAATAAAACGAAATGATAAGCAAATTTTACAGTAAACTGTTTTATACCAGCGGATCCTTCTTGATCTGTGTATAACAGTAAGGAAAGTTTTATATTTAACAATAAAATGACTAATTATTTACACTTTTTTAACAATATGGAACTGACACAAAGCTACCCAAAGTTACATAACCGATAAACTAGAGAGAACGCAATTAATCAACAACACCGCCTGTGAGATATTAAGCTACTTTAATCGAATGTGATTATTACTCTTATCACGCACCCATGATTCCAAGATGCAAAGCGCGATTTTAAAGGGGATAGGGGAAGCTGCGGAAAAGCAGCTCAGTTTATATTTGTTCAGTGTGTTCATAAAAATGCGTTTCTTTTACACAAACATATATCGAAACCTCAACAAATAAAACGTGATTCATTAGGAATAATATAACAAGTGCAAACAATTTTGTATAAACTTAAATAAGTTTGTTTGTTTGTTTCAGTATTTCGCGCAAAGCTACACGAGGGCTATCTGAGCTAGCCATCTCTAATTTAGAAGTGTAAGACCAGAAAGAAAGCAGTTAGTCATCACTACCCACCGCCAACTTTTGGGCTACTCTTTTACGAACAAATAGTGAAATTGACTGTCACATTAAAGCGCCCTCACGGCTGAAAGGGCAAGCACGTTTGATGCGACGGGGAATCGAACCCGTGACCCTAAGATTAAACGTCAAGCGTCTTACCCACCTTACGGAAAAAGTAACCTGGAACTGGATAAACGTCGGAACCTTCCTGTTGACATACATTATCTGTCTTTATAGAACATTTATAATAAAATAATAGAACAATATTTTAAGTATTTTGAGCTTATGTTCTCTTTGGCGGATGACACTCAGCATTTGAGCAGGATCTCGAAAGACTAATAGCGCTAAAAACCGGGTTTCAGTACCCCTGGTGGGCACAATACGTATAGCCCATCGTGTATCTTCATGCTTAACAGCACACATGTAAATAGAAGATCAAAGTGTATATCTTTCTGTAAATTCAGTGAGTTTTGATAAAGGCTTAATAAAAATTATATATATATGAGGTCTGTTCAAAAAATACGCGGACTGTTTGAATTGCGCGGCTCAAGTTGGTTCCAGGGGAATCCGCTTGGTGTCGCTAGGTTCGCACAGATCAGCTGATTACGACGCCATTTCCCGATTGCAGATATCTTCATTTGTGTATTAGCTACGCGGTTTTGAGTGAAGTGCGATTTTTTCGTTTGGCGGATTTCAGAATGAATGACCTGAAGGAGAAACGACTTGCTGTGAAATTTTGTGTTAAACTTAGAAAATCTGCGACTGAAACTTTTGCTATGCTTAACACGGCTTACGGTGATGTTGCTATGAAGCGTACGGCATGTTTCAAGTGCCATGAACGTTTTAAGGATGGTCGACAGTCCATTAAAGATGATGAGCGTCCTGGACGTCCTTCCACGTCAACCGACGACCCACACGTCGACAAAATCAACACCCTGGTGCGGGCAAATCGACGTATGACTGTCAGGGAGCTTGCTGAAGAGTGTGGGATATCAGTTGGATCTTGTTACGAGATTTTGACCGAAAAATTGAAGATGCACCGCGTTGCTGCGAAATTTGTGCCTCTGAACTCGTGAGGTTTTGGCCAAACACTTGATCACTGTTCTTCCCCACCCCCCTACTCACCTGACCTTGCTCATTGCGATTTTTTCTTGTTCCACAAACTCAAAAGACCCTTGAAAGGAAGAAAATTTGAGACGATTCCCTAGATTAAGGCAAATGGGGCGAAGGAGCTGGAGGACATTACAAAAGAAGCGTACCAGGACTGTTTCAACAAGTGGAAACATCGTTGGGATAAGTGTGTGCGTTGGGGTGGAGAGTACTTTGAAGGGGTCCCAGACCTGTAACTTCTAAATAAAGTACATTTTGTTTTATGACGTCAGTCCGCGTACTTTTGAACAGCCCTCGTATATACACACACATTATCAATTCGCAAACGTGTTTCCCGCATCCTGTTCTTTGAATAAACATAAAGATAAAACAGCTGACAATAACTCGAGAAACTTTGTATAGTTCTTTATGCGGTACTTTAAAAAAATAAAGAAGTGTAGTATTTGAATTTTCAGTCCTAGCATTTGGTGCAGTGGGAGTTGAGTCGATTCTAGAACTTACCTATGCACACAGTGAGCTGCAGTGATTGCCCAGAATTCGTTAAGTAAGGCTGCTCCACATTTATGAAGGAACTTATCTTTCTTCCACTGTCGGAGGGAGATCTATAAAGAGAAATCAACCAGACCAATAATTATAAAATAACAAAGAAAAAAATTCGTAGTGAAGGTTGTAACGAGCATTAGGTCATTAAAGAAATGGTGTTTTAAAGTGTCATTAAGATGATTCACCAGTAATATTGATGGTAAAAGTTTGTTAACGTCTCTGTGCATGATGTGGCAGATTTTAGTTTCCTAGTAAATATATGAACTCCAGGTAAATTTATTACGAATTACTTTCCATATGAGAATAGACGAAATTTCTATGACTGTGGCCACTGCTTTACGAAATAATCATAATATAGCATTCACCGGTTTCGTAGCTAATCTTATATATGCTATAAACCATACAAATAATTATGAACTTCATTTAACTGAGACAATAGTTCTAAGAAACTAGAGAATCAGTAAAGTGTAATGAAAAAGTAGAAGTGACACCTACACAAGATGACAACGAGGGAACTTATTGAAACGTTGGAAATTCCATACTTATATATATCCAATATTTAATGTTTTTAGGAAAAAATATATTATCTTAAAATTAGAAACATGATATTCAAGGTTTATATAAACAGTTTAAAACTGTTGAAGTTGTTATCCGGCCAAAACCTTTTGTCGTCTTTTTTATACAGAATACCTCATATTTAAAAAACTTATCGTGCTTTATTAATTTATTACGATAGATACAATTTTTATATTTTTTGCACTATGGAATGTATTTACTACGAGCTTTGATAAAATAATGCATTACACATCGTGCACTCATGTATTCCACAATTACATGTGATAGCCTTTAAAAGAAAAGTTTCCAAAACTTGTAAAAGTAGTAGAAATTGAGAGAACATGTTATTACATGTTTAAGAAACTCTGGTTTGTTGGACTTGAAGTAATGTCTTTACTTGACATTTTAGCGATTAATTCTGTGTACGGACAATAAGCTTTACCTGTAATACATGATAACTTACTAGTACGGACAGTAAGCTTTGCCTGTAGCACATGATAACTTATTAGTACGGACAGTAAACTTTGCCTGTAACAAATGATTACTTATTAGTACGGACAATAAGTTTTACCTGTAATACATGATAACTTATTAGTACAGACAATAAGCTTTACCTGTAATATATGATAACTTATTAGTACGGAAAATAAGTTTTACCTGTAATACATGATAACTTATTACATATAGTTTTCGTTATGTTTACACGGCTTATGATTTTTCGTCTTTAGTTTATTTATGCTTCAAACATACAATTATGTCACAAAAATTTTATTATATTCATTTTGAAACTTATAAAGTTGGATAGTTTTCAAGATTGTAACACATACACAACTAAGTATCAGCAACGTTTGTTATACTTACCACCATAGTGTACCATAAAAACAATCAACTTAAGCAACGTTTGTTTTACTTCTACCATCTTAGTTTACCATAAAGACAACGAACTTCAACAACGTTTGTTATACTTACTTAGTTTACCATAAAAACAATCAACTTTAATAACGTTTATTATACTTTTACCATCTGAGTTTACCATAAAAACAAACAACTTCAACAACGTTTGTTATATTTACCATCTCAGTTTACCATAAAGATAACGAACTTCAACAACGTTTGTTATACTTACTATACAACCAAACTTTTGTTATATGGACCACCCCAATATACCACATACAGAAACAAACTTGTGTTATATGAACCACCCCAGTATACCACATACAGAAACAAAATTTTGTTATATGAACTACCCCAGTGTACCACATACAGAAACAAGCTTTTGTTATATGAACCACCCCAGTATACCACATACAGAAACAAACTTTTGTTATATAAACCACCCCAGTATACCACATACAGAAACAAACTTTTGTTATATGAACCACCCCAGTATATCACATAGAGAAACAAACTTGTGTTATATGAACCACCCCAGTATACCACATACAGAAACAAACTTTTGTTATATGAACCACCCCAGTATACCACATACAGAAACAAACTTTTGTTATATGAACCACCCCAGTATACCACATACAGAAACAAACTTTTGTTATATGAACCACCCCAGTGTAACACATACAGAAACAAACTTTTGTTATATGAACCACCCCAGTGTACCACATACAGAAACAAACTTTTGTTATATGAACCACCCCAGTATACCACATACAGAAACAAACTTTTGTTATATGAACCACCCCAGTATACCACATACAGAAACAAACTTGTGTTATATGAACCACCCCAGTATACCACATACAGAAACAAACTTTTGTTATATAAACCACCCCAGTATACCACATACAGAAACAAACTTTTGTTATATGAACCACCCCAGTGTACCACATACAGAAACAAACTTTTGTTATATGAACCACCCCAGTGTATCACATACAGAAACAAACTTTTGTTATATGAACCACCCCAGTATACCACATACAGAAACAAACTTTTGTTATATGAACCACCCCAGTGTACCACATACAGAAACAAACTTTTGTTATATGAACCACCCCAGTATACCACATACAGAAACAAACTTTTGTTATATGAACCACCCCAGTATACCACATACAGAAACAAACTTTTGTTATATAAACCACCCCAGTATACCACATACAGAAACAAACTTTTGTTATATGAACCACCCCAGTATACCACATACAGAAACAAACTTGTGTTATATGAACCACCCCAGTATACCACATACAGAAACAAAATTTTGTTATATGAACTACCCCAGTGTACCACATACAGAAACAAGCTTTTGTTATATGAACCACCCCAGTATACCACATACAGAAACAAACTTTTGTTATATAAACCACCCCAGTATACCACATACAGAAACAAACTTTTGTTATATGAACCACCCCAGTATATCACATACAGAAACAAACTTTTGTTATATGAACTACCCCAGTGTACCACATACAGAAACAAACTTTTGTTATATGAACTACCCCAGTGTACCACATACAGAAACAAACTTTTGTTATATGAACTACCCCAGTGTACCACATACAGAAACAAACTTGTGTTATGCTTACCGTCCATGGCCATTCTCCGAAATCAGATGTCTCTCCACCAACGATTCTCCCGACAGGACCCAAATGAGGCCGACCACACACTAGTATCAAAAGTCCAATTTTCATGTTTTGTTGTATCCAAACAAATTTAATAATCTGTCTTTATTGTTTAAACATTGCACCGAAAAAATGTTTAATATGTGTTGAACTCTAGACAAAACATAAAAATATAAATTTATAATAACTTAATTGACACAGAGTATACAGATAAACGTGTGTTGCACTGAAAGTAAGAAAAGAAACTCACACCAAACCGGTTTTAGCTTAACTTTAATATGTAATAGATTAACATTATTGGAAGATAAAAAATATGTAAAAATCCAAGCGAACAGGAAAATTTTCGGGATGCGTGTAGCTGACTTTATAATAACTAAAACAAAGACTCCAGGAGTTATAGGTTTAAACTGCTCACCTCAGCTGTAAGAATTATAAAAATCACGATCATAAAATCCACAAATATATTTTGTTAACGTCTAAAGTTTCGGCTGCTAGCTTTCCAATGGGTTCTTTACTGTTGAAACGTTGTAGAAAAGAACAGAATAATCTTTATAAATATAACAGCTCTGTCTGTTTTCTGTTGTTTGTCCATATAACTACTTCACAGGGTGTGGATGGATCTTCACCAAAGTTAGTATGGAGGTTTATTAGGTCCATGTGTGAGTAAAAACGAAATGCTCAGTTTGGATGTTGTAATTTTATGGGCGTTTTCTCTAACACTACCTCACCTCATGGGGATCAGTCTTCATCAAATTTAGTGTGGAAGATATTGGGCCCATGACAAGATACATTCAAATTTTCAGTTTTCCATTTTGGTTTTTCGGTTTTTATGGGCGTTTTCTACAGTTACATATAAGTGAAGCAACTTTTCACGTTCAATGATAACCTTTCATTGATCATAAATTGAAATAACTTCCATCCCAGGGGCAGGTACTCCAGCTGGTATAAAATTTAGTTGATGGAACATAATACAATATTAATTATAAATTTTAATTCTTTCACTAAGATGAATAATTTCAGTGAAGATAAGAAAGAGAGCACGAATGATATAGAGGTCTAAGCTGTTCATTGATTCACTGCAAAAAAAAATTGGGATATAATATTGTTTAAAGGGAAAGAGACGTTGCAGGGTAAAAATAATTTTGAGATACAAGTATGAAATATGCTGAGAAATTAGATAGCAATAAAAGTTAAAGCGAAATGTTTATACTTCGTAGCATATAAAAAATACACATTAATACATTTGTCTCACTTTTAGTAAATGTAATCAAAATGAAAACATCAAATCAGGTAACATAAGCTTGCACCAAAATCAATAGGTATAGTGTAATAGGGGATCGGGATGAAGCACATAGAATTACATGAGAAACATATGGAAGTGTCAGACAGTTAAGTTAGATCCTCAAAACGAATTGTATGTTTTATTAATTCTCGTCTATTAGCTCCATACCTATAAATAGACAAACGTATATAGAAATTGCATGGGTCAAATTCTATTATTATTCATAGAGGATTTTTTTCACCTTAATAACCTTTTTTCCTCTGAATTTTGTCTGGATAATTTGTATAATGATTTCTAGTCTGCACTTAAACAACTAAACTTCATCAAATTGAACAATATAGTGAACAATAAAATAGTGTAAAGTTTTAATGAAACATGTTAACACACCTGTTCTGAAATTCGACTCTTCATTAGATGTAGACAAGTCGGTTGATAATGACGGTACAGTTATTGGACTGGGGGTTTCCCTTTCAGGCTCATTACTGGTCCATGTTTGAGTTGTCTGTTCGTCTTTTTGGATTCCGGTTTCAGTAATAAACGGTTCTATTCTAGTTTGTTTGGTAGTTAGCGAGAAACTGAGTTCATCTATCAGAGTCGGTGAAATTGTATTCTTTGTTGTTTCTGTTGTAGAACTAGATGGAGATCCTGCATGGGAAACCAATGTTGGCGCAGTTGTAGATTCGATTATTTTGTGCTGGTTTGTGGACACTTCTTGTATTGTTTCTTTGGTTATATAGCTAGTAAAAACTGTTTTTGTAGATGTCTCTGTTTGAAACAAACTTACAGGAGACACAGTATTAATGCCTGTAGTGTTTTTTGGACGCCACGTTGTAATATGAGAAGAAGAGGACGGTAATGTCGCTGATGAGGTGTGTTCTTTGTTTGTTGTGAGAGATATTTGAGGAAAACTCTCCGAAGCAGTCGTGAATGTATTAGTGATTACGGTGTTTTCTGTTTTGGAATTATTCATAAAGGAGTTTTCTGTCGATTCTTCAAGATTTTCATCGCCATTCGGAACTATTGGTTCGATCTCATTAGTCACAATGGAGAATATACCTGCTACACCGGTGACGCCTGGCGGTAGTTTGCAACAACTCATGTAAATGAACCCATCCTTACAAGATGCGAGATGCGTTCCATTGGCAAGACTGCAATACTGTGCAAACATACATACGCCTTTCTGGCGAGTTTTCAAATCTTTACAGGGAAGATAGTCAATAAGTCGACTGTGAACTAGGAGAAAAACAAACAAACAATAAAAACAAGTGCATTAAATTATTAAAACATATTATGAACAACTGTATCATCAATAAAGGTACTTTAATTTTAGCTTTATAATTGTTTTTATTGCTGTTTAACAACTTATTACTTATCATCAATGAGGATAATCGTAGTATTAGGAATTTTTTAAATGGTTATAAAAACTCTGATCAATGATTATTTGAAGAAAATCAATCGATCACACAATCTTGTGATGGTTTTATTATCTTGAAAGTTTTCCATGTTCTACAGTAATTCCTGTATGTTGAATCCCGAAATGATATACATTTTTCTCCATCGCGTACAGATTTTTCATAAAACGACATATGCATTTTTATACAAGTGAATCATTTTCATTGAAATCGGGTCACACTTTGTTACACTTAAAATGTTGACAACTATTGGATATAGATTTGTCTAGACCAGTCGCGACGTGAGAGTCTTATCCATCGTTCTAGGACACAAGAAAAACACACTGCTAGTATCTAAACGGTTAATAGACCACATGACAGGTCCGGCATGGCCAAGCGTGTTAAGGCGTTCGACTCGTAATCCGAGGGTCGCGGATTCGAATCCCGATCACACCAAACATGCTCGCCCTTTCAGCCGTGGGGGCGTTATAATGTGACGATCAAACCCACTATTCGTTGGTAAAAGAGTAACCTAAGAGTTAGCGGTGGGTGGTGATGACTAGCTGCCTTCCCTCTAGTCTTACACTGCTAAATTAGGGACGGTTAGCGCAGATAGCCCCCGAGTAGCTTTGCGCGAAATTCAAAAACAAAGAAGCCACATGACGTGTCATTTCTAAATTTCATAAGATATTTGAGCATTCCAGAATGTTCTTCAGAGATTTTATGGGTAAAGACTTCGGGCTAAGAACTTAATTTCTCGTGGGATATTATTTTACTGGCATACAAAATAGCGAGAATAAGTTTATATCACACTTTTCACTAAGTGTCGTTGGTTTATTGCAACACTGTCGCTAAATTAATATCAATGCTAGGAGCTGCAGTCTATGAACCAAGTGAGGGCGGTTGTTCATTGATTCCTCGAAAAGAGGTCTGATAGGTGTCCTCTTTCACAATGGTAACATATATGCATCTATTCCTATCGATCATTCGGTTCACTTGAAGTAAACGAAAATCTTGAATGTCTTCTTGATAAGGTCAAATATAAAGAACATGGTTGGCTAATTTGTGGAGACTTAAAAGTTCTTTCAATGTTTTGGGGTCAACAATAGTGTTATACAAAATGTCTATGTTTTATGTTTGAATGGGACAGCAGAGCGCGAAATCAGCACTGGATAAAGAAGTAATGGCTACACAGAGTCAGCTTGATATCAGGACCTATAAATATTCAACATGGAAGTTTAGCTGGCACAAAGAAAGTCCTATTACCTTTACTTAATATAAAACTGGACTTTATCAAGTAGTTGGTAAAAACCTAAGACAAAGAAGGCAACTGTTTCAACTATTTACGTAGGTAATTCCCAGGTCTTTCAGAAACGAAACTTAAAGTAGAGATTTCGAAAGTACTATAAGGAAAGTTGTAAAAGAATCATAGATTGTCTTTAAAGATGTTATTGCCAATTTTTAGGAAACAACAAGGACTTGGATTACGTAAACACTGTCAATAACATTAATAACAAGTTCATGAGCTGGGTTGTAATACGAGTTTGGAAGTTCGTTTCTTACACTCGTGTATTGACTACTTTCCTGAAAATCTCGAAGCCATCAGCGAAGAACAAGGGGAAAGTTTCATCAGGACATCACGAAAAAGAAGAGAAGGTATCAGGAAAGATGGAACTTCGGCATGATGACTGATTATTGCTGGTCATTGAAACGAGATGCTCCAGATGCAATACATAAAAGAAAGACTACAATACATTTGTTTGGAAAATAAAAGAAGTAGATTTTACATAAAAATCAGGATGATTTATTTGACATCAATGTTCTTCCTTTTTCAGTTTGTTTGTACTTTTGTTAACAAACATAATAATAAAAAAATGTTCATTATAGTAAACGAAATAATAATTTAATCTAAGTAAGAGTTTTTAATTCCCGATTTGTAAAATCTCCTTAACTGATAGAAAAAAATGAGTATTATTTTCGAAAACTGCGTAGCTGAATTATGGAAAGTCCACTATCGAAACCAATTCGTCTTAGATGAAGTTTAAATTCAGAGACTTTTGATTACATAAGCCTTTTTAAATTTTCAAATAAAATGCTTATTGATATATTATTCGTAAACTTCCCATTCAACATATTATTCTAAGAATGTTGACTATACGTCTGTGAGCTTCATGCAGAGAATAAATTAGTTTTGGGTATGAGACATATTCTAAGCATATTGCTCTCCCCCCGTCCGTGGCACAACAGTATGTCTACGAACCTACCACGCTAGAAACCGGGTTTCGATACTCGTGGCAAGCAGAACACAGTGAACCCATATTGGAACTTTGTGCTTAACTTCAAACAAACAAACAAAGCCAGAATACTGCACATTTTGTTAATGTATTGTGATAAACTTAAGTTTATACAGTCATCTGATACACTAAATGTACAAGTTATTTATGGAATAATATTTTCCTAATACACGAAATAACACGTAAAGAAACTGTCAAACAGTTATTCGATGTATTTGTCACACTGAAACTATTGCATTAAATAATCATTTTGTGAACGCAATATTGCTACTCTTAGAAATTATTAGCCAAGCTCGAGATTTCTATCCAATCATCTCTAAGTATGAAACGTTAAAAATCTTTACTTGAAAAGTTGCCTTTAACAACAACAAAAGTTAAAACTGACTGATAAGTCAAGACTTGACAAAAATATAAAATCAACTTTACACGGGTTCCAAATTATGGCTTCTTCCTTCTACCAGCAGTATCCTAGTTACATGTCCTACCTATTCCTCCTACCAATAGTTTCCGAGTTACATGTCCTTCCTCTTCCTCCTACCAATAGTTTCCAAGTTACATGTCCTTCCTCTTCCTCCTACCAATAGTTTCCAAGTTACATGTCCTTCCTCTTCCTCCCACCAATAGTTTCCAAGTTACATGTCCTTCCTCTTCCTCCTACCAATAGTTTCCAAGTTACATGTCCTTCCTCTTCCTCCCACCAATAGTTTCCAAGTTACATGTCCCCCTGATTGAAACGTGTCAAAACTTTTCGGAGAATATGGGCTAAGTATATTCGTAGCCTGAAGCAGTACATCACATACACTTTTTCTTAAAAATCGATTTAGACCTCAGATAAATATCCCGTTTGGCACTGTTCCAATGCCAATCCTGCTCACACACAAAGCGGGACCGTCAAATCCTGGCATGCGGAACATAACATTTGGTTATACCGGCCAAGGACTCGGTCGTTCACCTTGACGTGTGCTCTACCTCTTTCCAACTTGATAGTGTAGAAAAAACCATCAATGACGTTTAGTAGGAAGTAATTATTTTATGAGCTCTTCCTGATCGGGATATTATATCGCAACCAGATCTTTCTTAAGCAACTGATATATAATAATAATAATTTTATTGAAACTGTGTTAATGAGAAACTAGTTTGAAGCCTAATCAACTATACATAATAATATTCAACTGCCTTTTTGTTGCTTAGACGGTCGAAATAGTTTAACTTTATCTTGTTTTGCATGTTGAAAAGTGTGTACTTTTCGTTGATTAGTGTTAAGGATAGAATGCATAGAATATTGCCTGCTGCCCCAATTTCTCGTGGTTTTTTCCCTCTTTTGAGCGCGAAAGCTAAGCCTTTCATGCCTTTTCACTTTTCAGAAAATTCATGCACCATTACGCTATAAATTATACAATCCACAAACTGGTATTCTTATTGCTAAGCTTCATATTTTGCTTATGTCTCTCTTAATATTACTGATTTACAGTTGATATTGTACCTTTTACTGACTTACGTTTTGTTTACTGAAATATTGTATGCCTCTCGTAACTCTACTGCACAGTAGTCCTACTTAACTATACTATAACAGTAACTTGTGTGTTGTACATCCTGATGTTTTATTGAATAATTTCATTTTCTTTCTTACACACTTTTTATATGTTCACATTAAACAAGACACACTTAAACGTTACTCATAATACATTCTACTGACTATAAATCACTAAACATATATGTTCATGCATCTTGAGTAACAACTCTTAAAATTTCGTGTTTAACAATATTGTAATAAAACAGCATTTGGTAGAAAAGTATAAATAATTTCTAAACATATCTGGAAACAATATACAGAAATAAACGCATTTTGAGTGCTTTTCAACTGTGTCTATAATTTACTAATTTGTTTGATAATATATTGTTTAATCTGTGGTTTGATATCGGGCACTGAACTTGGTTTTAAACTGCTACTTTACAAAGTGGAGATGCATGTTTAGCTCGCGCGCATTCAGTCACTGCTTCAAACAGTTTTTAGATAAATCTACTCACATGGTCGGAACCAGGATCCTTGAACAACTGTCTCACAGATGAGAGCGGTAACAATGATGGCTGTCTTCATAATATACAGTTTCCACTGTCAGTCTAAAGTTCCTTATCTTTTTCTTTTAGCGATCCCCTAACAGTGTGAAGAGAGTTCGATAACACTTGAAGAATCAAATAGGCATGTCCTGCGAAGAAAACAACTTGCGAACTTGACTAGTAATTTCAGAGCTGTTACCAAAGAAATGCGTCTATCAAGAACAGGACACGGACGAAAGTGGTTCCCCTCTACCGGGTAAAAGATAAATATTCATGTCAGCGCTGCCTAAAGGCTAAAATTCTAGTTTCAACAGCAAAACCGCCGCTTCCCGTATCCTAGCAACTTATAATCTCTAGCTGAACTAACAAAGAGTTGAGCCAGACGATGCACTTAGCGTTACCTATTCGTTTGTTTTATCCTTAAGCGAAAGTGAGGCCACGGTAAAACAAGGTTTATTTTCAAGAAATAAAATTTCAAAAATTTATTTGAGGTTTATTCCTCTCGTACAATAATAGTAAAACCAGTTATTATTATGCAGTATTGGTATTTTTGTGTCTTCTTTAGTCTAAGCGTGTTCTTATTTGTATATTAATGTGGAATGGTCATGCACATTTATTTTGTAAATGCGTTTATTATATCCTGAAAAAGGCCTGAAATTATGAAATAAATTAAATACACTGCCACCTGTTGTTTGAATTTCTTATTTCTATCTATCATACTATTTTTTTCCACTTGAACCCAACGTGGTCTAGCGGATAGCAAGCCGGCGTATTGACCTGAAGTAGTCTCATTACCGCAAAATAAATAAAATTTTTCCACACTTTGCAGGAAGGGGGGGTGTTTTATAAGAGTGACACAAAGGACTAGCCCAAGCGAGGTAGCAATGAATACTGTTGACTAGCTTTCTTTCCTCTAGTCTACCAGTTCAAAATTAAGGACTGCCAGTGCAGATACCTTTTTTTTAAAGCTCTGCGCATATAAAGAAATTCTGTTACAGAAGGATTTGTGTACTAAATAGCATATTGCTGTAGTTTCAGTTGTTAAAAAGTAATGTACTAGCAAAGGCCATGGGAGCAAGTCTTATAGCTAACTTAGTAAAGGTTTTGCCTAGAGGACATCCAATGGCAAGGAAATATATCGTGAGGTAGAATTACCAAAATACAGCCAAAAGTTAAAAATAATTTTTAGTGGTACGTATTGTTAGTGGTTCAACTGTTATTCACGGTGAATAGTGAATTATTTTGGCTCAAACTTCCCTATGGTGTTGAATACAGAGAAAGTTATGTTTAAATAACTTGTTACGTTCTCTATTTTGTGCACTTAATAGAATACAAGTGGTATTTATCACATTATATATTATGACGAGAAACACATTTGAAGTCAAAATTTATTGCATATATGGCTGGGATTGGTATTAAAAACTGTGATTCAGCGAACACACACAAAAAAAAACATTCGCACGTTTTTTTTTAATTTTGCGCAAAGCTACACCAGAGCTATCTGCGCTAGTCGTCCCTAATTTAACAGTGTAAGACTAGAGATAAGGCAGCAAGTCATCACCACCCACCGCCAACTCTTGGGCTACTCTTTTACCAACCAATAGTGGGATTGACCGTCACATAATGACGCCCCTACGGCTGAAAGGGCGAGAATGTTTAGTGCGACCGGGATTCGAATTTGCGACCATCGGATTACAAGTCGAACGCCTTAACCCACCTGGCCATGCCGGGCCCGCACGTTTTTGAACCCTGCAAATAAACAAATACAACATAACCATAAAAGATACCAATATATATTAAGTAGAGTAATAATGACAAACAAAAGCAAAATCAAAAAAGCTCTACTTATACAAGAACACAAACCAAAATTGAACCAACGAACGAAAAGGAACACCTTTATACCTATATTAATTAATTTTCTTACATCTAACTTCTAACGCTCTTTACAATCTCATACCCGTTCACACTCTCGTTCCCAAGACATGTGCTCAGTAACGTTCAGTTTCGAAATATCCTTGCCAACCTGAAAATAAACTTAGGAGTTTCAAAAGTTGTTCTGTACTTTATTTTAACGAAAGTTTTTTCATGCCCATAATAGCCGTCTTTGTAATGCAATGTTGTGCAAGGTTGCACAATTGAAGAGAGGCTGACATGAGTTTATCTTCGTTCCTTCGTCATTTTGTTTGCAGAGATTTCCTTATCAGCTGGACTGTTCTCATTATAACAAAGCAACATTTTCTGTATTTGGCCTCCAACTAACTCTTTGAGTTAAAGATTGTTTGTTTGTCCTTAAGCATAGAGCTACACAATGGGATATCTATGCTCTGCCCAAACGAGTATCAAAACCCGGTTTCAAGGATTTAAGTTCGTAGACATACTGCTATGCCACTGAGAGTGGCACTATATCAAACAACAATGCTCACCTGCTAAGTGCTGTTGGAGTTTTAGATAACTCCACCCGTATTATTCGAATTTTCTTTCACTAGTTCATCTATTTTTACTTTGACAAAGGTCTGTCATATCAGATATGGCATCTGACACTTCCACAATAATGTTACAATTTTGAAACTCTTAATCAACTTATACAGATCTTTAATTTATCCATTTTAGATATAGACTGTTCCCTATCGAGCAAAGTTTACAGGGTCATAGAGGAAAATTTGTGACATGCAGATTAGGTGATCAGGTACCATCATACTGAATTCGAGTAAACTGAAAAAGGATACCTATCATTTATCGTTGTCATGTTTTGCCACCAGAAGTAACTCTTCCAATATTATCGGCAAATTTTATTATTTTAGTATAACACAAAGTTACACATTGGGCTATCTGTGCTCTGCTCACCACGGCTATCGAAACCAGATTTTTATAAACGTCATAAATCCGCAGATATACCGCTAAGAAACTGGAGCGCGAGGATTTCTTAAGGTCTCTACACTAGCTCATCAAAGTCATAATTTCTAGATGCATCTTGCAGTCAGTGCCACGTCCCTCCAATTTAAACAGAAAACACCAGATGGCCTAATGAGTGAGCTTGTACATGCATAATACATGGGAAATAAACTTTGCTTGCCCAAACCTATTTTGTCGCATTTGGTCCCAGACATCACTTTTTACCTAGGTGTCAAGAGCTGAAGAAGACCTGAATATTGCACGTGCTGACCAAGTATTTACTGAGAATTCATAAATATTTACATCATTCCTCATCTAGGAAAGAGAATATCTTTGTATTCACGAATGCTCCTTTTAGTTCTATTAGCGTAAAAAATAGTGCATCGTCTACAGTGATGATTGTGTATGTTTGGTTAAGACACGTTGTGATATCTTGTACCCTTTCAAGGCAGTATTTAACGAGATATTGTCTTGAGGAGATTCAACCCATGTTTTTCCAATTCAACATATGATTAAAGATTGACAGGAAGACTTGGAGTTCTGCTTTTGTCTTATGATATTGAAAGTCATATCAATTGTTTGTGCCCTCTGACATTTTCACCAACTGTATTTATGAGCCATGTTTTTTTTAACAGGGTCACCAAACCTATGATTTCTTTATTGGTTCTGTTGCAACAAGAGTGTGTATTAATTGCATCTGGGACATTATGAGTCTCATGCTTAGTCGACTGGATATTTTGCAAGAAGTTCATTGGTGTGAGGAGGATCTCTTTGCCAAGAAATAAGGTGAGTTATATTGAAGTACTTCTGAGCTATTTATCGATAGAGACGTGAGCAAAGTGATTCTTAACCAGGTTTACAGTACAACTCTTTCTCGGTCAATAGCTTTAAGTATACGTTTCAAATAGTGCTATGTCAAACTTTAGAAGTTTTCTATAACTTATGAATTGACCAGTCTTATATAAAAACGTAATAAGGTTTTCTGAACGAATGGTTTAGTACAACATGCTAGCCACTGTTACATGTTTAGATTTTAAATGTTAACTAAGTTCTACAGTGAACGTAATACTTAGAGATTTTTGCTTATTCTTATCGTTAGATAAAACATTATAAGTATCCTTATAAGCATTTACAGACTGTATGGCACAGACTTTACCGTATATTTCTATCCTTTTAACTTCACTCGGTAAGTCAATGCCACATGTAAAAATAATTTTGCTTTGTCTTGAATGATGACATTATCAATATGTCGTGTTTATCATTTACACAACTTGTTTCTGTTCATGAAGAACAGCATGTTTCTGTATTTCAAAGGTAATGAACAGTGCAACTCTTTGTTAGATGCTAGTCACACAGGGATGTCAAGGGTACAAGAACTGTGCAACTCTCTTTTGTGTGTTAGTCACACAGAACTACAATTTCATTAAAGCTTTTTGCTGTTATGTAGTGTAAAAAATTTATAATTATGTGAGATGTTGAATTGGATGTTCCTTATCAAAATTGCTTTTCTAATTTGCTTAGTTTTGAGAAAACGATGCTTGGTCGTTATTATGCATGACTAAACATGTTAAGAATCAAGAAAATGTTAGGACATTCACTCAAATCACTTTACTGTTATGACGTTCTGAGGTTCTTTTACTGCTGATAGGGTTCTTCTTTAAAAATGTAAATATGAATTATGAAATAATAGCTTATTCATATAATTCATTTCTCATGTACTATCTAAAGAATTTGTTTTAACAAAATCAACACGGATCATTATGTATAAGTTATATATTTTTTCTGACTTATATCAGTACTCTTCTAAACATGTATTACGATTTTTTTACTGAATTAAAACGCTTTGTACTAAAGATATTAGACGGAAGATCAGTAAACTAATCACAAAATGTTGCGTAATAAGCATTGAATAACAAAATGTTTGCTCCTGGAGAAAACTTAAGTGATTAAAGGTAAGTTGATGTTGTTTTCAAATCTGTAGGAAGAATCTCTCCCTTAACCTCTTGGTTTTGAATTATTTTAGTATCTCAATGTTTTATCAGCACTATGTGAAATACTATGTAACCGACTCAGTACAGTAAATTTATGTTGTGAAATCAAGTTAACTTGGACGATTTAATGTGTAAAAAACACATATATTTAATAACTTCAAACAGTAACTGTATTGCATTGCTGCAAAATTCCAAATATGTTGTTCACATATGCTATACGCTCTCAATATAATTGCAATGAATTGCACCACTTTTGGTTCATTCCCACGTTCATCTGCCCTACTAGGAAATCACGAAACCTCACGTGCTCAGTTTGATAGAGCATTCGATAAGTCCTTTTATTGAGCTTAAAAGGGATTGGGTCAAATGTTTTTCACTCAGTTGGTCACTTCACCTCGCTCCGCGCAAAGTCAAATCAAAGCTCGATTTTCTTCCTCTCAAGTAACCAAATTCTGCAAAACTTTCGTTTTCAAAATCTTTTAAATCTTAATTTTGTAGACATAAATTGTTTTATATTTTTAAGAAAATAGTCCGAAAGTGCAAAAGTTATTCAAATAACTTATGCTACATGAGTAGGAAATATATTATAGTTTCACGAAGGAAAAGTATCACACACACAAGGTAAAGGTAACTTAATAACACTATTTTGGGTGTAAAACTAGTGATCAAAAAATAAACTGGGGTCCACACGTGTGTTGAGCAGTTTTCACATCTGGCTTGACACAGTGGCTGAATAAGAAGAGAGCAGTTCCAATGACATGGCATGAGCTCAAAGATCATCTGACTTACTTTTATTCTTCATGACTAATGTTTTTGGATATTTAGGCAAAACTAAACAACTTAAATATCCAGGTATTGCTTCTTCAATTAAACCAGTTTTCCTGTGCCACATCCGCCAGGAAATTAGGAAACAGAAGAGTTATCCTGCGAAGACGACAATCATCATCTTCATCCTTACTTCTAGAAATTCTATTCCTGAGACACCTCAACATAAACTGCCACATCTGATCACACAAAAAGAGCTAAATGATCTAATTCATGACTTGTCTCTATCAAAGCAGCATGAGGAACGTCTTGTCTCTCATTTGCGCGAGTGGAAGGTATTAGCTGCAAGAACAGGAGTTTCAGATTACTGAAGTCACCATCAAGTCTTGCGTCTCACTACAGCACGTAACATACTTTGTGTTTCTTTACAAATGTTGTTACACTAATGGAAGAATTAAGCACTGAACACCATCCTCAACAATGGAGACTTAAGTTTTCACAATTGGAACACTAATTCATCGATTTTTGTTGTTCATGCTGTGAACATTAAATAAACTTATCAAAGGATGGAGATTATACATTTTTAATGTAATTTTCAATGAACAAATAAACTTAAAGAAAAAGGTGTTATTTTCTCGATATATAAGAATATTTTGAATAAATTTATCATAACTCAAAAACTAGAGATGGATAGTAATTTTCAACATTATTTTTAAAATAAACACTTTCTGGTTACTTAGAAACAGTTGCAGTTTTTCTAGTAGCAGAGAAAGTTGTTTTTGTTGCCCAGCGAAGTTTGATAAGACATAAAGTTATCATTCTCTACCATTTGTATATACGATAGCTTTTATTATACTTGTAACGTAATTATAAGTTTCTGGTGGGGTAACCACTGGATACATGTTTATTCAACCAAACACTAGAAAATGTTAAGTATTTTCACTCAAGTGAAAAGAAGTTGTGAAGTGTTGTGTGAAAAAACAAAGCACTCTATGGTTGGTTGAATCATTCAATCAATTACTTTCTGTTAGTGCAAAAGTTTACGGTTTTGTTAAATATTACCATAAGCTTCTGCTAAAATTCAAACCTCAGGATAGTAACCAGATCATAAATAAGAAATTATTTACTGATATTAAACCTTGCTGCTTTCAGTTAGTTTTAAATGTTTTGCTACTTGGAGTTTTGACATGAAGCCTACATTAACGAGAAATACGTTTTCCTCTGAGGAGTCTTTTGGTGGCTCAGCACTGCGCTTGGGAACAAATTCAAAGTTCGAGCTCTGCGAAGAGCATAACACAGCTTGTCCATCGTGTATATTTGTGCTTAACGCCAAATAAAATCTTTCAAAAAACGAAAATGACGTATAAATACATTAATATGTTTAGGTATAGATGTGAAGCTTATTTTTGGTGTGTATATATATATTATAACCATAAATGTTAAGCCATGAACAAAACACATTAAAATTAAACAAAATACACTACATTTTTTTGCAGGCAGTGATGGGTGATATAGATGTAGGACTTTGTGGGCTTGAGCACCCGCATATTGATCTCCTAATTTCTAATCTTCTTATGTGAGACTATCGAATTGGATGTTAAGACTGATAGACAATGTATCCCCACCGCAATGTAGGTCCTATTTCCCGGTAACCTCCAAAACCTAGGATACATTTTATAATCTCACTTTGTAACTTGTACACCAGCATATTTAAAAAAAAAAATGCAGTGTATTTTATTTAATTTTAATGTGTTTTGTTTATGGCTTAACAAGTTAAAATAAAAATAAGAAATAAATAAACATGAAAAGAAAAAATAAATAAAAATATAATAAAATTATGAAAATACAAATACAATAAAAAATAAGGTACCACCATTTGGGGGGTAAGTAGGATGGTTGAATGTCGTGTTAATTAGTACCTCTACTATATTAGTTAGTTAGTCATCACCATAAGATTCCATCTAGGAACATAGGGCCGCAATCGCTTGCGGATTCTTCAACAAGTATTTAAGTGAGTAGGTTGTCAGCCCACTGCACCGCGCCGTCTCTAATTTAGCAGTGTAAGACTAGAGGGAAGGCAGCTAGTCATCACCACCCACCGCCAACTCTTGGGCTACTCTTGTACCAATGAATAGTGGGATTGAATGTCACATTATAACGCCCCCACGGCTGGGAGGGCGAGCATGTTTGTCGCGACGCGGGCGCGAACCCGCGACCCTCGGATTACGAGTCGCACGCCTTACGCGCTTGGCCATGCCAGGCCCCCTCTACTATATGGGAGGCAGGAATGCTAGCTTCAAGAGGTAACTTTTATCTTACTTACCCCCTTATTTTCCTTATTTTATATTTTTTATTTTAATTTTTTAGCTATTTTTTATTTATTTCTTTTTCATCTTTCTATGTTTATTTTTTTCTTATTCTTATTTGAACTTGGAAGAGCAGTTGCCTTGCTGCAACTGTCTACAGGCAGTGAAGGGTGATATAGATGTGGGACGTTGTGGGCTTGAGCACCCACATCTCGCTTTTTTCAATGTGTAATCTTCTTATGTGAGACTATCGAATTGGAGGTTAAGACTGGTAGACAGTATATCCCCACCACAGTGTAGGTCCTACTTCAGCAGTCACCTCCAAAATCTAGGATAGGATACATTTTATAACCCAAAGTTGTAGCTTGTATCCTAGGATCTTTTTTTTAAAAAATGCAGCGTATTTTGTTTAATTTTAATGTGCTTTGTTTATGGCTTAAAATTTTATGGTTATGATATAATTAATCAGTTGTTGGGATTTGCTGTTTTTAACACAATCTTTCCTTGTGATTTTGTTGACTTATTTAACTTGATTTAAATGTAATTATTTAATTTCATCATATATACATAGTTATGTATAGGTATGTCTCAGACAGATTCTCAGATCTGGACTTACTAATAGCTTTAGAATGCTAAAATTCAAGGTTAGTTTTTTTTTACATATATATATGGTAATTTTGTGCAGTAAATTAAGTGAAGACATATAGTTAATAACTAATCATTTGATTGGTTTTGTCATCAAACTGTTCACCATCGTACGGGTCTATGAATGATTTCTCGAGGACAGAATGAGATATTACAGGTAAGTGTAAAAACAGATATTCAGATAGTGCTCTTTAACATTACAATACAACTAGAATTAAGCCCCAAAACTCCCTTGTTTGATATTGAAAAAAACGTGACTTGAATGGTATGTTACTATCAGTGTGTTAGATATTAGTTCCTGTAATTATAGTCTTAATCTGAAAATCAATTTTCAGTTGCAACTCAACTTAATTACCGACGGATGACTTTTACGCATATGTTCTAAACTATTTAAACCACATTTCTTGAAGGTCAATGATTTTGTTGGTTTTAAAGTCTCCAATAGCAGAGAACAATAAATATAATGTAAGTATGATAGTAACTCCTAATTACTTCTGGGGTCACCCATGTTTTTTTTATAGAAATTGAGGATGATTTCATTTCTTTTCATCTTTCAATAGTTTCTTTACATGTGTTGTAACTGGTGAGAACGTTTGTTTCTTAGTTTTAGTCTAAAACTACATAAGCCACTAGAACCACATCCAGAATGACTAAAATATAAAATTACTCAGTGTTTCGAAATATGTGTACTGAGTGAATAGTATATGAAGAAACCAGCAGTTTGAATCTTAAGGTATCTTACGGATCAGGGATTGCATGTGGTACATATATTTGGACTACATATAATCCATTTTTTTTCTTTGGTCAACGTATCAGTATCCATAAAACGGCACTTTTCCATAAGAATAAAGCAATGCTTAGGAAGAAATAGTAGTTTAGTCTGAATTTCATGCAAAGCCATACGAAAGTTGCTTGTGCTAACCTAATTTAGCAGTGAAAGACTAGAGGGAAGGCAGCTAGTTATCACTACTCATTGCCGACTCTTGGGCTACTGTTTTACCGACGAATAGTGGGATTAACCGTTACATTGTCAGAATGTTGATCTAAACACACGTTTTGAACGTCATACACTGCTCGGACTGGTTGTCATATCTATACATGTTTCTCAAATTACTGTTTCATTGTGGAAAAAAAAACGTTTAAAGACGTATTTGATAAAGTTACATAACAGAGTACGTGTTATGCCGCTTACTTAGTAAAAAATAAAGAAATATTTTATATTAAATGTTCATTTATGATATTGTCAGCTTCAAAAATGTCATGATGCTTATATTGCGTAGGATTATAATAAGATAAAAAAAACATCAGACAACAAAACTAATGATGAATTCATTTTCCTTAGCAGTTTATATTCAACAACAGAGCTTTCAGAATTTTCATCATAAAATAGTATCTTCTCCAATGAAAATAAACAATAAATTAGCAGCTTGGCCGCAGTAAATGACTAGTTGATTGGGTAAGTAAGATTCTGTAAAGTTTTTCAATTGCAACTGAAACAAATTCTCTAAGCTTAAGAACCGTGTCTGAAAGAAAACGTTTACCCAAGTGTTGCAGGTAGTGCTACAGTTCCAATGAATGAGGGTAAAATACTCCATTAAAGGGCGAATCAAACGTGAAACAATGGAAGAGTAATTATTTGAACAACCCTTCTTCATAAAGCATGAAACATGATAAGTATATGTAAAAAACTGGGGAGAAATTTATTTACCAACATATATACAGAATGATTTTTTTATATTAGAGTACAGACATAGCAAAAGACCATTATTTGAGATCATAAACACAACAGACTGGTTAACATAATTTCACATCAGTCACACACAAACCAATTTTTAAATACTTTTGATACAGTTAAATTTGTTTGTGACTTTTTCATTGTAAGATTTCTTACTTTAAGGAAGGCCTGATATTAGTCCCAAGTAGTAAAATCGTTTAATAATTTCTGACTCAACAATGTGAAAATTAATTTGATCAGTCTGTTTGTTTTGTTTTGAATTTCTTTTACCAACTCTTTTACCATATATATTTATCATATATATATATATATTTCTTTACCAACGAATAGTGGGATTGACTGAAACGTTATAACGCCCCCACGGCTGAAAGGGTGAGCATGTTTGTTGCGACGGGGATTCAAACCCGCGACTCTCGGATTACGAGTCGTACGCCTTAACCCACATGGCTATGCCGGGCCAATTTGATCAGTGATTTGTGCGATTTCGATGAATATATCAATTATAAGTTTTTCGAAATGAGTTTACACTTCAGCTAGCTGAATTTAAACTACGTGAAAGTAGTTTATGAAAGTAGTTACTATATGGCTTTTATAATGGGGCTTAAACTCATATATCTTGAAGAAATGATTTTTGTTAGCTTATCTAGTTTTGGTTAACACGCAGGAATCTTCATTCAAAATTTTCTGGTAAGTGTTTGCTGAGCTTGTACACTTCAATTGTTAAAGGTTTTGATAATAAATTAGTTGTTTCAAGTTCAAATTGGCTCTGCTTAGCTTTTAAATATAAAAGAAAAAATTGCACAAACATTCACAAAAAATTGCACCTCAACATGATCCATTATGTACTTATGCAATCTGTCTTTTTCAACAGCAATCATACACTAATTTAATACATATATATTGTTTGTAAACACGAATTTTGAGTCCATATTTTAGCTATTTTTGTTCTTTCAAAAAGGTATAAACCAGGAAAAAATAGTTTTATTATCTCGAAATGTTAAAACTTGTTAAACAAGAAACCATGATGGGATTAAATGTTGATTTATCTTTTAAAAAGTCACGAGACGTTTCGTTACCCACTGAATCGTAAGTCGTGGTACACTGCAAAAAAAGAAAAAGAAAAAGTGCAACAAAGATGAAGTCACGAGACGTTTCGTTACTCAGTCAACGAGATAAAATTTATCTTCTCAGTTATAAATAACATAGTATAGTGTAAAAGAAATGTAACAAATATTACGTATATTTTCATAAATTTGTTGTTATTTCTTTTCATTCTTTGTGGCGTAATATTTTCACTGCAAGTAAACGAAAATTTGTCTATCTTAGAAAACAGATAAAAAATTATTCTTTCTTTGAACATTAAAACATGAACTGGTCCGACATGGCCAGGTGGTTAAGGCGCTCACTCCTAATGTGACGATCAATCCTATTATTTGTTGATAAAAGAGCAGCTTAAGAGCTGGTGACATATGACGATTAGCTGCCTTCTCTCTAGTCTTTCACTGCTAAATTAGGGACGGCTAGCGCAGATAGTCCTCATGTAGTTTTGCGCGAAATTGAAAAAGAAACAAACAAACAAAACATTCACTTTTTCATTTCTGTCATTTTTATTAGCATCAGCGCTATTATCAGATATCAAAGAAGAAAAACAGGCCTTTTTCACAACCATTTCAAGTACTAATCCGTACGATACTGAATCACACTAGTCAGGTTACAAATAAAATAAAACTCTTAGAAACTTTACCTGTCATATTTTAATTTTTCATCTTTAAATTCAAAATATTTGTCCAATCTGTTTATAGTGTAATTAATTTTCATAGTATTATTTAATTTCTTGCGTTTCAAAACTTATTACCCTTTTTAGCTGGTGCCCAACTGACGGTTGTTAGATTTGGTTTTGTTTTTTGTTCTATAAAATTTTCAAAACTCTCAAAGAGGAATTTCCTAATCTGAACGATTTCAGAAAGTAGACTTTATTCTTCATCCACTTATGGATCAGTTGTAAGTTTACAGACGCTTAGAGGCGGGGTTAGACTTCCACAGTTAAACCCTTGTGTAGCTTTGCGTTAAAACGAGCAAACGAACCACATTCTTCAGAAGGAAGTTCACCTTGTGAAACACGTAGTTTACTGGGTGTATTGAATTGTATTCGTTATCGTCTACTTTTCTTGCATTACATTTAACTGGGGTGCATTGTGCTAAATCAACAAGTTCTCTATGATGTTATTAACGTTGATGTGATTAACTGTAGTAATTCATTTATTACTGTTTTCAACATCAGCGCACTCTACATTTTATGCAAACTCTCGAAGTTACATTTGTTCCTACATTTATAATATTTTACGTAGTTCTGTATTATGAATGAAATTAAAAACTCTTACCGTTTATCACAGATATTCACACAAAACATTCGAATATTCGGTTAAAGAATTTTTTTTAATATCATTTTTGGAACCCAAATAACTTTTCTATTGGCGAAACATTGTAATATTGTATAAAGTCTCGATTTCTAAGTTCGTTTGTTTTTTTACCTCCCTTTGTCTTTGACTGTGGCATATTCCTACCTGACAGCTTTGATTTCAAAAGTAATTAATGCCGAGGTAATTAAACTACTAAGATATTTAACTTTCATATTTTATCACTAAGAGGGCGCTTTTAATTACAGAAGTTTGGGACTTAGATTAAAAAGAGATTGAATATTACGAAATGAAACGTCGAATGAAAATTTCGATGTGTTTTAACAGAAAACCGTATACCATCAATCGAGAAGTCTTTGAAATTTCTGAGGATTAATATTATTTCTAACACTTGTATATGTAGAGTAAGGCCAACCACTCGTAAACATTGTTTTGTAACCTTAACAACAATTATCATTCTATATCAGAAAATAGTACATTCCACCAAACATCTTATTAATATCATTACTATAATAACAACAAAATATTAAAACTACAACATAAATCTACTTACATTAATTAAAAAAAGAAATTATTAGAATATAATAATGAATATGTAATTTTGTACCATTTCATTGACCAGATATTAGATCCCCGTAATTATCTAATTAAAACAATAATTGAAATTGGAGAAGTAATCTAAAGTAACCAATTGGTTAAAGTAAGTAACCAATAATTCAATTAACTTAGAAAGATGTTTGTGTAAGACTCGTAAATTTATCATATTTTGAAAAATGGTTTTTCATATTTATTTAGATACCCGTTAGAGTTTTAAAACTATGCGTTTAAAAATCATTTAACTTTTAGAAGTATTAGATTATTTGCTTCCGAAAACGATTTCTATGAACTTAAGTAACAGCTATAAAACTGGAATAATTTTTAAATGAAAAATTAAAAAACTAAAATGAAGCATATGTGTACACATTGGTGTGTGTGTTTTCTTACAGGAAAGTCATATCGGTTATTTGCTGTGTCCATCGAGGAAGTCGAAGATTTAGCACTTTTCCAGCGAGGGACATTTACATTCGAACTCGCCAATAAATAATGACAAAACTAATGACATCAGTTGCAAGTAAAACATGGGCCTCGAAAAGTCAATGGGCTCATAACGTTGAAAACTGGGTTTCAATACCCTAAGTGAGCAGAACAAGACAGCCCAGTGTGTAGTTTTGTACTTTATAACAAATAAATAAATACGACATGTATAAAATAAATTAGCACGAAGGAAAAATCATCTAATGGACTGTAAAGATTATTATAAAAATCTTTAAAAATAATTAATACGTTATTTATGTGTTTTTTTTTATTTGCTGTACAAATGAATTTATAGTCTTGTTCAAGAGAACATGTAATTAAATTAATGGAGGAAGAACCTATCGTATATTCTCCAATATCCAATCCTTAAACATAGAGATTCTAGTACTAATTCCTGGCATGTTGGGTTCAGCACATCCAATTCCCCATGAAACTATACCTGCTAGAAACCATCGCCCGTTTTTACTCCGGACTTGGACTGGTCCCCCAGAATCTCCCTACAATAAAAAACAAAACAAAAAACATTAGCCAAACTTTATTATCAAAACATTAAAAAAACAACAAATAAGACTTTTTAAAGACACACTGACTCGTATTTTGACGAATACTACAATCTTTTGACATAATATAAATAATAATAGTAGTTAAAGAGGTGAATCAGTATTCTGTATTTGCTCAGAATAGAACAAAATAAAAATCGATAATTTTTCTCAATGTCTTCGCGCTTTCTAACAACAACAGTAGTCCGACATGGCCAGGTGGTTAAGGCACGCAACTCGTAATCTGATGATCGAAGGTTCGAATCCCCGTCACACCAAGTATGCTCGTCCTTTCAATCGTGGGGGCGTTATAATTTAACGGTCAATCCCACTATTCGTTGGTAAAAGAGTAGCCCAAGAGTTGGCGATGGGTGGTGATGACTAGCTGCCTTCCCTCTAATCTTACACCGCTAAATAAGGGACGGCTAGCGCAGATAGCTTTCGCGTCGCTTTGCGTGAAATTCCAAACAAAACCAACAAAAGTTCTATTACCCAAGACACTTACCGTTTTTCATTCAAAATAAGATTGCGATGTGTATTAATCAGAATGCACGTGGTAAGTACGAGGACAAGTCACGTACTGAACATTCGTAGATCTTACTATGTGTCTAACTTATAATAACTTCATTATAAATTAATGAAAATTGCTTCAGAATGATTATTCAGTTAATTTTTGTCGAATAGTTATAAATTTATCTATCACCTTATGGTATTAAAATCAATGTAAAATGTTCCAAACATTTACAGACTTCGGACTAAAAACGTTTGAAACTAGATATCCTGAATAATATCATTTCTAGTACTAAACCAGGTATTAACTGAAGAATCAAACTTACTGGATGGAGAAAAACAGAGACCTGCACCAATGGGATTTAGTCAAACTGTAACGAGCGCCATCTTCTAATTCGAATCTTAATTACTATATTAGTATCTGAATTAATTTTGATTGTATTGAAATAACTTGCTGTAACAATGATAATTAAAAAGAAAAACAGAAAATACCGACTCGAGTGATATATTAATACGCCACTCGCACGTGACTACCAACTACTGTAACCATTTAACCTCTGTATTGTGCAGTTTCTGAAGTCCAAAATTAACAAAAATTATATAGTTAAAGATCCACCTAAAATAAATCGGAAAACACTTTACTAAATAATCATTGAAGGTGGTCTTTATATTTCGAACTGGATTGACGTTTAAAATTATCAACATTGAAGAAAAAGTGAAAGAATACGCGTTAGTATTATACGTGTCCTGCACTGAATAGCAGTTGTGTTTTTCTTTTCTGTTTCTATTTAACAATGGAAATCATTTGGTGCAGTTTCAGTGATCACCAACATTTTCTTCTGGTTCTAAATAAAGTGGGAAAATGTTGGTTTAGAAATTGAACTTTTTAATCTAAACAATGCCTTATATCTCATCAACCAGTTCAGAGGTCAATAGGGTTCAGTCAAATACAATGACTCAAAACCTGATGTTTTATAAAAAAAATATTTTTATTTTTCAATGTGAAAGAGAAGACAAAAACCGGTGACAATCAACTCTAGAATACACTGTATAAAGCTGTCAGCAAAGCTATTGCTGTTCTACCTACAGCGGGTATAGAAACTCGGTTTCTAGCGGAGTAAGAACGCAGACAAACAGACTACGTAAAATAGTTTTGATCTCCTTCCTATCAATTTTATCACTAATTTACATCCATATTTTCAAAGTACTTGCTTAAGCATCATGAAGAAAATATTATATGAAACGAAAGACGTACATACGTACACACAAAACCATGTAAACTGTCCAAAATATTTGCAAAATATCGTAAAATGTTGGTGTATTTGTATTTATCTAAACAAAAGTTCAAAGCCTTAACTATACAAAAATAGTTTAACTTAATCCTAAACAAAAACAACAAAATAAAAAAGACGATTCCTATTACACATTAAGGACTTCTGTAATGATTCAAAATGCATGGGTGAGCTACCTGACAAGAGTCTTTCCCTCCATCCTCAAGTCCGGAACACAGAAATATATCAGAAATATTTTGTTTTATTCCTGCACTTAGAAACATGTTCTCGCATTTCTTCTTGCTAAGGATGGGGACATGGACCTCTTGTAGAGTGGGTGAAAGAGGTCCATCTGTTTAAAAACATAAATAAAAAATCATTGCCTTGCCTAAGGAAACTTTGTAGCTTATTTAACAATATATTGCACGGAAAGGTCGTTACAAATAACAATAGCTGACCTTATAGAATAAAACTTTTTTTTTTACGAAATAACTTTTTTACATTGTGTTTACTATTAACACAAACCGTACAAACGAAGATTTATGGAAGTTTCATCAATGTCAAACGAAGATGGCACGACATGGCGCGGTGGTTAGAGCGCTCGACTTGTAATTTGAGGGTCACGGGTTCAATCCCCCTCACACCAAACAGGCTCGCCTTTTCAGCAGTGGGGGCGTTATAATGTGAAGATCAATATCCCACTATTGGTTGGTAAAAGAGTGGCCCATGAGTTGGCGGTGGGTGGTATCTTACATTCCCTAATTAATGACGGCTAGCGCAGATAGCTATTGTGCAGCTTTGTGAAAAATTCAAGAAACAAACAAACACGTGTCGAAGATATGCAGGGAATTATAAACATTTGCTTTCCACATACGATTCCTATACCTTGTACGTCTAATAATAATAACAAACAGTGTTACTTTATTTTAAGATGTCATTAAAATAGTTACTTATCACGATTAGGTAAATTTTATACGTGTTTTAATCAGGAAACTGTCTGCCTGGAATGTGAACTCAGGGATTCATGGTCAACGACCCTTTCCTGCAAACATACACCACGCTTTATAAAAGTAGGTAACATATAAGAGTGAAGATAAAATCTTATCATTCGACCAGACGAGAATAGCCAGAAAATTAGTTTAATTCCCCTTAATCTTAAATTCAAAACTAGAAACAGTTATACGAGGTTCTGAACCAACCAAACAAACAATCGATGATAATTATGCTATTGCAATATATAGTGTTAATATATTTATTAGGCCTCTCTTAACGCTCTCTATTTTCGGAATATTTTTACTGATATTCGATTAAAATAATTTAAAATGCGTCTTATTTGTTCAAAGCTTAAACTTGAGTGTAGTACTTGACTGCAATGGCTTCAAACATTCTGTCCGACAATTTGTTGCACAAACGAACATTCAGTGATTAATAAATTATAGTAAACGTTACAACTGGCAAAGCAAATGTCTACAACATGGATAGTTTTGTAAATATTTGATTTTTTTTTTAAGTACGTCTCAATTAGATAAACTGTATTTCGTAGATCCACAGTTGTCAGCCTTTGATTTGCGACACTGGAACCAAAAGTAATGCGTAGGAAATCTTGTCATTTTTAAAATACTTTTATCAAGTAAATATTAAAAACGTTTGTTAACCCTATAATTTTATATTTCATAATACCATTTTCTGTACGTGGGTTATGTTGTCAACTCTCTTCAAAAATACATCAATGTAATAATTAAGCCTTCTAGGCTGATACGGCCCGGTAAGTTAAGGCGTTCAACTCGTAATCCAAGGGTCATGAGTTCGAATCTCCGTCGTACCAAACATGCTCGCCTTTTCAGTCGTGAAGGCGTTATAATGTTACGGTCAATCTCACTATTCGTCGGTAAAAGAGTAGCCCAAGAGTTGGCGGTGGGTGGTGATGACTAGTTGCTTTTCCTGTAGTCTTACACTGCTAAATTAGGGACGACTTGCGCAGATAACCCTCGAGTAACTTTGCATGAAATTCAAAAAAACAAACAATCTAGGCTGATATTGCTGTCTATACTTTATGTTAAGTTCAACATTTTACGATAACAAGAAGTAATTATCCTTTTTAAATCATCAACATTTGTATAAACTAAAGCTGCATCAGAACTAATATGTAAACACAGTGAACGTGCATTATTTTAAAGTAATTATTCATGATGAAACAACAAGTAAACAACTATGTCTCTGGAGAAACGTATTCAACTTTTGGTCAGGCACCAGACAGATGATAGAAACTTGTTTTCTGTGATCTATAAAAATTAATTAAAAATATATATACAATATTAACAAAGTTTCCATTTCAGACACCAGACAGACGATAGGAATTTGTTATCCATGATCTAAAAAACTAATTAATTACTGACCATGCTATCAAAAATATATAAAATATTCAGAGAGTCAATGCTTCCATTTCTCCCAAACGAACATTCATTTTTATTTGAAACAAAATATCGTTCTTTCCGTAATACGTCATGCCTACCTTCAATCAAGCGACCCCATCCGATGATACTGGCGTTTTTTCCTACGAGAAAATCATCGGTTGGTGGCAGACAAATGGGGACAATGTGAGGTCGGTACTCAATGGGTTCCTCCAGTTTCACCAAAGCTAAGTCATTTTCATAGGTGAAGAAATTGTAGGCAGGATGAACAATTATCTGTCGTATTTCTCGCTCCACGTATGGATAGGGTTCCATGACGTTAGTAAAGTCGTGATCTCCCATTCTGATTCGAATCTGAGAGAAAAGCAGGCTAAAAGATAAATGAAAGTCAATTATAAGAAAATGTTACTCCTCTGTTAACTTATAGTGATGCTGGTATGTTACTCATCTGTTAACTTGTAGTGATGCTGGTATGTTACTCATCTGTTAACTTGTAGTGATGCTGGTATGTTACTCATCTGTTAACTTGTAGTGATGCTGGTATGTTACTCATCTGTTAACTTATAGTGATGCTGGTATGTTACTCATCTGTTAACTTAGAGTGATGCTGGTATGTTACTCATCTGTTAACTTAGAGTGATGCTGGTATGTGTTACTCATCTGTTAACTCAGAGTGATGCTGGTATGTTATTCATCTGTTAACTTGTAGTGATGCTGGTATGTTACTCATCTGTTAACTTATAGTGATGCTGGTATGTGTTACTCATCTGTTAACTCAGAGTGATGCTGGTATGTTATTCATCTGTTAACTTAGAGTGATGCTGGTATGTGTTACTCATCTGTTAACTTGTAGTGATGCTGGTATGTTACTCATCTGTTAACTTGTAGTGATGCTGGTATGTTACTCATCTGTTAACTTGTAGTGATGCTGGTATGTTACTCATCTGTTAACTTATAGTGATGCTGGTATGTGTTACTCATCTGTTAACTCAGAGTGATGCTGGTATGTTATTCATCTGTTAACTTGTAGTGATGCTGGTATGTTACTCATCTGTTAACTTGTAGTGATGCTGGTATGTTACTCATCTGTTAACTTGTAGTGATGCTGGTATGTTACTCATCTGTTAACTTGTAGTGATGCTGGTATGTTACTCATCTGTTAACTTATAGTGATGCTGGTATGTGTTACTCATCTGTTAACTCAGAGTGATGCTGGTATGTTATTCATCTGTTAACTTGTAGTGATGCTGGTATGTTACTCATCTGTTAACTTGTAGTGATGCTGGTATGTTACTCATCTGTTAACTTGTAGTGATGCTGGTATGTTACTCATCTGTTAACTTATAGTGATGCTGGTATGTGTTACTCATCTGTTAACTCAGAGTGATGCTGGTATGTTATTCATCTGTTAACTTGTAGTGATGCTGGTATGTTACTCATCTGTTAACTTATAGTGATGCTGGTATGTGTTACTCATCTGTTAACTCAGAGTGATGCTGGTATGTTATTCATCTGTTAACTTGTAGTGATGCTGGTATGTTACTCATCTGTTAACTCAGAGTGATGCTGGTATGTTACTCATCTGTTAACTTATAGTGATGCTGGTATGTGTTACTCATCTGTTAACTTATAGTGATGCTGGTATGTGTTACTCATCTGTTAACTTAGAGTGATGCTGGTATGTTACTCATCTGTTAACTTAGAGTGATGCTGGTATGTGTTACTCATCTGTTAACTCAGAGTGATGCTGGTATGTGTTACTCATCTGTTAACTTGTAGTGATGCTGGTATGTTACTCATCTGTTAACTTGTAGTGATGCTGGTATGTTACTCATCTGTTAACTTATAGTGATGCTGGTATGTGTTACTCATCTGTTAACTTAGAGTGATGCTGGTATGTGTTACTCATCTGTTAACTCAGAGTGATGCTGGTATGTGTTACTCATCTGTTAACTTGTAGTGATGCTGGTATGTTACTCATCTGTTAACTTAGAGTGATGCTGGTATGTGTTACTCATCTGTTAACTCAGAGTGATGCTGGTATGTGTTACTCATCTGTTAACTTGTAGTGATGCTGGTATGTTACTCATCTGTTAACTTATAGTGATGCTGGTATGTATTACTCATCTGTTAACTTATAGTGATGCTGGTATGTGTTACTCATCTGTTAACTTGTAGTGATGCTGGTATGTTACTCATCTGTTAACTTAGAGTGATGCTGGTATGTTACTCATCTGTTAACTTAGAGTGATGCTGGTATGTGTTACTCATCTGTTAACTCAGAGTGATGCTGGTATGTGTTACTCATCTGTTAACTTGTAGTGATGCTGGTATGTTACTCATCTGTTAACTTGTAGTGATGCTGGTATGTTACTCATCTGTTAACTTGTAGTGATGCTGGTATGTTACTCATCTGTTAACTTATAGTGATGCTGGTATGTGTTACTCATCTGTTAACTTATAGTGATGCTGGTATGTGTTACTCATCTGTTAACTTATAGTGATGCTGGTATGTTTTTGTATGAGGTGTTAAATACCAAGATTAGGTGTTTTTGTACCTTATAGTGTTGAGTAGCCGTTGATTTGTCAACCCTGTTTCCTTGCTTAGTATTTCATTATAATAATATCTTATCGATTTGGTATTGATTCTTAAAGTAAGATCAGAATCTTCATTGAAATGTTAAGCTGTAAAATTTAAATGTAGGCTACATATACCGTGTGAGAGCACTAATTAATCAGATTTAGGTAAAACTGAACACGGAAGAAAGGGTAGAATAAAAAAAATATTGATTTGCAATCTGAGGAAAAACGTTGTTTGTTTCCCTAAGAACTGGCCAATGATTGGTCAAGCTTCAACGACAATAGTTTTCTTTTATTCTTTTTACAGAAAGAACAACGATAAGTTTGCATGAAACTGACATGAAGATTACTGTCAACTATCATAATGCAAGTTCCATTATTACATTATGGTGAAAGAACACTTTTTAACATCTAAGTAATAATTGTCTAAAGTATTAATTGATAAAAAATTCAAGCATTCTCTGACATTGTATTGCACACCCACGATTTATGAAAGATAGAAGATGTTAGTTTATCCACCTCAAATGTTTCGTTTTAGGAATTTCACACCGTATTTAGACGTATTGAAGAAATTTCAGAGTTTTCAAAAAAATGAAACCCAAATTAAACCTATCCAGTAGTGATAACGTTTATTGGATATTAATCCTGACATTGACTCTTTTAAGATAAAACAGAAACTTTTTTGCTGCTCAGATAGGACGACGCTATAAGAACTGATCCTTAGTGGTCACCCAACATGACAACGCCTCCTTCTATTCTAGTTTTAGACTAATTTTTTGGACCCTTATCACTGCATTTTACAATTTTACTGACCAATCGTTCATTTTCTGAAACAGATAACATTTTGGAAGTGCTATTGGTTAAAAGTCTATAGAAACTTGAGACATTGCCAGTTTAAATAATTACATTTGCTCAAGTGTCATGCATAATAGAATCATGTTTCACAGTATCATTCATCAATAAAACATAAATAACAAATACAAAACCTGCTTAATGCACCAGAAACATAACATGTTCTTTAATTGTAGTTCAAGAAAACTATCAGTTCACCTTATAAAAGTCCGTATTATACCACATGAGGAATATTGTATTCAGTAACCTTATTTTAGAAATTACTTTGAGTTGTTGGAGAGGGTTCAGATCTGGAGGTTTTATCACATGGCCATAGGTTAAAATCCTTTGAAATTATTCCACCACAGATGGGAAGGGTTTGGGGAAGACATGACTAAAGATGTTAAGAATGTTAGAAGTTTGGAATCTTTAAATCCAGATGTGTTTGTCGAGTTGTAGCTGACCTAATTCTGTACTAAACTTAATTAATCATCAGCGATGAATATAATGAACACAGTAATGGTTGAAATACTATCGAATATATCACTTTTTTCTTATTGAAAAGCCCTGAGGGACTGAGTGTAGAATGTTGTGTTAAAAAGATAATAGGCCTAATACTAATGTTTTATAACAAGTATGATTAATTATAATCACGTTAGGACAGGATTTCACATAATAAAACCTTTTGTTGCAATATTGTTTTAAATAAATAGTATTCCCATTACTGCTGTGTCTGTTGTACCCCTAACGAGCTGTGAATTGCGTGAAAAACGTCGTCGGAATAAATATGGCGAACAAAGTATGATTGGGATACTATTATTAAACATTCTTCTCATTTTGGAAAATCCCTATGGCAAAAAATAAAGACTACTTTGTTAAATAATATAATACGCCACTTATTAATGTTTTATCACAAGTGTAATTGTTATAATCATTACTTGCCACCTAAGAAAAGACGTTCACACCATAACAATTGTCTCGTGGCGTTTGGTACGCTGTTCAAATGGAACTGTCAAGAAATACGACAAATAACAAACTTGGTACTAGATTCTAAAAATATAGCTCATAGATTAATTTACTCTAATCCTGCACAAAAGAATTTCAAGCGCCGCAACCATTAAGGATTTCCTCTTTTGTAAAATCTTACTTCAGAAAATTCCCATATAAAATGAAATTGAGTGGTGTTTTAGGTATATAGAATATTATGAGTCAGATGAGTAAACATTTGACTTTTTTTTTAAAAGTTGGAGTATTGTTGATTTAAAGTTATGAACGAAGGTGATGGTGACTGTGTATTAAATTTTTCAATAAACTAAACTCAGTACCATTTTTTGGATTATTAGCTAAAACTATCCTATTTTGATTTTCTTGTTGTTAATGTAACACTATCGTACTAACCCTATTCTGCGGGTTCGAATCCCGGTCACACATGCTAGACCTTTGAGCCATGTAGGCGTTATAATGTTTCAGTTAATCCCACTATTCGTTGGTAAAAGAGTAGCCCAAAAGTTGGCGGTGGGTGGTAACGACTAGTTGCCTTCCTTCTAGTTTTACACTGCTAAATTAGGGACGGCTAGCGCAGATAGCTCTCTTGTAGCTTTGCGCGAAATTCAAACCAAACCAAACTAACTCTATTCAGTCGAGCCCAACAAATATTTTGTCCGTTTAAAGTTGCTTTAATACATATATTTCAGGTCTAGCATGGCCTGGTGGTTAAGGCACTCGACTCGAATCCCCGTCGCACTAAACATTCTAGCTCTATCAGTTGTGGGAGCGTTATAATGTGATAGTTAATCCCATTATCGGGACTAAAAGAGTAGCCCAAGAGTTGACAATAGGTGGTGATGACTAGTTGCCTTTCCCACTGCTAAATTAGGGACGGCTAGCGCAGATAGCCCTCGTGTAGCTTTGCGCGAAAGTCAAAACAAACAAACATATATTTCAATCTTAAAAATATATTTTGTGTTTGAGTTTTTATGCTACAAAGCACTAAGATACCTTTAAATATATTTGAAGATCTAATTACTAAAATATTCAATTAGTTACTATGCAACAAAACCTTGTAAAATTTAATAATTACCAGAATTCAGAATCATGGTTTGCTTTACAGCTCGGTTACCACGGAGACTTCTGTAGAGAAAAGTAGAGTAACCATATATAAGTTTGTTATTAAGCGTAAAGATATAGAATGTACCATCTGCGTTCTGTTTAGTGCTATAATCCCAAAGAGCCACCAGGAGGCAGTAATGAAGCGAATACAAAGTATCTGTTGGAAGTAACTTGGTGTTAAGAGTGTTACATTTGCTGTAATTAGAAAATGAACAATAAACATTCAAAAATCTATCATACATTTGATATCGAGTGTTCAGTATTGGTTAGGACACCTAAGTAGGACTAATTGCAATGTTTAGGAATTAGCATGATATAGTCTCATGTATATTTTAATACTTGCCATTATCTTGAATTAGTACCTGTTTTTCAAGGACTGAAGTTTTGATATATACTGAGTGGCATTAAAAACGCAACAAGTAATAAAATGAGTTGTTTCATACAAAACTTGTGTTTAACCGTATTAAAACTGTTTAACTGTATGTACGTTTCCAATGGTTCTTGGAATATAAACTTACTCATCAACACAATGTCCAGCTGTGGCAATCCATTGCTTATTCAAAATAGCACCTCCGCACCTGTGGTAACTGATGGTACTAGAAGTCGATATCCACCTGACGGACACCTGGATATATAAGTTATAGACATACCACATCATATTATGTATGTTATACCTGTGTTATACATACATTAATACACGAAACATTATCACAGCTTTTTTACACCCAGTATTAAAATATATTGGCTTAAAGTTCGTTTGTTTCTTTGCAGTTAAACACAAAACTAAACAATGGGCTATCTATGCTCTGCCTACTATGGATATCGAAACCCGATTTTCAACGTTGTAAGCCTACTGCTGTATCAGTGTAGGGCTTGGCATAAAGAAATAATTTATGAAACGTACAGTCATCTTTCTTGTTTTAGAAAAGTTTTAACCTCAAAAGGGAACATAAACAAAAGAAACAAATGTTAAATTATGTGTTAATACAAATTGTTGAAATTTGAATATATGTATTAACGTTAAAATTACAAAATAATATTACCAAACTTTAATACATGTTTACCTAATGAACAATAAGGAAATTAAAAATACGAGGCAATTTCAAGGCTAATTTATTATTTTTGTTAACATTTATCCAGAAATTAAGGGAGAAAATATGTCTTATCAAACGTATTGCACCGAATAAAACCCCCTTCATACGAAACATGTTCGCCCTTTCATCCACGGAAGGAATTATAATGTGTCGGTCAATCCGAGTAAAAGAATAGCTCAAGAGTTTGCGGTGAGTGGTGACGGCTAGCTGCTTTCCCTCTAGTCCTACATTGGTAAATTAGGGATGGATAGCGCAGATAGTTCTTGTGTAGTGTAACTTTACACGAAATTCAAAAACCAATCTGAATAAAACAGTTTTTGATTACTTGAATACTCTTCTTACCTGCCACGGCCAAGTCCCAAAAACGGTTTGTTTTCCACCAACAATTTTTATTCTTGAGTGTAAGGGTGGAATTCCACAGTCTGAAAAAAAAAAGTCACAGTGTTAAAACTCAGACACAACTGAAGTATCAGAAACGATGTTTACTGCTTCAGCAGAGTTAGTTTTCTGAGAAACACCCACAATGAGATCATAATATGTTTGAATATCATTCTGACAGGTGCCTTTTAGATTTAAGAAATAATAGCTTCCATTCTCTTTTTCTGGTTGTGATAAATAATAATATCTTACTGAGATTCTTCCTGTGTTTTGGTTTGTAACAGGATCCTTTAGAAGAATCTACAGATAAAGTCAAATGGTAATTTCATGTTGGTTTTCTTCTTCTCGTCTCTAAAATTCTTTGACAGAAATTTTTTATACTTAAAGAGCAGAAAATCAGATATTTTGTTTAATATCTGACTTCTGATACGTGTACATACGAGTAATAAAGACGAAGAAGTTCATTTAAGATTTCTTATCTTTTAGGTTTTTTTTCGAAAAATTACATACAATTAAGTCAATTAAAACACGTCGAGACATTAGTACTTACCATTTCATAAAACGATATAAAATACAAAAATAATTGTTGTATTCTAAATATTATAATATATATTTCATGTTTTGGTCACGTAAACATACCAAAATTTTGTGATTTAGCAGGCATCATATATTGCGGTGCTTTTTAGTCTCTTTGTTACATTTTCTAATGGTTAAATATGTTCTATTTAACAGAAAAGTCCTTTCCTGTAATTTGATTTATAATAAAACTTTTATAGGATTATTAACTTGATGTTCTAAAATATATCTTTAGTCAAAACCTTTAAATATTTCACAGTAATCTCTATAGCGGGATAAGCAATGCATGGGGTGTTTCTTATCGACTTAGTCTTTCCTCTGGTTATTCAAGATGGCACTGATGTGGTAACTGATGAAATTAATATCGGCTTAACAGACACTTAGATATGTAAGTTATATAGTATACCTGTGTTTGATATCCATAAATTCAGAAACTATTATTAAAGTGTTTTTTATGTCTAGTATAGAAAATGACATAAAATAGTCTAATGTATAGCTTAATATTCGCCATGATATCGAATTGGAACCCGTTTTTCAAAGGCTGGGGTTTTGGTATATTCTACTATTCATCTGCACAATATACAGCTTCAGGGTGTTTGCTAGTGTTTATAAACTGTGATACCTGTCTTAGGAAAATAACTGTCAACTTTCATAAGCAGTTCCGGAGTAAAAGATGAAAGAAAGGGAGTGTTAATAAATATACTTTCTCATGTTTGAAAATTCAAAAGTATGTTGATGGGTTTCAAGAACGAATGTTTCGTCTTTCTTCTTAAATGAGTTGTAACCTGGTGGGACAACGGTAGGCTTAGAATGCTAACAGCAGATAACCTAATCTGATTTTGTTTTAAAGCAAAATATTAAAATTCTATGCTTGCAAGAGTACGTCCGTTCGGACTCTATAGGTGTTGTTTAATTTGTTTTCAGCGCAAAGCTTCAATCAGCTACTTGCTCTCTATCTACCGCGGGGAATCGAACTTTGGATTTTAGAGTAGTAGATCCGTAAACTCCCCAAGGGACCATTGTAGATTTCTTTAATTCTTATCTGTCTCGTTACTTAACTGGGTTACTGAATATTCAAGCTGATGGAACAAAATAAATATTATTTGATTCACTCTCTTGTTTAAATAGACAAATTTACAAAAAAATAAACCTTCCGTTTCTTGGATCTAAAATAAAAGTTTCTATATAAAAAAAATCTCCACTGGAAAAACGAGTATAACGAGAAATACAATAACAATGTCCAATACTAATTTGAACTTACCTTTGTCTTGATTTATATGCTGCCTGTTGAAAAAATCCCAAAATGTATTGTCTTTCATGTTAATTGCAAACGGTGACATTGTTCTCAGGGGTTCCCTTGTGATGATAGTTGTTGTTCTAGGAATTTTTGTAGTTCTGGTTGTTGTAGATAGTATGGGAAAGTTTGAAGTCATGGAAGTTGTTGTTGAGGAATTTTTGGTTGTCATAGTTTTATGTGTTGTTGAACTTTTTGTGATAGTTGGTGGAACTGGTGTTATGGAATGTTTACTAGTCGTTGTGTCTGTTTGATGTGTCCATAAGGGAATCATACTTATTGTTGAAGGTGTTGTTTTTGAAGTCGTGCTTCTGTTAACGGCTGTGACAGGTCTTTGTGTGGTAGAAATATTACCTATCATGGTTTGTATGGTTGGAAGTATTGTGGTAGTGGCTGATGAGAGAGAACTTGCATTATGAGTTGTAATAACAAGTGGAGTTTTAATGGTAGTGACAGGTTGTTTGTTACTAACACTATTTTCTTCTTGATTTGTAAATGCAATTATAGAAATAGGTGTTAAATTAGAGCTTAGTGGATAGGCCGTTGAAGAAGCATAGGATGATGATGTTTGTGTTAATGGCGAAGAAACGCCACTAGATACATCATTGTCTACACTACTCGATATTGACAACGTCACAGCTATTGTAGGCTTTTGAATATCGTACAAAGTTCCAGTCGTGGCATCCTTCAGCGTTTCGAAGTCAGTGGTAGTGACATCTAGCGAGATATTTTCACCAGGAACTTTGTTTAAAGTATCATGAACGCAACAGCTTCCGATCAAATACCTGTCGCTACATGAACCGAGATGTGAACCATTCCTGGCTATACAGTCTAAAACAAACATACAAGTTCCTTGTTCTCCTTTCTCGTTGTAACAAGGTTTCGGACGGATAATGAGGTTGTAAGCTAGAACGAAAAATACTGAGCAATCAGGTAGGAAGGATAATACGTAGAACTATATATTTCTGTTGTATTTTAGAGCTTGTACCTAAAGCAAACATTAAATGTGTTGTTTCACTGTAAGTTTTAATTCCTTAGTGTTAATCATCAGATATTACAACCTCGTGTTGATCTTTTTAAAATACAAAACACATTTGGTTGATAGTTGCGAGTGTAAAAATCAACAACAACTCTTTAACAACAAAAGTCTTCTTATAAGTTCATTATATAATATTTTTGAAAAAAATGCTGTCTTATGGCAACTTCTAAATATGTGTGTTAATGAAAGGTGAGTTTCAAGTTCATGTAAATTGTCACTTTATGTTAAGTATTAGTTACTACACATTTAGGGTGATTTATAATAATACGATACCCTTTAGTTGATCATCAGCAATGTCTATATAATACCTCAACGCTGTTTTTACCAATACTCTCATTATGATTTAAAACGATAAACATATTGTTGTTTCTGTTTGTTGATAAATCGTAAGAAACCTTCTAGTCCTTGAAACTTGTCTCTATTGTCGGATTAGTCAAAATAAATCCCTTAATATTCGAAACGTGTCTGTATTATTTGTTGTAGTTGAGAAAAGAAAGACGTCAATGTGATTAGGAATTCTGTTGTTCTTGTAAATTAAAAGCGAAAAAATTGTTGAGGCTTTATTATTAAACGGAGTTTGCTATTATTATCCATCATTACAAAAAATATCTAATTTAAATATATTATTGCGATTTCTACGTGACTTGAAGTGTAAACAAATGGGAATTCTCCATAGCCGCAGCACTTGAAATCCGTTTAAAGTATATTAATTTATACGATTTCTTTTCCTTTTTTTAGCCCTATTTTGCACCAACAATACCAACTGTGGGGTGCACGTGTATCTGATTCCATTTATTACTCATCAGAATCTCTACCAGTCTATTCTCTATATTAAATTTTAGGCAAGATTAGAGTAAATTAATATAGGAGACCTTGGTCATGGTCAATTATACCAATCGAAAGAGTTTGGCCCCCTGACTCTAAAACTATAATTAGATCTCAAATTAATCAAGAGATGATAGGCTATGAGCTTATAAAAAATGAAAGTCATTTTATAAACCGCTATATCACGGCTAAAAATATATTACTGAGAGTAGAAAAGCATATCAAAATCTTTTAATCTAACTTTATCAAAATAGTTGTATATTTCATTTCACACAAAATTACTCGAGGGTTATATGTACTATGGATGCTAGCCACGGAACCTCAGGTGTATAGTCTGGTACGATAACCACGAATCATGCTTATACAAATAATAACAATCATCCTATTTTTGAGTTTTTACTGGTTTACGTAGCGAAATCCAACTACAATAATGAAAATGAATTTGCACGGAAAACATCTAGTGTTCCGCTATCTATATAAACAATTACATGGTTTCTAGATGGTTTGTTTGTTTGTTTTGGAATTTCGCACAAAGCTACTCGAGGGCTATCTGTGCTAGCCGTCCTTAATTTGGCAGCTAGTCATCAGCACCCACCGCCAACTCTTGGGCTACTTTTTACCAACGAATAGTGGGATTGACCGTCACATTATAACGCACCCACGGCTGAAAGGGCGAGCATGTTTGGCGCGACCGGGATGCGAACCCGCGACCCTCAGATTACGAGTCGCACGCTTTAACACGCTTGGCCATGCCGGGCCGGTTTCTAGATGGAAACAAGATCGAACATCATTTATGGTGAGCTTGTTCAGACAAAAGTGAGAAGTTTAAAGAATGTTAAAGGTTTTAAAGGAGATTGAGAATTGGATATGCAAGGTAACTGATTCTACTTCTGTAAGATATTAGATAGTGAGCAGATGCCAGAAGACTAGAACTGATTAAAGACACCTGTCTTTTCAAGAGAAATAATCAAAACTGTCCAAATAACTGTGGGACTCTTAGTGTAATAGCAATGGTGCGAGAACTTTGTCAAGTTTCGTAACAGATGTTTTACAGTCATTTAAAAACGTTTAACATTTTCTTGGATGGTCAAAGTGGTTTCACTAGGGAAAAATCTTGCGTTACTAATTTTTGACATTTCTATTAAGAGATTACTGTTTGTGTAAATAAGGGTAATGGTACGGATTTTGTGTATCAGGATTTTCAAAAGTTAATAAATAAAATTCCACGTAAGAAACTTGCTAAATATGAAATCTGTAGATGTAGAGGATGGATTAGTTCATTGGATAGAAAAATTGTCAGATGGAAGAAACCAAAAGATTGTTGTAAAGAGCTTATTTATAGGAATTTTGTTCCTTTCAAATTACATCAATGACATAGGTGAGGATAGGTCTATAAATTATTTAAATTTGCTGATGACATTAAGGATTTGAACGTTACTGGTTGCGAGGAGGATTTTATTATTTTTTTAAAGGATTTGGATTATTTGGTTAGTTTGGCGTAGAAACGGCAGATCTACTTTAATAATAAATGCAAGGTAATCTACGTGTAGAATATTTCAATTTAAATAATCAGAATAGGTTTAATGAGAGCAGACTTAAATATGTTATGGAAGAAAAAGATATTGGTGTTCAGGTTGATCGATGTCTAAGGCCATCCAAACAGTGTGCTGTTGCTAATGGGAAGACAAACAGTGTTTTAGGTTGTATCTATAAAACACACTGAATAAAAGTATTTAGGTTGGGATTATATTTTATAGGTCATTAGTTAGAGCATTGTATTCAGTCTTGGGCACCTTATCTTAGAAAGGACATTCAATTGTCAGAAATGGTTCAAAAGACAAGTACAAAAATAACACCTGAGATGAAGAGGTTGTTATACCAGACTAAAACTTATTTAAACTGATTTATCTTAGGTAAAAGAAAAAAAAGAATTAGAAGGGATCTGATTAAAGTGTTTAATATTCTAAAATGAATTGATTGTGCCGATGTATTTTCTTATTTTGCACACAAAGGCGAAAATGACAGGACTAGGGGACATAAATATAAATTTTGTCAGGATAGAAGCCACTTTAAATTTTTAAAAACATTTTTTTTCACAATTTGATTGGCCTCTGGAATACATTTTCTTCAGGTGTGAAAGATGTAAATTTGATGAGGTTTAAGGGAAGGCATGGTACGTTTTTGAATGACACATGTTGGCTTTGAGTGTTTAATTTTTACTTGAAAGTTTAGTTTAGTGAAAAAGACTACATAAACGGACAAGCACTTCCCTTATGTTATTTGTTATAAACTGCTGTATTGTAAGAGGCTTAACTTAGAAAAACGTCAACAGCAAAAAGCTGTAATAAAGAAGCTGACAATCATGTGTTTGCCATTGTCTTGTGAGTAATGACATATCAGCTATTGTTTTGTGAGTAATGACACATTAACTATTGTTTTGTGAGTAATGACATATCAGCTATTGTCTTGTGAGTAATGACACATCAGCTATTGTCTTGTGAGTAATGACACATCAACTATTGTTTTGTGAGTAATGACATATCAGCTATTGTCTTGTGAGTAATGACATATTAGTTATTGTTTTGTAAGTAATGACATATTAGCCATTTTTTGTAAGTAATGACATATGAGTTATTGTTTTCTGAGTAATGACATATTAGCTATTGTTTTGTGAGTAATGACATATTTTTCTGGAAAGTTATTTTTGTTAATATTGTATAAAAACAAGGGTAATAAATTAGTGAACTGATGTATTATCATCGTTATGCTTTGAAGATTTTACTATCTTTAAATCTATGATATCATATACTTTTGGCAACCTAGATGAAAGTAACTTCTTCAAATCACAATTTACTCTTCGGTTGTAATTCGTATATTTGGCTTAGTTTGATCAAATTTATGCACAATAACTGGTAAACTCCACAAGGGAAACGTAAAATTTGACAGAGTCCATTAAAAGACACAGTGCCTGAATCCGGATTTTCAGTACCAATTTATATGACTTTTCGTTTTTATATTCTGTGGTTATCGTTCATCGGTACTAATGGACCAGAATCCTATACTGTATTCCGGGTTAATTACATATTTTGCAAGAAGAAATAAATTAGGTAAATTCGATAACCCTTTTATCAAGAAACGCTTTTATTAATACATTATATCATATTTTAAAGTTTGTGTTCTTTGTGAGTATCAAAATGAATCAATATAGGACTCAAGATTGGTTTCCGTTTAGGATAAAGTAACCAAAAGATAACGTAAAATATATTTTTACAATGATGAACAGTTTCCTTAAAATAGGCTTACCTTGATGAAAGAGTTGCAGAGTGATTATACCCTGGATTAAGGCCTTGAGAGGAAGTGATAACAACTGCTTTTTGCCTTTCATTCCTTATTTTTCTAGCTTTAGAATAAATATAAGGTTATAAGATTTGGTAAATAAAACATGTTTAACATGTCATGTTTGACTATATAAACAACGTAATTTCAACAAACCACATCTGCTATCGTATTTAACGAACATACGCTATAATTAAAAAGTAAAACGGTATTAAATACATTAGTTCATACATATATCTTTACACAAAAGCAAAATAACAATAATAGGCGTCATATGGAAGACACAATTCTCGAGTGCTAGTGTGTCACGACATACGTGAGAATAAAGATTACGTTCGCACGTTGACATAACCTAATAGGTGTTAAAATGTACAAATTGAAAATTATTACTGTTAATAATAGATGTGTAAGTTTGCAATACGCCATATGAAGGAATAAAGAAATATATAATTTATCAAAAGTAACAAATTATCTATTGTAGCTGGTTGAGAATTAGAAGTACTAGCACTATCAGTCACTTTTTAAGCTTTTAAAGTTCAAAATTGTGAGCAACATTACCTATCATTCTTATTATCAACAACACTTGGGAATTCTTCAGACGCCAGGTTTACTGACACGGTGTCTAAAGCTATTTTTCTATTACAAAAAAGCATTTACCGATACCTGGTTTTTACGATGTTTTACGAAGAAATTCGTGCATTGATAAATCGGAAATTATAAGTTAACCAGAACAGTCAGTAAAATATATAAGAACAGCCTAATAACGTCTCGTGTGTTGCAGCTAGTTGAGAAGTCTAGCAGCCACACTTAGGTTTAATTAAATGTTTGTCAAAATAAAACTTACCTTAAACACAGTAGAAAGCTTCACTTCAGATCATAACAGCGTTTGTTTGGAATACGTTCGGTCTGATCATCGTTTTGCCTGAACATATAATTATTAATTAATGTGCTACTTTTTCTGTGTATTTGAAAAATATGCTCGTCGTTAGTCCTAAGCGTTTACAAGGAATTCTGATGATAAAGACGTTCATCGTGTCCCAATCGCTACATTACAAAAAAAAAAAAAACGCTTTTTGTCACCGTCCTAGTAAACCCTGAGCTTAAAGGGGATCAAGTTGGGCATTTAGCCTAGTTCTGTTTTTTTCAGCCATCCAACCGGAGCTGCGTTAAGTGTTACCTTTGTCTACAAGATGGACTCACCAGGGCTGTATGGTACGCCTTCCTGTTCTTACAGTTAACCATTTCTTCTCTGTCCTTTCTCGAATTATCCTTTTTTTACCATTTTTTATGTAAAACTCGACTCTTCACGAACAAGAGGTTCCTTGAGGCAATACAGTACGAGTAAAATACAAGTTACAGATAATCTTAACAGAATGCGGAAGCGCTTCAAGGCCACATCTTTATGGCCCCTGCCACCCAAAAACAGCTTAAGTTTGGCAAATGTATTTATCTGCTCTAGTTATATCTCTGTGTTTACATTTCTGTTGAAAATTACTTTGCTAATCATTACAACTCAAGCTTCTCACTCGTTTTGTCCGTAAATAGTGTTTCAATGAGAAAAAGGTAAACTTTTTATGATAAAATATATTCATCTTTTAATATTTTTATTTACTTTTATTTATTTTAAACTTTTTTATGAATTTTTGCCTTAAAGTCGTGCTGGGATAAACGTTCCTTTTTCAATATCTTAGTTAAAGACATCATATGTGATAAATTCATGAGAAACATTGCAGGTTGACTTATTATCATTCGTAAAAATTAAAAACCCAGATTGTCAACGAAAATTAGACTGAACTGCATTACAAAAACTAGTA